>NW_028297109.1:669264-1001396 GCF_055798465.1 Pogonomyrmex barbatus
CCGTAACATCTTCACCTGGTTCTTCCAGCCATTCTTCTCCAAATTCCTCATTTTTTTCAACATTGTCTGTAATATAAATAAATTTACATCACAATAAGAAATGCATATAAAAAAAGAAATAATCTAATTATATTATAACTAAATTTTAAGATTATAAATTTATGAAAAATGTATTGACGTTAATTAAACATTACAGAAAAAAATAAGATATAATGCTATATTAAATATATACTTTCTTTATATACTTTCAAATTCACAGTGATGCAATCACTATCAAAAGCATTAAATAAGCCTTCTATTATGGATCTTATTATTTCTCGTACCTATTCAGCTATTGGATCACTTATTAGCTTATATTGCCTTCCTCTTAGGCTCTCTCCCTCTCCTCCACCTCCTCTTCTCATCCTTCTTCTCATCCTCATTAATAAAGTTAAAAGTTTGCTCAATTCCCATATTGTTCCTACGAATGTGGGAGAATGGCTGTCCACCCAGGCAAAGCTTTCATTGCCGGGGTAAGACTGATCACTGGGGGTGCGGTAGGTGTCCCCGGGATTGACTCGCGACGCTACTCCCCCAGAGCTATGCATTCCTGATCGCGCATCGCTGCTTGGATTGCAGTAATTTTTATAGAGGTTTTCTTTCTCATGGCCCGGGCGATTAAGCCAAGGCCTCCGGTCCCATGAGACATGACCAACGGGATTCCGGTGTGAGCCGGGAGAACTCTTGGCCAGACGTTGGGACGGGGAACCCCTCATCGCGACAAGGTGGTTCTCCGTTGAGGGGGGACCGCCGGGACGGAATCGGTGGTCGTGAGCGGACAACAATAGTAATAGAGAAAGAGAGACAGAGCGTGTTGGCGTATCGCCAACGACCCGAGGAAACGGACGTAGCAGACAGGCGGTCGTCATCGTCGTTGTCGTTGTCGTCATCGAAAGAGAATAGACGGAACGCAAAGTTGCAACATGGAGTGAAGAATAGCCATTTCGGAGGACGTCTATCGTGGTCATTCGGGGTGATACGAAAGAGGAAGATGTATCCATCTCGTCGCGATCGTCGAGAACGAGATCGTCGAGATATATCTCGTTCGTGTCGTGAGGGACCATCGCGTGATCCAGGGGATCGCATTTTCACGCGACAACGGATAACGCACATCGTATGTTAAGGGCAATGTTCGCACGGACCGTTCAACATTGGGAGACATCGGGATCCAAGCGACATAATTTTGTCGCATCTCAGGTCGCAGCAATGCTAATATATCAAGACTAATCTCGACGTTCACGGAACATCAAATGTCGGGATACTCTCGGACTAAATGACGTACGTCGTTCCACCATCGCGTCGTATCGCAGCGATATAGAACGCCGCGTCGTTAAAATTCCTTCTCTACTCTACGATACGTCCGCACGCATACCTCTTCCACGAACTTGTAGAGGAGTTGGAACGGTACTCGCCGGAAACATTTTATTTGCGGAACGAATACAGCTTGGTATCAAACTTCATCTCGAACAAGAAAGATCTTAATTTTTATGATTATGAAAACGCGAGACCCTTGTGTATTAACAGCAGCAAAAATGTTTGTAGTATGTTTTGTAGTACTAATGGATACTTTTTCTATGGCAAGAAATATTTTATATATTCGATTAAATTATTAATAGCTGTTTATATTATTATTTAACTAAAGAAAAACTTAAAATAAACAGTAAGAATACAGTTCCAATATTTTATCAGATACGATCTCACAACGTCAATGGCATCGCGATCTCTCGTCACAATCGTTAAAATTCCCTCTTTACGCGTTACGTCCGTACGCGTATCACTCGACGCGCAGATCCATAATCCGAACTCTTCTCGATGTCACTAGGGGAAAAAGTTTCGGGCGGAAACGAAAGGGCACGAAATGGAGAGAAATGCGAAACATGGCGCGATCGGTAGATAAGTGGCGGCATATCTTTATACCCTTTCGTTTAGAGACGAGGTGTCACGGACAATCGATGAAAAATACCATTCGATACCGCGGAATATACCGCGGACGGAGATGAAGTGATATAGAGTGGCAAAGGGCGCGATTGCCAATTGACGGACGAACACCGGTCCTAACGACGTTTGTATCATTCGATTTGGAGACAACTGTCGACAGACTCGAGGGATATGGCCGATATGGATGAGGGGGGCGGTCGACATCCCTGCGGCGGATCGTCTCGATGGTCGATGTCAGGGGCGATCGATATAAAATAAAATTTGAAACGGGAAGCGAACGTACGACCGAGAACCTCGGGGAGAACTCGAACGAGGGAACGGAGCGAAAGGTCCCTCGAGATATTCGCCAAGCGGGACATTACCCGGGAGTAGGACAACGAAAATACGAAACGAAACTCGGCGAGATCGGTATGGACAAGTGACGGCTGACAGAATGTGTCCGTGGCGCGTGTTTTTCCATACGGAAATGACCGGCCTCGTCGTGAAGAACGACAAGGATATCGAGAAGAGCGGCAACGTCCACCGGAAGGGCAAAGAGGGAAAGGAGGTGCGGTCGACACTTCTGCGGCGGACCGTCCCGATGATAAATGTCAGAGGCGATCGATGCAAAATACACTTTGAAACTGGCACCGAACGTACGACGGAGCGACGTAGCGATCGGTACGGACGAGTGGCGTGACTAATGCATGTGTTCGTAGCGCGGACATTTATATCTTTTTGATTTAGAGACAACGAGCCTCATCGAGAACAAGTTTAAGGTAGTCCGTACCGAATATAGATGAGTGGCGACGGGCGCGATCGGTACGGACGAACGACGAAGGCCCGCCAGAGGTATCATGGACTTGGGTCCGTGTCCCTCCGAGAATCCCAACGCTTTGGAAGGAAGAATTGACCATGTTACGAGGAGAAGGGGGAAGAAACCAAAGAGAATATAAATGCCGTTTCGTTTATAACAGTATCTCAAGTATCTCAACGTTCGACATTTGTGTCCAATACAACGCGTTATTCATGGCACTGTTGTACAAACGATGTCGATATTATCACGATTCCGTATATCCCGACGGACGGGGATCGAGGGGGCGAAACCCTTGGTCAGAGGTCCAGAGGGCGAAGCCTACTGGGGATTGAATGGACGAACCCCCTTCCCCTCCCTATTGTCACAAAATGAATTACGAAAACGATACGAGATCAGATTCATAACGAAGTCAAACAACGAGTGAAACCTCACGCAATCGTCGCGTTGAGGTCTTTGCCAATCTTTCCAAGATCCATTCTTCTGTACAATCTCGTCGATTCGGTAACGCGAAAGATCGCATCTCGCACTCGAAGTACAACGACACCTTTTCTACCCATCATTTTTAAATTAACCACGAAACTATTTTTTGTATACAAATATATCCAGATTTTATATCGCGTATAAAATATATTTTGTAAAGTAAAAAATGTATCATATAGACGTATAATATCATACATATAGACATGTTTCTCTACGCATCGAGAAATTGTCGAATTTAACGTAGTATTGTCATCGGCGATAAATGGCGAAAAGTTGCGATGAATTAAATATTGACGAGGAGACAGCAACGTTCCGAGAGATATTTTTCATCGGCCGAATCGAAAAAGAAATGAGTTTCGAAGCAGAGTAGGAACTCGATTCATCCGTAACGATGTAGATACGGAAACAATCCGCGAGATTGTAGCACGCTTCTCGTCGCTACGTCCTCTTCGACGAGAGGACCTCGAACGAGAGTTGAACATTTCTTCCGCCACGATTGTCGACTGACTCAGTTTTCGCGAAGTAATATCGAATATCGCGTTAACGATGCTTACGTATATGATATTTACGATATATTTTACTTATATCATATACATCTCGTACATCACAGATCTGTACGTACGGGTATTCCAAATAATACTCTAAACGAATCACAGAGGAGGAAAAGAAAGGAAAAAAGAGAGGAAGGTGGACGAGTCTAACTGTAAAAATGAATGGCGATACGGTTGAAAGTAAGCATAGATCTATGTGCCATTTTTGCGTTCCATTAATGGTATGCGCGGTAGGAAACTATTGATACGTGCGGATTTCGCTGCATCGAGTCGAAGGAGAAAGATATTTTACAAATGTCGAATGTCATATAATTCGACTATTTAAAAATTTTGCAAAATCTCTATCTCGAATAGAATCAAACATCTCTTATTAAATTAGTATCGACAAATTAGTCTATCTTCATCGAGTTATCTTATATATTTTTCAGAATTTGTACATATCACCATATAATATACTGTGTACTATGTATTATATATTGTACCATGTACCGATATTATACCATATATTTAAATTTGATTTATATGCGAGCAATAATATCGATCATATAAAGTCAGAAATTTTATAAAATGCAAATAAAAATCAAATTTGGAAAAATTTATTATCTTTACCGAGCCTTTTCCTAAAAAAAATTTCATCTTTTCCTAAAAGATGTATACCTCTCCAAGAGTTATGAATCATATGAATTTAATCTTATCGTTTATATTCGCATTTTGTATTGTAAATATTCTTTTTCTTCTCGTGTAAATTACTTCTTTTTATAACAAGCTAGACAATATACGATTCGGGATAAAATGTTTCATATCGAAATTTACAAGACATGTCGCTCGTCATATAATCTTCTTTTCAAATGTTTACCTTATCCATTCTTTACTACGTTAAACAATAAACCATAACAAATTTTCTTCGATACTGAATGCGATAAAAATATGAAAAAATATTTACAATTGCTCGCTAAAGAAACGGACTTGCGAAATTCGAACCATATTCTTATTTGGAATGAAATAGTGATACAATCCGCTATCCATTGTGATAGAAAAGTTGACGAAACGATAGGCTTTGAAGATTGGGGAACGAGAAGAAAAAGAAAATTAGCTCGTTATGCGATATTTTTCCATCTTGGATGTCACATTCGGTGATCGTATGCCGATCGGTTATGGATATTGTTACAGGGCAGCAAATTTGATACAACTGATAAGACGCGTCGAGGAATGGCTCGTACCGCTTACTTACCGTGTATTCGAACTAGTCACTACAGTCTGTCATCAAGGAACAAATATAGCGGCGATTAACTTTTCGATTCGAGAAATGCAATGTTCGTTATATAAAAGTAAGTTGTTACTGTGTATGTACGTTCGCGACTCATAAATAAGCCATTACATAACCGTAATATTATCAATAGTCTGGAAAAAATAATGATCTTTTATTTATTTTTTCTAGAACTCTTTTCTTTGATTTGGGAATTTCCGAACGCTACATACAACACGCACATATATTTCATTTGACATATTTTATATCTCGTATAATTTTTTGTATCATTATTCCTTCTTTTTAAAAAAAAACGGACGATGGGATAAGACGTAAGGAAAGACAATATATTTTACATCAAAGAACATTAGATAGTATTCTAATTACGTACATTTACAGAAAGGAATACGCGATAATTTTGTATCGAGATATATCGGTCAACAATAATATTTACAATAAAAGGATAACAGTAGAAAAGTATGTTTCTTGGGATGCAATTGAAATTATTCAAGACGAATATTCACCGCTAAAATAATAACTCTCAAAGTTATCAAATAAACGTATCCTTCCAACCGCTGTATCAAAGATGAAAGTCTGATATGCCGTCCGAGTATCGAGTCGTACGGTAGCAAACTTTATGGACGAAAACTTTGTCGTGACTTTTGAACAAGGTAAAAAATAATTAATATTAAATATTTCGAACTTATAAAAATATTATATCGATCGTATCGAAATTATATCGAAACACGTGAGTAGGCAAACAAAGGGGGTCCCAAACCCCCCGGGAGGAAAGGGAAGTGAAGAGGAGGGGGAGTCATAAAATCCCCGGGGAGTTCGCATTCGGGGAAAGTGGATCCCTCTGGCAGTCGCCGAGTAATTTTTTTACTCAGTCGGTAGAGGGGATGGTTTCCCCCTAGCGGTCGGGGCCTGGTGTTCGGGGTGATTTCCTCTCTGGCAGTCGGGGGTGATTTTTCTCTGGTATTGCTTCTAGGGGATGGTTCTTTTCGGCGTCGCCCACGTGCGAGAGGACGCCGCGCGTTTTTTTCGACGTCGCCGGGGTCCGGCGAGAGGGTGTCGCGCGTCCTGTTTTTAGGATACCGCGGTTAGGCGCGCGTCCTGTGTCTAGATGTCTTCTACGGGCCTAGCGCCTACGAACGCCTAGCGCGTTGTCAAATGAAATATATGTGCGTGTTGTATGTAGCGTTCGGAAATTCCCAAATCAAAGAAAAGAGTTCTAGAAAAAATAAATAAAAGATCATTATTTTTTCCAGACTATTGATAATATTACGGTTATGTAATGGCTTATTTATGAGTCGCGAACGTACATACGTAACAACTTACTTTTATATAACGAACATTGCATTTCTCGAATCGAAAAGTTAATCGCCGCTATATTTGTTCCTTGATGACAGACTGTAGTGACTAGTTCGAATACACGGTAAGTAAGCGGTACGAGCCATTCCTCGACGCGTCTTATCAGCTGTATCAAATTTGCTGTTTTTCGTGGCGACAGGAAGGCGCGCGTCCTGTTTTTTAGGATGCTACGCGTTCTGTTTTTAGGATGTCGCGGTTAGATGGCATCTTTTATGGGGCTGGAAAGAATGCCGTCTTTTCGGGAAGATGCCGCGGTTTGGCGCGTCTTCGACACTGCCTTAGAGTATATATATTTGACTAAGGGTATCGATGACGTATCGTTAATTTGCGAGATGGAGAGTCAATTGAAGGATCCGGAGATAATAACGCTTTTAGACGAACTGTTCGACGAGTTCTCGAGAGAGATGGAACGCGAGGTGGTGGAACAGGAGAAACGCGTGACGATGGAACGGGAAGAGGAGGAGGACGGGATATCAGCGGAAGCCGACGCGATCAACTCGCTCGAGTTGATATGTGCGATGTTGACGTCTACGCATTCGACGATGTGTAATTTGCGATGATGGCGTTTCTGTCTAGACATCTAGCGCTTCGTCGAGGAACGGAGCCGATTGCGCGTACGCGAGGCCGAGCGTATGAGGAACTCTATACGTATCGTCATCGACATGTGGAAAGGCCTGTTGAACTCGTTCTGTTCGAGGAAGAGCATGGTTCGCTTCGTCGAGAGTTTCGCGACGCCGGACGAGCGCGCGTCGCTTACGGAGATCGAGATAGCGAAAGAGGCTTCCTCGAAGTGAATACGAGAGTACGGGGAGCATTTGGTGTTTGAATATGGCGAGGAGGAACCTCGACGACGAGTATGGGGAGTATTTGACGCGTCTGAATACGGCGAGGAGGAGGAATCTCGACAAAATTTGTGGCAGCGGTTTAGACACGTTGTTCGCGCTTTTGTCTGGAGACAAGGAGGAGACGTGACCTACTGATCGATTCGTTCAGTACGATTCGTACATGACGAAGTTGAAAAGTGGGCGACAGCTCGAGGCGAGATCTCCGGGCGAGAAGGGGGTCGATTGCGAGTTGGTTCGACTGTACGTGTATAATGTCAAGGATATAGTCAAAAAGAAGCGCAACTGGTGGAAACACGCGAAATTGAGAGTTCAATTTTTGAAACGGTCGGATCGGAAGAAGGAGTTGATGCGACAGTTGATAGGTCGGGCCGCTGACGATTTGAAGAGAGTGCCCGGAGTGCGCGGGGAAGCGAGAAGCGTCGAGTGCGACAGCGAGTAGGATATTGCTATAAAAAACGCGATAAAAAAAGGCTCGTGCGAATTATCGCGAGAGAGATCGATTATAGTAGAGTATGCGCATTTGCGCAAGTATATGATTATGTATAAGAAGACTATATAAATATATGTATAAGAATATGTATACGAATATAAATATATAAATATATGTATAAGTATATGCATAAATATGAAGAATACGTATATAAGTATATGATGAATACGTATAAGTATATATTGAGTAATAAAAAATGAATATATGTACGAGATATGCTAAAATAAAAAAAATGTGAACCGCCATTAATATGCGTCGTTGTTACAGCGATTAACTAACTGCGAAAGGCAGAGTTCCCTTTCCTTTCCTCGTTCGTTTATATATCGTAGAAACGAGAGGCGGGTCAGCGACTTGCCGGAAGTTTTCAACTTGCAATACCAAGGGCGACGTTATCGGAAATGTATGAGAGATGAGAGGTAGGAGTCGTGCGAGGAAAAAATCGTTTTAGGAGTGTTAATAACGAGATAATATTTTATTAGGAATGTAAAAAGAGGAAAGAGGTAAAAAAGTGATGTTTCACGAGGAAAAAGGGACTTTCAGATGAAGTCTTCGCGACGCATTTTTTCGCGCTCGCTACGAGCGGTTACCGGAAATCCGATCATCCGGTGATAAGAGATTCGTTTATCGTTTAACGGAAGGTTATTTTATTAGGAATATAAAAAAGAAGAAAGAGGTAAAAAGTGATGCTTCATGAGGAAAAAAGGAACGTTCAAATTTCACGCTCGCTACGAGCGGTTACTGGAAATCCGACCGCAACGGCGATAAGAGATTCATCTATCGTTTATTTCGTCTATCGTTTATTATTTTTTCTATTCTTTGCTTCTTTGCGTTTATTGTTGCTTCTATTCTATCGAGATCGTCGTTTGTTTTTTAATCGCGCGACGAGAGATCTTATCTTTTTTTGGGATCGCTCGATGAGAACGATCTTGCGTATTTGTTTCTCATATTCGACGATCTATCTTTGATTCGAAAGAATGAGGAAAAAATATTTAAAATGTATAAAAAAACATGTATAATATAAACGAATAATAAAATACAGTATAATATATAAAGTAATATAAACATAAAGTATAATGTATAAAATATAATATAAAATATTGTATAATATAAAGTGTAAAATAAAGTATAAGTAAAAAAATATGTATATAATATAAATGTGTGTAATATATAAATGTGTAATATAAAAATATGTAATATATAAATGTGTAATATAAAAAAATGTAATATATAAATGTGTAATATAATTTATTGCCAACATTGAAGTGGCTCCATATTGAAGAGAGATCTCAAATTAAACAAATTTCCATCTAATAGATCTAATAGATTCATGTCATATATGTTATTCCTATCTTTGTCTTCGTACCATATATCGCACAAATGTTGTCGAGTCCATTTCCTCTTTAGTTAGATCCACTTCATATGTTTTATATGAATATATCCTTCTATCTTTCGTCACTCCATCGTCGCTCCATAAGAAATGACTCAACGCGAGCTGAAAAGAAATATACAATAGAAATATACAATAGAAAAAAATTCGCGTACTACTACATCTACTATATAATATTATGTATAATATATACTTACAAAATTATCTTCTTCCAAAAATTGGTAGCTCATGCAGCCAAGCAAGGGAGGGAATTGGGAAATCATGCTTGTCGGATCACTGTAAAAAAGATATAAAATATCGTATCAAAAATATACAAAATAAATAATATTTATGTAAAGATAATATTTATCTAAAGATAGTATATACTCACTTGTAATTTATTATTCTTAAACGACAGATAGAACGATGTTTAAATAATGACATCTTGTGCAGGCGCCGTATGCCTATCTGCTATGGTTATCCACTGAAAACAATATTAAATTAGTAAAAAAATTTTTTTATATTTAATCGTTTAACACATTGGCTCCGTCGATTCTAAGACCTGACTTAAAACCGGATCGACACTGTTAATTCAGTTTATTAAAAACGATCTCAAAGCACACCAAAATTTATTCCGTAACCAATGCGTTAAAATAAAAAGTAACTAGATACTTACCCCGTTCAACGGATACTCCACCGTAAAAACTTTGACTTCTCCGTTATCAATAATAGCGCATCACATGCGTATTTGTTGTTTATTGTGTACGTCGTCGCGTTTATCGTGTCTAAAGAGATATTGACGAGCATTTTTTTTTCCTAAACGCGTTAATACGAGAGACGCGTAAATAATAACAAACGCTCTTATCGCCCGAGTTAGATGCAGTTAGAAAAAACGCGCGATCTCTGAGAAAAGATTTTTTCCTCATTCTTTCGAATCGACTATAGATTGTCAAATACGAGAAACGTACGCGATAGATCGCTCTCATCGAGCGATCCCGAAATTTTAATAGCAATCTTTCTTCGAATAGAGAAACTAAAACGGTCGTTAGATAAAACAAAATAAGAAATAGAAACTAAAAAAAGAAAAATAGAAATTAAAAAAATAGAAGCTAAAAATTTATCGTAGTCGTGGTTAAAAATTTCCGCTTCGCATGCAGGTAAAATTTCGTCGCGACAACGAACGCATCTCTTCCCTTTGTTTTTCGATAATAAAGCGCGAGAAAAGATCGTAGGATCTTCAAAGTTGTAGTTGGATTTCCGATGAATCGTTAGAGATAGAAGCGTGATTAAACGAAAGCTAAAAATAAGACTTTGCGTAGAATTTCGTTGACAGAAGCACGATCAAAAATAAAACTTTAAAAAATAAGATTTTTAAACGATCAATGAAAAATTAGAGCGATTCGTTTTTGCTCGATAGCAGTAGTACGCGTAGGCATATCTTATCGCGGTTCGCGTCGGACTCCACCTCTCGCAACGCGTACCAATAGCGACATCGATCGAGTGACTCGCGTATCTCGCGTATCTTTCGGTCGGCGACGCACAGTGTCGCGTGCATGATATTAAAAAATAGAAAGAAGCTGACTCATCAAAACCCGTGATTTGAAGCGGCGTGTGCGACCGATCGCGAGACGCGCCTAGACGAGTGTACGTCAAAGGTTTGGAGAAAAAGAAGTTGGAGGAGATTCTCGGTGACACTATCGCGGACCACGACATAATCGTCGAGACTATCGACGCAGATTTCGAGAATATAGGGCGTCTGAACATCCTAGACGACGTTCGCGCCTTCCACTGCGAGCATCACGCGAAGAATTGCGCCATGGAGAACATATGCAAGCTGTACGACTGGTGATCGAAACGACAGGAATGTATCACCGAATTGTAATGTCGCGTTAACGATTTATATCATATTATATGATATTATATCAGATTGTTTTTAAATTATTAATTATATTATTCGTATCAAAATATTATATAGTGTCGAGTTAATATTGAAAAATATAAGTACTATATGATATTCTATCGCTCGTATCACTTATATAAATGCGTATATATGTGTATCATTGTATTGTTGACGTGTTATGCTATTTGCGATAAATATCATCACATGCCTCGGTAGTCGAAGGGATAAGATGCCTGCCCACTAAGCAGGAGATCCAGATTCGATTTCTGACTGAAGTGATATTTTTTTGCAAAATAATTACGAGTTTTCACGAATGGTTTGTGATCGGGCTCCGCCGTGATGCACACCCTCCCTTCTTATTTGGGGAAGTAATAAATAAAAAAAACATGTTTTTAAATATCTCTCTCATTTTATTTCATCTCAATCTTACATCCCAAAGAACAGAGCAACGAGTTCGCAATCGATAATGTTACGATCGAAAGCATCGCTATCGCGTATGACTCTCGAGACGTTATTCGTATTCTTGGCGGTGGATACAATATCCTTGAAACGCGCCAATTTCGCGTCGATCTTTCCTAATATCTTGGTCAATGAGATAATGAGTCGGTTGACACAATGCTCGAGCTCGAACATGTTATTCACCGTTCCTTCGACATGGCCAAGCGAGCCGCGGGCGTTTCTAGGCGTAAATGTCGTATTGTCAGGTTGTTGATTCTTCCGAAACGCACGATCATATTTCCGATATGCGACGGGGTCGGAAAGGACAATTCTCCGTTAATACTCTGTAAACTAAATACTTCGAGAGAACGTGTCGTTGCTCGAGAAGCTCCCTTCACGTATCGAGGGACATCGAGATCTCCTTGCCATGACTATCTCCCAGAATAATGTTCACGCGCGAGGAACATTCAAGAGTGACGCATATGTCGAGGAACTTGTATCCCGTTTTAGTCAAAGGATATTTTCGTTCTAGAATTCTGACTGGACTATTTGTACCACCGACATTGTTATAACTCGACGCGATTGTCCTGTCATCATCGAGCGTTCTCTTCCTCTTCCTCACGTCGCTCATCGTCGCTCTCGTCGATGCGTCTCGGAATCTTGCGAGTGTTCGATACCATACATTTTTACGACCGGAAAGATCGCGCGATATTGATTCATAACCGTTCCGTATCCTTCGCTCTGTATAATGAAAAATTCTGTTCTTTCTCCCTCTCCTTCTCTAAATCGTCCTCGCTTGAAAATACGTTCCTCATCTGAGCGAGTCTTTCCAGAAGAGCGCGCAATTGTTCTGACAGTCCATTTCTTTCTTGGACACACGATATCAAAAATTTCCGCGTTGAATTTACCAGCCATAGTTACACTTCTGATAAACTCATTGTACTTGAAGAACTGTCGTTTAACGATAAAATACAGATTATCATCGATGTATCAAACGGCGGACGTTACGGCGGGTGGAATCCCCGGAAATATCGTGTGCAACAAGTTATGTCTGACGACTATCATCGAGCAATTGTCGATCTCGGTCACGATCTCGTCGTTGTAAATCGCGAATTTTTGTCCTTTAATATTATACGTTCGCATTAGTATTAACTACAGCGTTGATTTTCGCGTTAGGAGGAAGATTCATATCCTTCAGTTTCTTCGATCAACCCGGTACCAGCTTGAAACTCGGATATTCTGCCATGTAACCTATGTCTACGAACAATATGAATTGGCCCGAGGCTCGTCAATACGCGCCCGTCAAACGCGTAAAATTATTGGAAACGCAGATAGTCAGTAACAACGATCTGCTATAAGATTTTCTGTTTACGTTGACCGACCATAAGTGGCGTCAATACGCCATGTACATTCTGTCTTCTAATACCAATACCGCGTCGACGCGCACAGATTTCACGTTCGTCGAGACGCCTGTGTCGCGCGTCACGATCATCGCTACAGTCGTCGTCGCTGGTATCGATCTCGAAACTTCTTATTCTTTAAACCGTATAAATTCTAAATAGCAAGAAAATCCGCCTTACTCAAACGCACGGGAAAAGTCTTAGAGGGAATGAAGGCGTATATTATCGGATTCTTCTGAGGATTGTGATGTAATTCTAAAGTGCGACCGCTTTCATACGTCAACGTATACAGTAGATGAACCGTATCGTTAGAATCAGCTCAATGTGCCACTTCTTCAAGTTATCTATGTGCACCTCCGACACTTCGGACGATGGTAAAAAAGCGTGAGCTAGCATGTTACCTGGCCCGTCCAGCAACGACAGACATATTCGACTACCACAATGTCGAGAATCTACGAACGTGTGAAAACCCTCCTGAAACAATAACACGATAGCACGATCGGGATTCATCGAATCGCACGTCTAGGTACGTCTCGCGATTGGTCGCATACGCCGTTTCAAATCACGGATTTCGAGAATCTGTAGGCGACGTCGCCGTCGTTTTACTGCAGACCGTGATGATTGGTAGTTATCCAGCATGCTCTAGATTTCTCGTCGCCCTAAGAAGATTTCAAAATATCGCTTTTCGAAACACTCGATGAATCAGCTCCTTTCCATTTCTTAATATCGCCACCTCTTTAACCATAAATTTCTCCCGAACGGTAAAACCTTGCAGATCGACGAAGACTGGTTCGACATCGTCATGAGACGAGAAATCTCGATTCTTTCGCGCTCCGCTCTCCTTTATATATTCGTTATTGCTAGCAAAACCGCGGTTTCCTGTTTTTTTTTGTGTTCCGCTCTTCTTTATATGTTCGTTATTGTTATCAAAACCGCGATTTTCTGTTTTTTTTACGTGAGTTTACGTACGATGTTACGACGTTCGTCAGCGAATTATACTCTATCACTCTATCGTGAATGATGAGACAATAAGCCGTTGTGTTAGCCGGAACGTTCTCTTTACATTCGAATTCTACGCGAACGTCGCCGGTGGCATTCTTGATCGATTCGTTCTGGCGATGACCACGAGCGGACCGTATTGCAGAAATCTGGTGATAGTCATGAATGGTTCGCAGGTCTCGCACTCGTAATACGCCTTTCGAAATTTCAGATATATATATTGTACAGCACGGCGAACTTGTTATACTCGAAATCTAGGTTCATATCGTCATAGGGATAGAACTCGGAATTTAAATAGAGTTATTAGTCAGCTTACAATTGTCGAATTTAGAAATGTCTTCCGATGGTACGTTTTTCCTTTCGATCTGTAGCGCGAAGATCACGTATCGCGGTTTCTCCAATTGCGTCGTCGCTTTTATCACCCATAAATGCTTGGTCGTACTTTGCAATAGGGGAAATTCATATAGATCCCACGAACGAAAGCCCATGCTCAGATATCGTCCGCTCTCTAACGTTCGCAGAAGCGATAATTTGTTAACATTGTTCAGTAGCGGCATTCGCCACTATACCTTCAACAGCGTGATCTTTGATCTCTGATCCGGATGCACGACGCAATTGTTATCATTGCGAGCGCGTATCACCTCCGATACTTAAAATATCGTTCGCCATGTCGATTCTTCACGACGAAAACTAAAGATCTTAAGAACGCGTCGTTCGCGGCGTTCAACTTGTTTGCTTTTCCCTTGTCGCATTGTTCTGCGATAAGATTGCGGACGTAGCGTTTGCGTCTCCTCTCGCGTACGACTCGTTCAGAACGAGCATCTGTCGCTCTCGTGCATCTCTCTACTGCTGTGACGTCAGGACAGCCGTCAGATATAATTTCTTTTTTTTCTTTCTTCTTCTCTCTTACTTACCTGCGCAGAAGCGCCACCGTATTAGACCATCACGTCAATACCGAACGGTAATAGCCGGCTCTCCCGCCGTCCAACGTATGATATAGAAGCACCCTATCGTTATACACGCTATAGCCCATGCGTTAAATACAAGTCACCGGATAAATAAATTTTTAAACTTAATTAGGCCGCCAAACCGCCGGAATTGTTAACATCATAGCGCTAAGCAACCAGTAATAAATATCGTCCTCTGCTAGATAAATGCATATAAACAATTCCTACTATTTCCTACCACCTACAAGTATCATCACAATTATCAATTACAATTAAAATTAATAACAATGTACAGCAACCAACATCATTGCGCAACACTTTACTGTTATATAACCGTATATATATATATATATATATATATATATATATATATATATATATATATATATATATGTATATTAGCATAAAATATATTAACATTTTTTATAAGCAATCATATCTTAAGCGCGTTAATATTTATAATAATACTTTTAATCAAATTAGACATAGAACATCCGCATTTCTGTCGACTGCGCATAGCCCCCTCTCGCTCGGGCCCTGATTGGACGACCGACATACGGCATGGAAACGCACATCTAGTACAGCACCACCGCCGCCACGTGTGATGGCGTACCCACACCATCCGCCATCTTGCGCCACTGCGCCGCACCGCCAAGCACGACGGCGCCCGCTGAGGACTCCAACACTTGTGTTCACGTCGTCAAGCAGTAAGCACCTAACCCGCGCAAATCTCAGTCTCAATCAAGATCTCTGATTCTATTTCTTATAACTCAATTCCTAGTTAAGTTAGTCTTATAATATTTAGTGCTTTAGTGTATTTGTGAAATATTCGATTCGCGAATGTAATCCGATTTCTTTTGAATGTATTAATACTAAACATAATTCATCACGTGTTCATTCTTTTGTTCCGCATCGCCATCATCTCAGTGATTGGAAGTGTTCGCGAGGTTCGTGAGGCTTCACGTGTAATAAATACTTCCAAACTTCCAAACTTGCACATCGTTAATTATAACAAGAACGCCGAGCGTCTCTCGGAGCAGGTGTTGTGCGTCCATCCGTACTTACCACGACGGAGACTCGAAATTCTTGCTCGCGATAAATACAATCATTCTTACGCGAAGCCGAAACCCAACGCGAATTGGCTCGCCGCTGAATGATAATCCTTATTTCACCTTTGCTAATATTTAAACAATCCGAAGCCTCACACGAATGCCGAAAGGCAGGAAAAATCGCGACGGTCGCAAGACCTTTATCTGGCATCTCGAATACGATCTTCACGTGGCAACTATCTACAACTATAACGAGATAATCGGCAGGGAAGTTGAGTTCGACGGAGAGTACGAACTCTTAATGCACGATAAGCTCTGGGGTGGACGACCGGCCCCATCAACGCCCGCCGCCTCGACATGCGATCTCCAGTTTCGACCTCGGATCTCACTCGAGGAATATCTACGCAGAACATCTTAAGCTACAGTAGGTGAATTGACTTAATAAGCGAAATATAAACCTCGCGCGCGGAAATTCTCCCGTCGATTCACGCATAAGAGCCTCGCCGCGTATAGTTACAATAATCTCATTAAATAATATATGAGAATTGCACGCCACGTGTACATTTCGGAACGACGCTTCTCCTCGTCAAAGAATTTTGTTGCGTTAGCAAACGTGATCGTTATCGCACAAAGGATAGGGAAGACGACCTGACCGGAAGGGTTTTATGACCCCTTTTTTTTGAGTATAGTTTTACCTAAGTGTAGCGATTTCACTCGAGGAATGCACGTTCCAGTGCTCGTAACTAACTTCTTTGAGAATACTCTGAAATATCTAAAATATTACTTAGCATCGTGTGTGGACGCACTTCGCATTTGCTAGAATTCTTGATTAATGATCGTGATGTGCCTCCCTCGATTTAATATCGCATGCAGTTCGCACTCATCCGGGTGCGGCCTTCAGACATCGCGTCAATTTAATACGCTGCATCACTGCTTTCGGTTATCGTCGTGTTACGTCACAGGCGAGACGTGCTACGCGTGGAGCGAGTCTGCTCGCACTGGGCTGCGTGTTGGTTTTTTGCAAAATAACTTGACCGGATTACTGATATAAATTGCGGTTGTATAATCCGTATAGAAAAATCGATAGTCTCCTGGAAAAGACGATATCATGCGGTCCTATCTCTGCGTCTACGTCAATGACGGTAGGATTCGGTAAATCGTAAAAAGAAGTACTTTCTTCGCGTAAATATTCCAGAAATGCCACGAATGCCTCGGAGCAGGGATCGCAGTCGGTTACCTCGCGCCAAATAGCCAATCCAGTGCCGCAAGAATTGCAAAGCCTTTCTTCTCGAGTAGTCCCAACGTTAATATAATGTCTTAAGATAGCGGTGAATTGTTGATCGAAATTATACTGGGATTTACACTCTAGGCATATAAGACTGGCGGAATTTGTATCGGTAGCTATACCGACAAGACCATAACCGAATTCGACTACACACCGAGAGATACTTATTTGGTCGTTAAAGACGGCGGCTGGATGTGTTCTTTCCTGACGCGAGCTTTCCGATCGTCCTCTGCACATAACGCGTTTCACGAACAAGAAATGAAAATTCATTTACTTTTCGTTGGCCCGGTTCCTGGATTCGGGCTTCCGATTCTCGTTGTCGGCCTGGCGGGTCTCGGGATGCACACTAGGATGCGGCGTTGCTGGACTCGGAGGACTTGGAGCCCACAGGCTGTTCTCGAAATACGCTTCGTATTCCGGCTGGTAGGTTTCTTCACATCCGAGCAGTTCACTCAAATCACCGGTGAGCGCGGATTTAATTTCGTATAAGGCGCGGCGAATTGCACGCTGACGTCCGGCACGGTTTTTACGATTCTTAGGCATCGGGAGTGACCATGAAGGGAAAATACTACTTCCCTTACAAGTTACGAGTATTAAATTGAATTTTCTAACGCGATGACAATCTGTAACCCTCTGTGGAGAGTAGTGCGGGTGGACGCACAACTTGCTAGCCAAGAGGCGGGACAGGTTATCAGATATTTCGTAATTTGACGATTTAAAAGTGCGTGAGAAGCGATACCTCTCTTGGGGGTAGTGCGGGTGGACGCACAACCTGCTAACCAAGAGACCAAGCACGGCCTCCCTGGACGCTTGCGTTTGATTGAATTTCGCGTGGTCACTCTACCTCGCGAACTCTGTCGATTGTACGTTTCGCTAGGAGGGGTGGAAGGGTTAGGATTTATTAATTATTTAACACTGATCACTTTTCACTTATATATATATATTGTAGAATATTCAGATACAAGATTAATACAGAGATTGATTAAATTGTAAACGCTTTTACAGTTAAGTTTAAATTCAATGATGTTAATAAAATTGGAATTGATTCGAATTTATTTCTTAACACTAGAATTGGAATTGATTTGAGTTAACACTTAGAATTGGAATTGATTCGAAATTATTCTCTTAGCACTAGAATTGGAATTAGTTTGAAGTTATTTCCTACTACTAGAATTGGAATTGATTTCTCTTAACACTAGAAATTGAATTGGAAGAGGGAGTTCACGGACTGGAGGTCCTCTCCAGTCGTATTCGCGGGATGAACTGAACGCAGTCGGCCGTGCACTGATGTGCTTCGATTCGGCGGCTCGAAACTGCGGCGACGCTATGGTGGGGTGCGCGCCCAATGTGGGAAGCGCTGGCGGTGGGAGTGCGGCGCTCGCGTGGGAGGCCAGAGAGTTGCCCTGGTGGGGCTCGCGGTGGCCTAGGGACGTATCACGTCTATTCCTTGTATACAAACGTGTATTCCATGCTATACAAAAGTTATCTCTATAAATTTGAAAAGAGTAACATTTTTACCATAGGGCATAAAATTATTAATTTATTCGTTTATTCTGACGCGACAGACGTGACAGTCGCGTGAACAACTTAGCCGCCCGCAGTTTCCTAACAGCGCGGAAATTCTTTGTTATCAGTGCAAGGAATTGATACCCGAGGGCACGCTCACTTATCGTCTCACCCTGTCGCATTCATTTAAATTCGGATATACCGAACCTCTAAATTTTTGCGAGTACTGTCGCGCCCCTCTTTCAATTATCTATGAGATAGAGCATTGCGACGAATGCTTTGAGATATACATAGCCGCCCAGCACGTGCTCGAGGAAGAGGGAGAAACTATCGAAAACATCGAGGGACGTTTTTACATCGACGAGTCAAACTCTGCATCTGATGTCATCATTTTGCGACGTTTACTAAATTTTTCTCTCTCGCTGTTTCAACGCGAAGAATAAAAGGCGGTCAGGAGTATGCGATACCTTCCCAGTTCGACCGATTCGTCGCTAGCGATTTGCCGCTCGATCGCTGGCAGCGTTGCCAACCGGCAGACGTGATGTCCCCTTGTCCGGTGTCGCACGGCATTCCTCTCCGTGGACTGTCGCGGCCCGTGACGTAACACTACCTTCGTCGTCGCACGTGAAGTCGCATCTCCTCTCTGCGAAAGTCGATTGGTCATTCGCCTTGATTCACGACTCGAAGCGTAATATTGGTGATTTCGCGCGATGATTGGAAAAATGATCGACGTTAGAACGTTCGACAGTTTATATCCCGGAGGAATGTTCGGAGAAAACTCGTGCATCGTGTGAATCGATTCGTTGCTGTACGCACTCGCGATGATATTACACTCCACCCGAATGATATTCACGGTCATGATATTCACGGGTCCATCGGACATGTGCCATTTGTTCGGTCGTAACACGCGACGACGAAAATCCCAGGAGCGAACCGATGTTGTTCAATTTCGCGAAGTTGACTCGCATCTAATCTCGCTTTTCATGGTGTTCTCGTTGGCTCGAATGATCAGAGGCCACATGCCTCTCTCGCCCTCGTCGCTCTCGTCGTAGACGACGTTGTCGCTCTCGTCGAGCCTTCGTCTCTTAGAGATAGCGACGTTCAGATATCTGGCTATCGCGCTCAACTCGTACGAACCCTCTGGAATCACGATCGTTTTGTCATCGTCATCGTAGAACTTATTATTCGTGGAATCGACGTTTGGTATAGTGTTGTACGTTTCGAAATTTGTGAGACTTAACTCGTAATCGTCGTCGCTCAGATCTAAGGCGGGAAATCACGCTGTGAGGACGCTACTCTTTACTGAACAAAAGGCTCAGCGACATCGCGACCGATCTTCGAAAGAAATCGCAGGCATAACTGACCGCAGATGCTCTGATCGTACGTCTGATACGATCCGCGATTGTACGTTATATTTACGTCGTCGCCGAGATATCTCTCGAGTTCCCTCGGCGGTCGAAGATTGCCTAAACTGTCGCAGTAAACCGCGTCGTTGCCCCTCTTCGCGTAGGCGACCCAGTGAGTATCCGAACCCGTCGAATCGTCCAGATTCATGATGCCACTCTCGTTGCGTCGCGCCTTCGATGGTAACGCGTTACACATAAACACTCCTCTGAAGAAGGGTATTCGCAGACGACGCACCGAGCAGCTCAGCTGTTGCTTCGTCGTGATGCCGGAGAGCGGTAACTCGAACGATCTTAACATTTCCTTCCACGATTTTTTTTTTCGTTCTTCTCGTCACACCGCTGCCACGTTTGTAAGGCGCTAGATGCGTAACCCTCCATCGCCCGATTGTGACGTTACAATTCCTCCAGTTGACGCCGAGCGGCTTTACCGGCGTTCACCGCCTTCTCGACGCCCGCCGCGCCACCGATCAAAGAACCTAGCGCGCCTAGTATCAGAAAAATGGGCAACAAGCCGCGTTTCGCTGTTGGAAGTATCCTTTTCGTCTTCCTCTTCTTCTTTCTCAAACCCATGACCAACTTTGTTTTTGCTTTTATAGCCGCCCATACGGCAGTCGCGGTGGTGCTCTCGCCGAAGGTGGAATCTCCAGCCATTATACATTCGAGTTCTCGCCGTTATGCCTTCTCAGCGAGAACTCGATCGGCGGCACGGCGATCAGCGAGTTCCTTGTTTCCCGAGTAGGCGATGTCGCCTGAGTAGGCGAGCGAAGCATGCTCGCGGCATGCTGCGTCCATGGGTTGACGCCTCAATCGCCGCGCGTCAATCGCTTCGCGAGATAGATGTCGAGTCCGCAAAATTGATACCCGGGAATATGTAGTTCGAAGGGAAGCGCGTTTATCATCGTATCGAGTAATCCCGCGCCGCTGAGCATTTGCTACAATTCTTGATGAGAGGCGCTGGATCATTTATATGCGTTTGTTGCCACGGACGATTGTAATGCTCCAAACACATGCGACAACTTTGCACCTCGGGTCCGCTCTTAAATGATCGGGTAGTCTGTTCCACAATAGCTCCAGTATGAGAGGCGACAGGGCTCGCGACCGTCGATCGAATCCCTACGTCGTTACGTGCGTAACAACGCGCTCTGTCTGAGCGACGATTACTACGACGCGAGAGACAGAACCATACGTTTAGCCGCACCGAGAACCGATAACGTCGCCGCGAGGAAGAGCTACGTAGATAACACGTTTCGAGACGCAGAAATGAGACTCTCCGAGACGAGAAGCTATGCGAATGAACTCTCGGCGAGCACTCGAGCGTTGCTGTCAGAGACGAACGAGAGCACGGTCAAGTTGATCGGCGAATTGGAGGAATCTATGGCGCGCGTAGCCAGATTGTTTTTAAAGTACGATACACAGATCGCCGATTACAAGCAGATTATCGCGCGTGGTAGATGGTTTGACACCCGCGAAAGCTTGATGTCCGTGAACAAATTCGGGAAGTTTGGAGAGGCAGCGCAACGTCGACGATCGTCCGACAATCGAATCTCTACAAGTGTACGTACGTCGCAACGCGCTCTGCCTGAATCCGGACGACTACGACGTTAACAGACGCAAGATACGGCATCTGGACGCGCCAATCAACGACGAGGGTTACGTCGGCGACGCACGTCGCGTAAGGAGCGAGGAGTCGAAAGCTCTAACGAACGAGCTACGAAAAGCTGGATGAACAAGCGGATTCGGAATATTTTCCTACAGTATTACGACGTAAGAACCGAAGTAGATGTTTCTGCGACACTTCGAAAAGAAGAGAAAGATCTCGTTCGTCGACAAACGAATAGGGGAGAAAAGAGACGTAATGAAACGAGCGCTCGAGAAGCGGGACGAATTGCGAGAGAGAGAGACCTAATCGAGATCCAAAAGGTCGTCGACGCTCAGGAGAAATGGATGCGAAACCTGCGACAGATTGAGGAGAGGAGGGAGGCCTCGCTCGTCGATCTCAATAAACGAATAGAAGAGACGAGAGACTCGACGGAATGAGCGCTCGAAAAACAGGACGAACAACGAGGTAGAGACCTGACCATGATCCAAAGTGCGATAGAACAAGCGCTTGAGAAACGGGACGAACTGTGAGCAAGAGACTTGAGCGAGATCCAAAGAGTCGTCGAGACGCTCGGCGATGCTTTGAAGGAGAAAGGAATGCGGAACCTAGAGGAATCATTGCAAAATCTAGAGGAATCCCTGCGAAACGAGCTCGACGCGTCATCGACGAGCCGCGAGAAGATCTCGACGGACGTGGAGAATCTCGCGCGTAGCATGTGTCACGTCTGTCGCGTCAGAATAAACGAATAAATTAATAATTTTATGCCCTATGGTAAAAATGTTACTCTTTTCAAATTTATAGAGATAACTTTTGTATAGCACGGAACAAGGAATAGACGTGATACGTCCCTAGGCCACCGCGAGCCCCACCAGGGCAACTCTCTGGCCTCCCACGCGAGCGCCGCACTCCCACCGCCAGCGCTTCCCACATTGGGCGCGCACCTCACCATAGCGTCGCCGCAGTTTCGAGCCGCCGAATCGAAGCACATCAGTGCACGGCCGACTGCGTTCAGTTCATCCCGCGAATACGACTGGAGAGGACCTCCAGTCCGTGAACTCCCTCTTCCAATTCAATTTCTAGTGTTAAGAGAAATCAATTCCAATTCTAGTAGTAGGAAATAACTTCAAACTAATTCCAATTCTAGTGCTAAGAGAATAATTTCGAATCAATTCCAATTCTAAGTGTTAACTCAAATCAATTCCAATTCTAGTGTTAAGAAATAAATTCGAATCAATTCCAATTTTATTAACATCATTGAATTTAAACTTAACTGTAAAAGCGTTTACAATTTAATCAATCTCTGTTAATCTTGTATCTGAATATTCTACAATATATATATATATATAAGTGAAAAGTGATCAGTGTTAAATAATTAATAAATCCTAACCCTTCCACCCCTCCTAGCGAAACGTACAATCGACAGAGTTCGCGAGGTAGAGTGACCACGCGAAATTCAATCAAACGCAAGCGTCCAGGGAGGCCGTGCTTGGTCTCTTGGTTAGCAGATTGTGCGTCCACCCGCACTACCCCCAAGAGAGGTATCGCTTCTCACGCACTTTTAAATCGTCAAATTACGAAATATCTGATAACCTGTCCCGCCTCTTGGCTAGCAAGTTGTGCGTCCACCCGCACTACTCTCCACAGAGGGTTACAGATTGTCATCGCGTTAGAAAGTTCAATTTAATACTCGTAACTTGTAAGGGAAGTAGTATTTTCCCTTCATGGTCACTCCCGATGCCTAAGAATCGTAAAAACCGTGCCGGACGTCAGCGTGCAATTCGCCGCGCCTTATACGAAATTAAATCCGCGCTCACCGGTGATTTGAGTGAACTGCTCGGATGTGAAGAAACCTACCAGCCGGAATACGAAGCGTATTTCGAGAACAGCCTGTGGGCTCCAAGTCCTCCGAGTCCAGCAACGCCGCATCCTAGTGTGCATCCCGAGACCCGCCAGGCCGACAACGAGAATCGGAAGCCCGAATCCAGGAACCGGGCCAATGAAAAGTAAGTGAATTTTCATTTCTTGTTCGTGAAACGCGTTATGTGCAGAGGACGATCGGAAAGCTCGCGTCAGGAAAGAACACATCCAGCCGCCGTCTTTAACGACCAAATAAGTATCTCTCGGTGTGTAGTCGAATTCGGTTATGGTCTTGTCGGTATAGCTACCGATACAAATTCCGCCAGTCTTATATGCCTAGAGTGTAAATTCCAGTATAATTTTGATCAACAATTCACCGCTATCTTAAGACATTATATTAACGTTGGGACTACTCGAGAAGAAAGGCTTTGCAATTCTTGCGGCACTGGATTGGCTATTTGGCGCGAGGTAACCGACTGCGATCCCTGCTCCGAGGCATTCGTGGCATTTCTGGAATATTTACGCGAAGAAAGTACTTCTTTTTACGATTTACCGAATCCTACCGTCATTGACGTAGACGCAGAGATAGGACCGCATGATATCGTCTTTTCCAGGAGACTATCGATTTTTCTATACGGATTATACAACCGCAATTTATATCAATAATCCGGTCAAGTTATTTTGCAAAAAACCAACACGCAGCCCAGTGCGAGCAGACTCGCTCCACGCGTAGCACGTCTCGCCTGTGACGTAATAACAAATTGGTGACAGCGGTGGGATTGATACATTTTTGGGTATTCCACCACGCCGTTTATCGAACCCGGTAGACCGCTCCCGTCGGTTTGATTAAATTTCATATCCGAATGAGTCGTAATATTATTAATAATTCGGACAATAATCGTCATTGCCAATATTTCGCGCGTGTAAGAGAAGCAGTTATTTCTCACCTTAATTATTAATGCAACGGACACCTGTCAAGGCCGCGAAAAATATCGATATGAATACGCGACAAGGCCCAAGGAAACCTCTTTCGGAAGAGGAGCTGGAGCGTGTTCGCGTTGCGCAGGAAGAAACCAGCGCTAAATTACAAACCGATTCGGAGATTCTGGCTCGCGAACGAGCGGAATGCCAAGCAGAACTCCGAGCATTGCGTAAAGAGAGATGCGAGGCCGAAAACAGTAACACAATGCTCCGCGAAATGATGGAAGCCCTTACTATTTTACAGGGCGATTTCAATTCATTACGACGAGAAGTAGATACACGCCGTGAACCTGCAGAATGCCCGTCGGGGCAACGCTTTTCAGAACCACCCGTATTAACGAGCGAGCTAAATGATTCGATATCTGAGTTGCCGCCTGCTCCTAAAATTACATACCGAGAGGCGACCGAATTCGTGCCATATTTTGATGGATATAACATTCCCCTCTCTAAATTCTTGAGTGCATGCCGTCAAGCCCGTGATATACTCCCTGCTAATTACGAAAAATCGCTGACGCGTCTTTTGATAGCAAAACTTCGCGGCCGAGCGCATTCGGCAGTAGCAGACGAGCCGTGCGATCGGTAACGCAACTATCCGATCTTTTGGTAGGAGCGTTTGGGTCATTTAAAACAGTCGCGCAGTACAGGGGAGAATTAACCGCGATCCACCTGGGAGCTCGTGAACATATTCTTGATTATATAGATCGCGTCAAAGAATTACGCGCGGCTATCCGAGACGGGGAACGTCGCGCCAGAGGCTTTCTCGATAATCAGATAACAAGGGAGATCGATGACCTCACCGCTCAGAGTTTTTGTGAGGGACTCCCAACAGTATACAGATTGCAGCTTAAACCCGAGCATTACCATTGTCCGTCCGATGCTTTTGCCGCCGCTAAGGCAATCGGCAAGAGGGAAGAATTGGAAAAACAACGATATGGTAATCGTCCGGACGGAAGGCTTGATAGCCCTCGCTTATCGCCGATAACGCGACAAACATCTGGACACTACACTTCCCGTCTAGAAACACAGCGATATGATAACCGGTCGGACAACAGATTAGACAGCGCTCGCATATCTCCGATACCGCGACAAACATCCGGGCACTATACTTCCCGTACACAACAAGATAGCGCGAGATATCAGGACCCGCCGCGTCGCGGAGAAAACAATTCCAGGAGGGCGTATGCGGATACCCCGCCCGTGATATCACAATCTAATACAAATAACTCCTACACTAACCGCGCCGCCCGTCTGACGTATGTCGAAAGGACTGGCTCGTTCCAGCGAAGCAATGAGAACTCGCGTGTCATTGAAAATCAACGACAAACTAAGTGGTGCAGATATTGCAAAAATTCGGGACACGAAATCGACGAATGCAGAAAGAGGCAATATTATAACGAGCGCCAGTCGGGAAACGCGAACGATTCGCCTCGCAGACAGGACGCGGCGAGGGCGGATCAGCCGCGAACAACGCGTCCAATAAACTTAATAAATCCGACGGAAAATATAACAAGCGCGAACGATCAAAAGTCAGAATAGCTACCTTAAACCCTAACGAATTCAGTCATGCGCCAACGGTAAGCGTATCTATAAACGGATTGTTACCCCGCGTAAGATTTATGGTAGATACCGGGGCCGCCCCCAATTTAATAAAAAAACGTAACGTACGAGACGAGACGGAAGTAATCAAACATGACCTGCTGTTCCTTAGTGGCATAACAGAAGGTACCATCCCCACTCTGGGATCAATCAATACAACATTTCTCGGAAATAAAATTAAATTACACCTTGTGCCGAACGACTTTCCAATAGAACAGGAAGGGATTTTAGGATCCGAATTCCTACGCGATAACGCTACGATAGACTTCTCAAAGAAAGTCGTAACATGGCAAGGTATTCCCTTGCCCTTTTCGCAACGCGAATCGATAGTAATCCCAGCGCGATCCCGCGCCGCTTTCTATGTAAACGTTTTAAATCATGACGTGCAAGTAGGATATGTCCCTCGCATCGCGACAGAATCGGAAGTATATATAGGCGAGGCAGTCGTTACAAATCGCTGTGGCAGAGCCTACCTCCATGCGATTAATACGGGAAATACAGACCGCGAAGTGCCGGTCCCTACAATCGAGTTACAAGCCATCGAGGCATTATCTAATAAACGCGCGGAGGAAGCTAGACCCACCGCGCGGCGCTCCCAAATTAATTCGGTAGAAGTCATGAATTTCAATGATAAAATTGCCAATATCGAGAAACTGCTCCGCTTGGAACATTTAAATGAATTTGAAGCAAGCCATGTCACAGGCTTAATAAAGAACAACGTAGATCTTTTCCAATTGCCGGGAGACTCTTTAGATCACACAGACGTATGTTCGCACCGCATAGTTACCCGCGATGAGCAACCAATAAACACTAAGCAGTATCGCTATTCGCCTATCCACAAGGAAGAAATTACGCGACAAGTTGATAAACTTTTGACAAATGACGTGATTACACCTTCAAAATCTCCTTACAATTCTCCCTTGTGGATAGTGCCCAAAAAACCAGACTCCAAGGGCAATAAACAATGGAGGATGGTTATTGACTTTAGAGCGTTAAATGAGAAAACTATAGGGGATGCGTACCCCCTGCCTAACATCGAGGAAATACTAGACCAATTAGGCAGTGCTAAATATTTTAGTATATTCGACTTGGCATCCGGTTTCCACCAGATTCCCATGCACGAAGCCGACGCACCGAAAACAGCCTTTTCTACGCCCTATGGGCACTACCATTTCAAACGGATGCCGTTTGGATTAAAAAACGCTCCCGCGACTTTCCAAAGGCTTATGGATCAAGTGCTGACCGGACTCCAAGGAATAGAATTATTTGTTTACCTCGATGATATCGTAATATATGCTAGTTCCCTGAAGGAACACGAAGCGAAATTTAATAAGTTGGCGAATAGACTGCGAGCCGCGAAACTGCGATTGCAGCCAGACAAGTGTGAATTTTTGCGGAAAGAGGTAACATACCTCGGACACGTAATCACAAAAGACGGGGTACGTCCTGACCCCGAGAAAACAAAGGCAGTAGAAAGATTTCCGCGACCAGCCAACATTAAAAACATTAAACAATTCTTAGGCCTCGCCGGCTATTACAGGCGATTTATCCCTGACTTTTCTAAGGTCGCGAAACCGCTCACTCAATTACTGAAAAAAGACACACCCTTCCAATGGCTGGAATCACAGGAACGCGCTTTTGATTATTTAAAAACAGCCCTGTGTACCGAACCGTTACTACAATACCCCGATTTCACGTGTCCATTCATTGTCACGACCGATGCTTCCAAAAGCGCTGTAGGAGGCGTACTCAGTCAAGGTGAAATAGGAAAAGATCTACCCATAGCTTATGCATCGCGTATACTGAACACCGCCGAACAAAATTATTCAACTATCGAGAAGGAGCTATTGGCAATAGTATACTGCGTAAATCATTTCCGCCCTTACTTATATGGGCAAAAATTCAAATTAGTTACGGATCATAAACCATTAACCTGGCTTCACTCGGTAAAAGATCCGACCTCACGTTTAATTCGATGGCGTCTTAAATTAGCTGAATACGAATACGAAGTAATCTATAAAGCAGGAAAGATAAATGCCAACGCTGACGCACTCTCCCGTAATCCGATTCTCCCAGTCCGACCGCAGAAACATGCGGCACCGCTCAGCGACGATTCAGACGAATCCCTCTTCAGTAACATAAACAAAGATAACGCTCAAGAGTCGAGCGGATCACATGCCGACATTCCACAGAGCGATAAAGCGAGCACGGAACTAGATTCAGACAATGACGACCATGACGAGACCGACTCCGACGACGACTCCGAAAATGAACCGCTCGTAGACAGAGTCAATACCCCTTTTGAACTTAAGAGACGATTTTTAAACGAAACGAACGAACGTTTGTCTTGGAGAAAAGATAATTTAGCGATATTCGTATCTCAAACCGGTGATCCCCTAGACAAAGGAGCATTCGATCTAAAAGAAAGTAACAGATATCCTGCCATGAATGAATTATCGATAGGAAAAGTAAAGGTAACACGCGACAAAAAACGTTACATAATCGCCATGGTAATTGAACAAGGAAAGGGAATCTCCGCGCTAACAGAAATGCAAGCCCTTCGAACTGCAATAGGCTCGTTAGTCGATGCAACTCGAGAATTAGACTTAGCGACATTATCGATTTGTAAAAGTAACGTAGGCACGATAGAATGGCGAACAATATATAGAATGCTCAGGGATACCTTCTGGGACGAAGGAACGAAAATCACAATTTGTAATAACCTAACCAGTATACCTAATAGCGAAAACCGCGACGAAATAATTAAAGAGTGCCACGCCTCTGCAATGGGCGGACACAAAGGCATAACTAAAACGTACAATCGATTAAAAACGAGATATCAGTGGCCCGGCATGAAACGAGATATACAGAACGTAATAAATAACTGTCAGGAGTGCCATATTAAAAGACTAGTCCGAATAAAACCGAGGCAACCAATGATTTTAACGGATACACCCGATAGGGCGTTCGATAAGGTTTCTATGGATATCATGGGACCGTTGCCGACAACCTCCGCCGGAAACTCTTATATTTTAACTATTCAAGATTTGTTGACGAAATATTCAATAGCCGTTCCTTTAAAAAATCCCGCGGCAATCGACGTAGCCGAAGCATTTACGAATGAGTTCATATGTATTCACGGTGCTCCGAAAGCTCTATTGACAGACCAGGGGACACATTTCCTTAATAATCTAATGCGAAATATTGCACGGAAATTCCGGATAAAACATTACAAAACCACAGCGTATCGACCGCAATCGAACGGTTCTATAGAGCGCTCCCATCAAGTTCTATGGGAATACTTAAAGCAATTTGTGAATAAACACAGCGACTGGGACTATCATCTTAGGCTAGCAAGCTTCTCATATAACACCAGCGTACACGAAGGGACATTATTCACTCCCCATGAGTTAGTTTATGGTAGGTTGGCAAGGACCCCTACTAGCGAACCGGCGCCAGACGACGACGAAAACGAAAGTTATACGCGTTACCTAACGGAGCTATATAATAGAATTTCCGAGGCTCAGGCAATGGCCAGACGTAATTTGATAAACGCTAAAATAAAATCTAAGAAATATTACGACAAGCGAACGGTGCAGAGAAACTTTTGTATAGGCGACCAAGTATATTTACTTAGCGAACCTAGGAAGAATAAACTGTCCGACCAGTATTCTGGCCCGCATGAAATCTTAGAGATTTTCAAAAATAATAATGTAAGAATTGCGTTGAAATCAGGAAAAACGCGCGTTGTACACGTAGATAAGTTAAAGCGACCGGGGAATCGGAGCCCCACCACAACTGACTCCCCACCAGATGGCACTTCGAGGAGTAAGGAGTGTGCTGCTGCAGTCAGTTACCGACGGACCCCAGACAAGTCAACATGTCGATAATCGTTACCATCGCCTGCATCTTCTTACCAGCAACAGTCTACTGCCTCACAGGATATGACTGCGGTGGAACGGGACTCAACATTACCACTCTCTCCCTCCTTGACGTAGGAGACTGCGACGTGGAAGATATTGAACCAGTCAAAACATCTGTCCATATACAACTACTCCAGACGGCCGAATACGAGACAATCTCTGCATACCAGTGCAAGGTTAAGATCGACCGAACAATATATTACTGCGGAATGCACTCACATGTCTCAATAGTAACCGAGGGTCGAAAACAATATGTGAAGGAAATCGGAGCATACAACTGCCAAAAGATACACGAAACCGGATCCTTGGCCATTGGCACCGCTTTCGTTGACCGGCTAATAAATAATGCCACTAACCATCGCAGCGTAACACTGGCAGGACAAGCTTTCACTGATGGTCGCTGCGCAGGCACACAATATACGGACGGCTACGGAACCTGGGAGAACGTCGTGGTGCAAGCAGCCGTTGAAATAACTCTGCGCACGTTCACGATGCCTTTTAAAAGATCGATAGGTAAAGTGAATCTGCCTTCGGGAACCCAGTGTCCATCAGCGCAAGGAGGCTGCAATGACTGGGACGGCACGGAGACATTTTGGAATCTCCCTTACACAGACGGTTGCCATTTCAACAAGTATGATATTTTATACGAGGGCACAGCAATGAAATTATCACCAAAGAAATACGAGCAAGCACCCGAAGTATATACAATGACCACGAAGGATACTACCTTCGCATTAGCTAAAACTACAGAGACAAATCTTTGCGGATACAAGCTATACCACACGGAACATCCCAAACTACTCATTTTCGAGACGCAGCCTGGAAGATCCTTCTAATCTAAAACTAAAACCTCTGTAGACAATCTAGATATCTTCTCATATGTTAACTCTAAGTTTGTATACGTAGAGAAACATATTAAAACACAACTAACACGATTATACAAGGATATAATGGAGCAAAAATGTGCCCTAGAGAAACAAATCCTGCAAAACGCCCTCTCACTATCCAGCATCGCTCCAGACGAAATGGCATTCAGAATCATGAAAACACCGGGTTATACTGCAGTCACCGCCGGTGAAGTTATCCACATAATAAAGTGCATACCGGTGGAATGTAAATTACGACGCACCGACAATTGTTATAACGAACTCCCAGTGACTTATCGGAATCACTCACTATACCTGCAACCAAGATCACGCATCCTCTCAAAGACGGGCACACCCAAAGACTGCAACGAGTTGCTACCCAATCTCTATAAGATTGATACCACCTGGTACAGATTGACAGGTAGTATAACGGAATCGCTACCCCCACCAACCATACAACCACTCACCAAACCTTCGTGGAAGTATGTGAGCCCTGATGCATTGGCCACCAGCGGGATTTACACACCTGAAGACTTGGATCGACTCAGAGACCATATTATGTTTCCTGTAGAGAAACCTTCGATGCTTAATACAATTGCGCGTGGCGCAATGGGCCGAGAAATACCCAAGGGAACTATAGCAATGCTCAACCTCTTGGACGAAGCCTCATTAGACCATATCGCAGAGAACGCAGGTAGAAAACTTTGGGACGGTTTTATCACATTTGGATCGGCGAGTGCTGGTGTCTTGGCACTATTCATAATCGGCACTATTCATAATCGAACTATTAAACTGTTAGTGGACACGATAATCCATGGCTATGCTCTACACTCGATCTATGGCTGGAGTATCCATTTAATCGGAGCTATCTGGTCGTCAGTAACTCACCTCCTGCTATTCCTGGGAAAATCCAGCAAAACTAAGATAACGAACGAAGAAGGACGGCAAGAAGAAGCATCAGCGCCATCCCCTCAAGAAAAGGATAGTGAAGTGAAAACAGTGCCGGAACAATCGTACGCAGAGTTGCGAAAATATCTCCATGAAAACGAACGAATGTAAGAAACACTAAATTAAGCGTTGTTATAAAATAATGTAAAAAAAAAAAATTGTATCTCCTAAAACCTTTAGGTAATATCTTAGCTGATATTTGATGATTTATTATATCTTTTATATCTTTATATCTTTTGTACTTAGGATTACGATGAGAAATGTCGGTCGGAGTGCCTCCATTTCTATTATAAGGGGGGGGGGGGTGTCACGTCTGTCGCGTCAGAATAAACGAATAAATTAATAATTTTATGCCCTATGGTAAAAATGTTACTCTTTTCAAATTTATAGAGATAACTTTTGTATAGCACGGAACAAGGAATAGACGTGATACGTCCCTAGGCCACCGCGAGCCCCACCAGGGCAACTCTCTGGCCTCCCACGCGAGCGCCGCACTCCCACCGCCAGCGCTTCCCACATTGGGCGCGCACCCCACCATAGCGTCGCCGCAGTTTCGAGCCGCCGAATCGAAGCACATCAGTGCACGGCCGACTGCGTTCAGTTCATCCCGCGAATACGACTGGAGAGGACCTCCAGTCCGTGAACTCCCTCTTCCAATTCAATTTCTAGTGTTAAGAGAAATCAATTCCAATTCTAGTAGTAGGAAATAACTTCAAACTAATTCCAATTCTAGTGCTAAGAGAATAATTTCGAATCAATTCCAATTCTAAGTGTTAACTCAAATCAATTCCAATTCTAGTGTTAAGAAATAAATTCGAATCAATTCAATTTTATTAACATCATTCAATTTAAACTTAACTGTAAAAGCGTTTACAATTTAATCAATCTCTGTATTAATCTTGTATCTGAATATTCTACAATATATATATATATATATAAGTGAAAAGTGATCAGTGTTAAATAATTAATAAATCCAAACCCTTCCACCCCTCCTAGCGAAACGTACAATCGACAGAGTTCGCGAGGTAGAGTGACCACGCGAAATTCAATCAAACGCAAGCGTCCAGGGAGGCCGTGCTTGGTCTCTTGGTTAGCAGGTTGTGCGTCCACCCGCACTACCCCCAAGAGAGGTATCGCTTCTCACGCACTTTTAAATCGTCAAATTACGAAATATCTGATAACCTGTCCCGCCTCTTGGCTAGCAAGTTGTGCGTCCACCCGCACTACTCTCCACAGAGGGTTACAGATTGTCATCGCGTTAGAAAGTTCAATTTAATACTCGTAACTTGTAAGGGAAGTAGTATTTTCCCTTCATGGTCACTCCCGATGCCTAAGAATCGTAAAAACCGTGCCGGACGTCAGCGTGCAATTCGCCGCGCCTTATACGAAATTAAATCCGCGCTCACCGGTGATTTGAGTGAACTGCTCGGATGTGAAGAAACTTACCAGCCGGAATACGAAGCGTATTTCGAGAACAGCCTGTGGGCTCCAAGTCCTCCGAGTCCAGCAACGCCGTATCCTAGTGTGCATCCCGAGACCCGCCAGGCCGACAACGAGAATCGGAAGCCCGAATCCAGGAACCGGGCCAACGAAAAGTAAGTGAATTTTCATTTCTTGTTCGTGAAACGCGTTATGTGCAGAGGACGATCGGAAAGCTCGCGTCAGGAAAGAACACATCCAGCCGCCGTCTTTAACGACCAAATAAGTATCTCTCGGTGTGTAGTCGAATTCGGTTATGGTCTTGTCGGTATAGCTACCGATACAAATTCCGCCAGTCTTATATGCCTAGAGTGTAAATCCCAGTATAATTTCGATCAACAATTCACCGCTATCTTAAGACATTATATTAACGTTGGGACTACTCGAGAAGAAAGGCTTTGCAATTCTTGCGGCACTGGATTGGCTATTTGGCGCGAGGTAACCGACTGCGATCCCTGCTCCGAGGCATTCGTGGCATTTCTGGAATATTTACGCGAAGAAAGTACTTCTTTTTACGATTTACCGAATCCTACCGTCATTGACGTAGACGCAGAGATAGGACCGCATGATATCGTCTTTTCCAGGAGACTATCGATTTTTCTATACGGATTATACAACCGCAATTTATATCAGTAATCCGGTCAAGTTATTTTGCAAAAAACCAACACGCAGCCCAGTGCGAGCAGACTCGCTCCACGCGTAGCACGTCTCGCCTGTGACGTAACACATGATAGATCTGACGAGAATTGCGAGAGAACTGACGGACAAAACGGTAACGAGAGAGACGACTGGACAAGACATTGGCCTCGTTGAACGTGAATAAAATGGTGACTAGGGAAACGATAGACGAATTACTAGTCGTGTTAAAAACGGATATCCCGAATACATGAAATGACCGAATATACGCGATTAAAGTTTGGAACGAGGAACAAGAGCGAATGCGCGAAGTGACGAGCGAATAAAACTAGCGCGAATCGCGCTTCCACGTAAATCAACGATGAGCGTCGAAAAGAGGAGACTCGTCGAGGAACTTCACGCACCCGCGCGAAAAAACTTCCCGCGTCGTCGCGTCGTGATGCGCGGTTACGACGACCTGTGACAGGCCGATGTCATCGAGATCCGTACGCGTAGCAAAACAAAGGTTACAACTACGTGATGACGGTTATCGACGTGTTGAGCAAGTACGCGTGGGCAGTGCCGCTGAAGAGCAAGCGGAAGCGAGTTAGCTGCAGCGTTGTCCAAGATATTTCGCGACGACGCTCGACATTCGTGAAATCTATAAACGGACAGGACAAGGAGTTCTACAACGCCTCCGTAAAAGTGGTTACGGACAGGTACGATATATTCGTCATTATTCGACATATTTAGATATATATCACTATTAGACATACTTAGTGATGAGAGTGGCGGTGGTGGACCAATTTATTTCGCACACTCAAGAACGACATGTGGAGGCTCTTCACATTTAATGGATCATACAGATGGCTCGACGTTCTACCGCGTTTGATCTCGGAGTATAACAACCGCGTGCATCGAATGATCGGAATAGGACGTAACTTCCGCCATTGCCAAGAGACTCCTCTCCACAGTATAACCAGCCACTTGAAGATCGCAGCGAGCTGCAAGGTGAACGATCCGGTACGCGTCAGCAAGTTCAAAACGATTTTCGAGAAGAGATATACGTCTGGACGACCGAAATTTTTCGAATCGCCAAGATGTAACGCACGAATCCTGTGACGTATCTGCTGAAAGACTATCGCGGAGAGCCAGTGGCCGGAGGAGTGTACGAACACGAGTTACTGCGAGTTTCCAATCCCGATATTTATCTCATAGAAAAGGTGCTACGAAAAGACGATAAAAGACGATAGAGTTTTCGTCAAATGGTTAGGAATGGATAATACACATAACTCTTGGATACATAAAATGGCTGTATTGTAATGAATAAAGAGTACAAAGATATCTTACGTGAAACGATTACTTATTCTACATTGGTAAAAATATTTATACTAAACTGATATCTAATAACGGTATTTTATAATAATCCCACAGTAATGTATCGGTGGAGTTGGGTATTACGTATCGCTTGTCGTCGTAAGGACTCAAGGCTAGCTTTAGTTCGGACATGGTGTAAACCTCGTGCAGCATCGAGCGTACGCACGCCTGACGTCTTCGTTCAAGCAACGCGTAAAATCCTCGAACGTTATCGTTTTCGCGACGATACTTCTCTTGACGCCTTTTACTCTCTTCATATCACTCTTTCCCAGAACTTTCAAAGCGTACATCTTCGCCCTGAGCTGTATGAACTCCGTCATGATCGCTTCGCTTGTTCTCGTCCTTTATCAAACCGAGAATCTTCTTGTTCGCACACGGTATATCGTCGCATTGTCGGAGTAATGGTGTCGAATCTTGCAATATATCCCGCTTCATATTTTCGTAAACGTTCTGACATTTCAGAAAATATATCAAGCTATTGGTGTCCGTGTACATGATTTTGCATTTAGAGCGATAAAGCGGAATCGTAATGAAATTCGTACAAACGCGTCTTGAATATCCCTAGAATGCATACCGACGTAGATCGGTTTGTTAAACTTAACTTCGAGTTTGCGCAACTCGACGGCCATGAGATTCTCGTCGAAGACGCTCCTGCTGTGGAAGTTCGGTTTCGCGATTAGCGCCTCCGCGCCGTATCTTCCGTCCCAACGCGTCACGAGCCTCACGTGAGCCTCTATATGATCGCGCACGTTCTCCATAGTCTTACCAAAAACCGCGTTGTTCATCAACTTATACAGACTCCTCTCGAATTCGTTACTCGCGCGAGTTCTCCGTTCCGTATTGAGCGATGTACGCGCGCAACCAAGGAGACTGCGCGAACTGCAATGCGCGATAGATTTTCGTCACGCGTAAATCGTGTCGCACGCACTGCTGAAGATTGCGATAGTGCGTCACGTAACGCGACTTCTCATAGAGCGTGGCGAGTAGCTTTTTGTTTCGCTTTCCCGGCGATTTCTCGCGCGTCGGACAGAACGGAAGATCCGCGTGACCGTCGTGAAGATATCGCGGATACTCGAGATCGACTTCTAGAATATAACCAATATCGGAGTCATGTGGCACGGACATAACGTCAAAACTTTCGATGTCCTCGACCCACTGAAATTCCGCGTAAGAGCTCGCACATAGTCCAGCCGTAGAGATTGTTTACGTCGTAGTACATACAGAGATACGACGACGGTCGAAACGAGTCGTACGACGATTCGTATTGATTGTTAGCTCGCGCGTATCTATTCGAGCATTGACTCAAATCGCCGTGTATATCGCGCTCTATGAACAACTCCACATCGATATCGATAAACAGATCGAATCGTTCGTGTATTTCAACATAACGTCCCACGTGTATCCGGTAACATGAAATAATGCGCTGGATCCAAACTGTAACTCTCCATACAGATATTCCGAAAATTTTCAAAAACATCTGCCAAGAGAAGCACATCTGTTTTCAAGTAGATCGCTGTACTTGCCGAGAGTCCTCACGCGAAAACGCTCCTACACCTTTCGCACGTGCTCGTAATCGCTAGCGCTCACAGTTTCGCCAGTTACAGAACTGTGAAAGGCTTCGATCGGCGGTAACTCGGTCTCTAATAGTTTATCAACACTGTCGACGTACTCGTACGGAAATACGCTCTTGCGTGTGAATAATTCGAAATCCTCCACGACAAAACCGGAAAATTTGAATCGCATGATCCTCAATTTTTTCCGATCTAGATACGAAGCTAATTTCTCTAGACTGGTATTGAGAAACTTAAACGAAACGTAGCTTAACGCAATTTTTCCATTTTCCGTACACCGAATCGTTGACGGTTTTTGAAAATGCGATGTAATTCTCCTAGTCAGCGATAACAAGTCGACTCTACCCTCGAAAGCGTTCGCTACATCCCTGATAATAAAATGCGCGTCATAACCGAAGATTATGAAAGAATATGGGAATAACGAATGCGTTATGATAGTTCAAATTGTAGCTCACATGCGCGAATTCTCTATACTGTCCGGTAAGATCACAATGATCGTGTACGCGAACGTTTTGCGGCCCAAAGATCCTTCCGCACACGTGACAATTTGTCGCCCTTTGAAAAGCGCTCCGCTCGTCCGGCATGAGCTCCGACATCGATACGCTCGCGCAGAGAACTTTCCTCATGCGAGAGCGCGCAGCTCGTCGACGAATCATGTCACGACGAGATCTATACGCGGATACGATTTGTACGTGCTACGCAAATAATATCTCATGCTAACGCTTGTGATGTTGATAAGCGAATCTATTCGAGATTCCCCGCGAACAGTTGATCTCCCTTTTCTAAAACGCACTCCAGATCGGCGTTCACGACGAATCATAGTTTCTCTTTTCTGTCATGATTGCGGAAGGAGAGCCACTTGTCGTCCTCGTTTGGAAGAATAACAACACAGTTGTTCGCTCTTCCGTACTCGACGCTATGCGCGACCAATTTCTCGTTCGAGTAAAAATAATGCAGAAATTTGAAAAAAACGATTTTTTTATTAATAAAATTTACCTCGCGACAGAACATAGTCTTTCTTATACTTACCGATCGCATATGTACTTTTTCTTTTTTTTCTGCCTGTTTATTTGGGATGTTAACAATCGAGATAGGTGCTTTATTCATACGAAGTGACCGACGTTATCGCCGCACCACTCGTTCGATAGATAGAGCAAATTCGTGCATAAACTTCTTGTTCCCCGTGAGCAACGACCATGATACTATTCCTCTCCCTTTTCTCTCGAATGGCAAATACGTTGATAGACAAATCGTTTACACATTCGAATCTAGCGATTTTTCGTAGCATCATAGGAAAGTCGATACCGTCGAAATTCAACACCATCGAATAGTAAGGGTACAACGAAGGTCTCTCCGAGTATAGATCTATGGGATACAGAGCAGCCATCATCGTCCACGCGAAGCACACGTTGTCGTTTGAATGTACGTTGATCACGGCTCTTTTATTCCTTATCTCCAGAGGAAGTGACATCCAACATTCAGCGTGTATAGGATTACATTTGTTCATATTGATCATCAAATTTAATATCCAAAGTAACGCCCAATCGCTGTCACCTTCCTGAAATTTTTCCAGCGACGTCAAAATAACATCCATAACGTCTCCGTCGTATCATTCTCATAGATCGGACATATCGAATAGCTGACGATTCCTCGTGCGAATGCTCTTAACAGCGCTCTTATTATTCGCGATGAATTTCCCGTGAAACGCGGTGTTGATCTTCAAACACGTATGCATATCGAGATTGACGCGCATTCGAGCACCGTATCTCTCGCGTCCTCGAGAAATCGTCGGGGTTTGACGTACTCGATGTTTACCACCGCACCCGTTTTACGCGATTTGCGAAGGCCGTCTCGATATCCACTCATTCGAATCCCTTCAAATCGTTGTATCCTGCACTTGAATAACCGAAACGTCGACTTAAAGTCTCGTACGCTCCAACTGCGCTATTCGAGAGACCAGAGAATTTATCGTTCCGGTAACCGTAGGATCGACTCTATTTTCTGACTTTCAAAACCTTAAGACTCGATGCACTCCCGTTCCCAAACGCGATAGGCGCACACCCCTTTAACTCCCGCCGCGCGCTCGAGAAGATCATGACTCTTCTCCATATCGCGACCCCCCACACGGTGTTCCGACCGTAGCAACGACGAATTTGTTTCTCTCTCGCTATTCTCTCGTAGATTACCGCTCTGTCGCTCAGAGCGAGCAACGTTTCGATCCACAGTTTCTCTCGCGGGCTCTTGTACCGATCTCTCGTCGCAGGTGATACGTGGCCACATTCCAGCGAACGTCCTCTTTCATCGCGATCCACTCCTTGTCGTTACTAGGCGCGATAGTCTCATCTCTAAATCTATTGTCACTATCGTCACTAATATCGATAACTGACTTGCAATGATCGATATCGCTGTCGAAATCGCAATACGATAATTGCGTTACGATATGATCGAACGTGCATAGAGGCGGATCGTCGCTCTCGCTCGAAGACGAAAGCCGCCGTTAAGCGCCAATTCTTTCATATATCACGTTCTTAACAATGAAAAAAAATGCCTCTCGTGACTAGATATATATTCCGAGGTAGCGTCGAAGACGCGCCAAACCGCGGCATCCTCCCGAAAAGACGGCATCCTTTCTAGCCCCGTAAAAAACGCCGTCTAACCGCGATATCTTAAAAATAGAACGCGCGGCATTCTAAAAAATAGGACGCGCTAGGTCCCGTAGAAAACGCCTAGACACAGAACGCGCGCCTAACTGCGGCATCCTAAAAACAGGCGAGCGATATCCTCTCGCCGGACCCCACGGGCGACGCCGAAAACAAAACGCGCGTCCTCTCGCACGTGGACGATGCCGAAAAAAACCATCCCCTAGAAGCAACACCGGGGAAAAATTACCCCCGACCGCCAGGAGGGAAACCACCCCGACCACCAAGCCCCAACCGCTAGGGGAAAACCATCCCTACCAACCGAGTAAAAAAATTACTTCGGCGACTAGGGGGATCCACTTCCCCCAGATGCGAATCCTCCGGGGATTCTATGACCTCCCCCTTCCCTTTACCCTCTCTCCCCCCGGAGAGTTTGGGTTTTGTTGTGTGAGTTGTGTGAGTTTTCCCCTTGTTTGCCTATTCATGTGCCTCAAATATTACATTTCGTATCGTGCCTCAAATATTACATTTCGTATCGTAGACATTGTAGAAACGACAAATGGTAGACAAACGCCAGAAAATGTCGTTATAACAACAAATATTATTCTTTTTTTCAATGAATTATTCGATTCCTTCAATGGAAGAAAAGGACGAAGTCTTTCCAGCGTTATAAGAGAGGCAATCGTATTCAGTTTTAGCAGAAAGCATTACGTATGTTGCAAAATGGAGTTTGTAGAAAAAAGCACCCGCAAACCATTGAGAAAAAATGCTCCAAAATGTTTGAAAAATTGGATTTGAACTATTCGAGAAGCAACATGTCTTTGGAACGTACCAAAGTTGCGTAACTTTTCGCGTTTTGATTCAAAATATGTTGATCAAGATCCATTTGGAAACTTTTTCAGTCAAATCAAAGACATCGAATGGAAATAATAATCCAACACCGTTTCGATAGTCGATTCGAAATGTTGAATATACTATTTGAATATACTATTTGAAAATATTCCTCGTCGTCAAATTAGCGAAACAAAGATGATACTCGTCCAGCGTTACCGAACATATTCCGTGCGAGCGAAATTGCAATTGAGGAAAACGATGTAGATGTAGATTGCTCGCAAAGCGCTACGTCACATGCGACGAACGAAACACATAATGAAAAACATTTTTGTGGATATCCGTAAAATCTTAAATTCTATACGAATAAGACTGGAATGCATACAATGTGCCAAAGTATTGCAAGAAAATAAATTGGTACAAATATCAGAAAATGCACATGATATCACTCGAGAGAAATTTCTTTATTTTCGTCATTAAGTTTAAGTAGGAGAAAAATTAATGAATATTTCGAGCAAAGAAGCATCCGTATCGATGCACCGTTTATCGACACAAATTATTATTTTAAATATGATCGCCAACAATTTTATAAAAGAATGGTGCAATTTTTTCAATCGAATAAACAAGTGTAATAATATAAATATAAAATTTAGTTTACCAGTGAGTGAGTCTTTAAATTTTTCAGTCGATCAATTTTTCAGAATATTTGATAAACAATCCAATAGTCGAGACTCGTAAAAATCGAGAATCAAGGTTGAAATTATTTCAATTCTAATGGCGAGGTTTACAAGTAATTAATGGAATTAAGAGAGATTTCAACATCAAAAATTAAAAAAAATAAATGTGATTAAGAAAAATTTAATTCTAAAAGGAAGACGGTTTAAAGATATAGAATCAAACCCATGTTCGAAAGGAGATATTTCTTTACAAATGGTAAATCGAGATTTTTTTGAAATTGAAATTTGAATTTTGAATATTTGGATGAGATTACTAAGAATAGAAAATGTACTAAGAATAAAATGGTAAATGTATCAAAGAAATTATTTATATTAATTTTTAGATTAAATTTATCGAGTGAAAATTAAATGTAATCTTTATACTATGTAAATCAAAATGAAATGATACAAGAGGAAATGGCGTTTACGAGTGTCGAATCTTTAAACAAAAAAATTTGAAAAAATTATCTTTATGAGCCCCCCCTCCCCCCTTGCCGTTATAGAACGAACAGCGAAAGCGGTACTAGAGGAGATTGCCACCATCTTTATTTATAAAAACCCGAACTTGAGATTAGCATTTCATAATATCAACAAACTTGGTGGTGTCATTAAGGTGCACAAAGACTTCCTATTAAAATCATAAAAAAGAAACGTCGTATACGAGAACTTAACTGCCGGAATCGCGCATCCTATGTGGGACAAAGGGGACGATTATCGAATACTCTGATTTCCGAACATCGCAGACGTACTACTTGGAATACATCTTCCCGTTCTGTGATTGCGGACCACCAATTCCATTCCACAAAACACGAATTTGAATGGGAAAAAGTTCTGGATGTCGAAAGCTCGTATGATCGAAACGGTTAATCTTTGAAACAATACATATAAAGAGACAATGGGACAAATACATATAAAGAGAGAATGGTCTAAATCTAAAAATAGATACCGAATCGTTAGATCGAACCTATTTCATGTTATATATCGAACGTTTCAAACTATATATCGAATAATCGACGATATATCGTAGTCGTTGTAAACTTTGTCATTTCCTATTTCGCAATTACATCTGTTTTTACCGCCGGAAATCGTTACCGTTTTACAATTTGACATTTGACGACGTAGTCGTTTCGTTGGCCGTGTTTTTTAATTATATCTTTTTCCTATTTCCTATATATCAAGTTTTAAAACCGGACTTTATCTCCGCATGTATTTTAATCATTGGCCATTGTATCTTATCTTACGAATTATTTATTATATATGTGCCAAATATTCTTGCGATGGTTCGGAGTAACACGATTACGTTATCTATGACATCTCGCTTTTACTCCCCGTTCCTCATCGGCTATTTCTTACGTTAAAAAATTTTTACAACTATTCCAGCTTGTCGCACATTTCGCGGGAACGTGAAAATCCGAAAGGCTCGAACGGTTGGTAGGATTCGGAGATTGTTGACGATAGCAAAGCCGTCACAGTTACGTCGATCACGATTCGTAAACAAAGGAGTCGAAATCTCGGTCGCTTCATCGATCTTTCTCCGAAAATTTCCCACAATATATATACATGTATATATAATAAATACGTCATGTAAAAATGTAACGTCGATATAACGCATGTAAATATAAATATAAAGATAATAAATAACATGACGGAAACAAATATAAATATAAATGAATAAAATAAACGATAACAAATATAAATATAAACAGATACATAAATTCAATGACGAAAATAGATATAAATATAGATAAATAAAATCAACAGCGACGCTAAAATACAAATGTAAATAAAATAAACTAAAATAAAATAAATAAATAAAATCAACGACGACGATAAATAAATAAATAAATAAATAAATAAAACGAACGACAAAATATAAATATAAATAAATAAATATTTACAAATTACGAGGGCAAAGCGGATGCGAGCAGCTGGCGGAGATGCTGCAGCATCAAGCGGTGATCTCGTTGGAACTTTTATCCAACGAGACCCGCGGCTAGTTGAACCCTGTCCCGCATAGTGTCCGCGTCTACTAAAAAGAAAAGGTGTCACATCCCAGCGCCGAGAGTACCTCTAGTCATGATCAGTATAAATTTTTCAAAAATTTTTAATTATTTATGGCTGACTGTGTTAGAAAACAATATCATAAGCCTTTCCTATACATATAATAAAAGAATACACCACTTAAAATTATTTAAATGTCACAAATTACACAAAATGGCCACCTCTTACCGCAATCTTAAGGTGCTACTACAGCCTTAATATCGCTAGTAACTTTTCCCTAGAATCTTACTTATTAAACAGAACATACTTAAATCATCTTTTTCTGAACTTCAATAAAGTAACAATCGACTGGTTCGTGGTCGGATCCCGTCGTGACGCACACCTTCCCTTCTTATTGGGGCTCGAGCCATGCTTGATGCAATCTCTCCTCGTGCTCCAGGAGGATTATTTGTATATTTGCCAATGGCGTTGGAGAGTGTCGCCGCTGCAGTCCGACCTGCATCCATCGAGAGAATAGGACCATCATTTCTCTGGAGTACCGGTCGTGGGGATTCGAGAAAATGTACATATATATGTATATATATGTATGTATACATATATATACATATATACATATATATATGTATATTGTAATATATGTATATGTGTGTGTATGTCATTGTATTATTGACTTGTTGTTCTAAACACGTTATTGCGATAAATATCATCACATGCCTTAGTAGTCGAAAGGATAAGATGCCTGCCCGGTAAGTAGGAGATCCAGGTTCGATTCCTGGCTGAGGTGGTATTTTTTCGCAAAATAATTACGAGTTTTCACGATTGGTTCGTGGTCGGTTTTGGTCCCGTCGTGACGCACACCCTCCCTTCTTATTTGGGTAAGACCCTTTATTCAATAAAGTACAACAAAGAAAATAAAGCCTGATATCACATCCTTACCTAAGTCACTGTTAGTAACAAAATTTTAACAAATTAATATAAAATAATAATAAGTAATAACAAAAGTAATAATAATAACGAATAAGAAATAAATACAGGAAATATAACCTCGCTTAAATACTGCACAAAACTGTAACAAAATAATTAGTAAATTGTAAAATTTTTATTATCAATAATATAAACAAATAAAATCATATTATCAACCAATCAATTTCTTTGTATTGTCAAATATTACTCCAAAACCAAGAAACTTTTGTCTATCAAATTTTATTCTACCTTAATAAGTATAAAAGTTAATAACAAAAATTAATAACATAAAGGATGTGAATAAAAAACAAAAATTATATATCATTATAAAGATAATGACAAAAGAATAAAATCCATGCAAAAATACTTACTCAATGATTGTTTATTTTTAAAGACAAAGATATAAACAATTATAAATTAAACAATTAATAAAAGGTAATAATATTTTTATACAATATCTTTCGTGCAATCAAACACTTTTCATCATTGACATTTTATTAAAAACTTTCAAAATAACCCGCTATAAAAATCCAAAGCGAAGGACACTCGGTCCAATAATAACTCCAATAGTCGCCAAACTGCCCAACTAAGACAAAGATATATACATATAAATTGCAATTTAGGGACTGTAAATTTTAACTTCTATTACCTCTTAAACTATTAACGCTAAAATGATCAACATATCATCATATAGCTTGAAGCTCTTTTCCTACAAATTCATACCAAAATTATATTTTTCATTTAACTCGTATACCTAATTAATTTAATTAAATTAAACCTCTGCATTCCCCAACTTCAAGTATAAATTTCACCGAAGTCCTTATAAGAATATATTTTCTCTGTAGATACATTCTTTATTGGAAACCCTTTCGAAAATGTAAATACAGTTTGTGGCTATGATTCTTAATTCTCAAGATATAAATAAATTTATGTGTATATACTGGTATATATTAGGTGCACAAAAAAGTTCTGAGCTTTTTTCGTAAAATTCAATCTTTATTTAAAAACAAACAAAAAAATATTAATCAGCGAAATATTCCCCGTTTGCATCAACGACATTTTGCCATCTTTCGGGTAGCTTGCGAATTCCTTGACGATAGAAACTCACCGGCTTCGAAGCGATATAGTCATCAATGCATTTTCGTATCTCTTCAAATCTCACGAAATGTGTATCAGCCAAATGATGCTGCAGCGACCGGAATAGATAGTAATCGGAAGGCGCCATGTCTGGGCTATACGCCGCGTGCGGGAGAAGTTCCCAGCCTAACGCAAAGATATGATCCTGAGTCGCTTTCGCAACATGTGGTCGAGCATTGTCATGAAGCAAGATCACTTTACGACGTCCTTGGCCAGTAAATGGCCTCTTTTCTACTAATGCATCGTTCAAATTGGTCAATTGTTGTTGGTAGCGGTCTGCCGTGATTGTTTCACCCGGTTGTAACAACTCGTAATACAACACACCTTTCCAATCCTCCCAGATACAAGAGCAAAACCTTCTTGGCGTGGATATTGAGCTTTGGCGTCGATGTCGAAGGTTGACCAGAGTCAATGATGATTTTCTATGTTTAAGGGTTATCATAAAAAATCCACTTTTCATCGCCTGTAATGATTTTGTGCAGAAAATCTTTTTTCCGGAACTTTGAAAGCAAAGTGAGTGCAGTGTCACGCCGACGATTTTTGTTGTCTTCGGACAATTCATGCGGAATCTGCCTTCCTTTTGAACCTTTCCCATCGTATGTAAACGTACGGAAATGATTTGCTGCGTAACGCCAAGCTGTTCTGTAAGCTCCTTTTTAGTTTGCGCAGAGTTTATATCCAGCAGTACTTGCAATTCGTCCGTTTCAATCTTTTGAGAGCATCCAGCACGCGGTTCATCTTCAAGATTGAAATCTCCTTGGCGAAATTTTTGATACCATCTTTTACATGTAGTATGACTTACAGCGTTCTCTCCATATACAGCACAAATCATTGCGGTGGCTTCAACAGCATTTTTCTTCAGATGAAACGCGAAGTGGATGGAAAATCGAATATGCTCTGTTGTTATTACCATCATGAACACTATTGATTTTTGAGGGTATGTGCATCAAACGCCAAATCGTATAGCATTTTAGATGGCCAAATGTCAACGCTTTAAAACCGCAAAAGGGCGGAAAGATATATAAAATTTAAATTGTTATTTCGGTTATATGAAATCTAAAGCTCAGAATTTTTTTGTACACCTAATACATACCAGGTGTATGCATAAGTTTTTTCTGATTTTTTAGTAAAAAAAGACACGTAATTTTCAAGGGAAATTAATTTTTTTTATTCAAAATATTGGCCATCGGCTTCTATACATTTCGCCCATCTTTCAAGTAATTTATGAATATCATGTCAGAAAAACTGCTTGTCTTTTGCGGCAAACCATTCGTCGAGCCATTTTTCAACTTCCTCGAAATTGCTGAAGTGCTGCTCTGCGAGCGCGTGCCCCATTGATGCAAAGAGGTGATAGTCAGATGGCGCCAGGTCTGGGGAGTACGGCGAGTGCGGTAGGATGTCCTATCCAAGCGATTTCAAGGTGTCTTTCACTGGTTTTGCTGTGTGAGACGACGCATTATCGTGTAACAAAATCACTTTGCCATGTCTTCTGGCCCATTCCGGTCGTCTTTCGATTAATGCGTGGTTTAAATTAATCATTTGTTGGCGATAGCGTTGTGTATTAACGGTTTCGCCGGGCTTCAAGAGTTCATAGTACACAATACCGGTCCCACCAGACACAGAGCATCTTCTTGCCGAAGCGATTTGGCCTTGGTGTTGATGGACCGGCTTCGCCAGGTGAAAGCCACGATTTTTTCCGCTTTGGGTTTTCAAAATAAATCCATTTTTCGTCACCCGTCACAATTCGATACAAAAATGATTTCCTTTCGTGGCGTTGAAGCAGCATTTCACAAGTGCGATTTTCCATTTGACGTTCATTCAAATCGTGTGGGACCCATTTATCGAGTTTATTGATCTTTCCTATTGCTCGTAAACGTTTGCTGATTGTTTCTTGTGATACATGTAATGCTTCTGCTAATTGCCGTTGAGTTTGAGTTGGGTCATCATCCAATAACTCCTGCAATTGCTCGTCTTCGCATTTTTGTGGTCTACCAGAGCGCTCACTGTCTTTCACATTGAAATCACCACTTTTAAATTGTCGAAACCATGTCTCACATGGTTCTAATCGATGGAGCGTGTTCACCATATGTTTCTACCAGCAAACGATAACTTTCAACAGCCTTTTTCTTTTGATTAAATAAAAAAAGTAATGCGTGCCGCAAATGTTCTTTTTCAGGCACAAAACTCGACATGATCACTGAACGATAAAACAAAGACGCTAGTTTTTGGCGAACTCAACTTGTGCGTGTTTGTAGTTTTAAATGTCAGACGAACAAAATGATGTATGTCAAATTAATACGCTGCGTACTTTTCGCTGGCGACATCTCTTAGTTAAATCGGAAAAAACTTATGCATACACCTAGTATATACATACATACCCTTCCTCCATAAGGGATGGCTTTATTTATAGAATCATGTGAAAAACCTCAATAAAAATATACTATGTCTCAAAGAAGAAATTCTACGACTTAAATTCTAACTAACAAAAATTATAAATAAATTATTATATTAACAACTAATTATTATGAGAGTGTTACGTCCGGAATGACGCAACGTTGTTACGTCCGGGCAAAATTTGGTTCGATTCTATCGAACAGTATTCACACCGGGCTGTATGGGGGAAATTTCGTATAAAAAATTTTATTTTGGGAATTGTAAGGAACCTCGAGCGGTAAAGATCTTTGATTAAAATTTTGCAGCGATTTTAATTAAAGAGTAAATGATAGAGATCTCGAGCGGCAAAGATCCTGTTGGTTTAATCGGGAGACTTTAGTTGTCTCGTCTAGTATTTTGTCTATTTAAATTACTTAGGAAGAAACTAAGTCTTCTGGAAAAAATAATTTCATGCATTCCGATGCTGTTATCAACGTCTATAATTGTCGGATCTGGTAGTAATTCAAACGTTTGATTTTCTTCTCGTAAATGGTTTAGAAAAACAATGAAGGCGTCTACGCAAGTGTCGCAATTGTCTATTTCGCGACAAATGGACAACTCAGTCGAGCAGTGCTCGCACTTTCGCGGCACTGGACTATTTCCGATATGAATAAAATATCTTAACACCAATTGAAATTTTTGTTCGAGGTGAATTCGCTCATAGTTTGCTTTGCACTGATGGCAAAAGAATCCTGCGTTATAATCACTGGCGATACCAAACAACCCGTGGGACGGATGCAGCGCGCGCGGATCCCCCGAGAAACCCGCGTCCGGTAAATACGGTGAATATAGCGAGCACGGTGGACACGGCCCACGAAGAAGCGTCCGAATCGCTATCTTGAATCTGTCGGAACCATCTCACGCTCCGTCAGTCCTGCTATCCGCTAGCGATTTAGTGGGACCGACCAATTTCATGGTCGACACGGGAGCCGCGTCTAACCTTATCAAGAAACGATCCCTACACCCAGATACTCCCATCGCGAGGGACGACACAATTCACTTTACAGGGATCACGAGTGGGCAAATAGAGACCCTAGGGTCTGTAGAAATTCAGTTCAAAGGACATAAAATATATCTACACACCGTTCCTGATAACTTCCCCATCGCACAGGAAGGGATTTTAGGATCCGACTTCCTCCGCGACGACGCCACCATCGATTTCGGTCGTGAAACGGTCGAGTGGCGGGGAATTAAGCTTTTGCGCATCCAGGGAAGCTGCACGTGCCCGCGCGCTCACGGGCCGCCTTTTACGTGACTGTGTCTAATATCGAGACTGAAGTCGGATATCTCCCGCGACTTAGCGTCGGAAAGGGGATCTTCTTGGGAGAAGCGATTGTTACAGAGAACAGAGAAGGAAAAGCGTACGCGCAAATCGTAAACACAACAGAGTCAGACTGCGAAATTGCCGTTTACACAGTTAGAAGAAATCGAATTAATCGCACCGAAACCCGCGCAGAAGCGTCGCGCCGTCAACTGCGTCACTACGTCGCGATCAGAAGAAACATCGCGCGAACCCGATAGGGCTGCCTTGGTCCGCGACTTACTTAGATTAAACCACCTCAGCGCCATAGAGGCGGAGCACGTTAACGCTCTCATGGAAGATAACGCTGACCTTTTTCAACTCCCCGCAGACCCGCTGGGTCATACCAACGCAACCTCTCACACCATCGCAACTCCCCGGTGAATGTAAAACAATACAGATTTCCGCCGATGCACAGGGAAGAAATTACCAAGCAAGTAAATAAACTTTTAGAAGATAATGTTATCAAGCATTCGAACTCGCCATACAATTCCCCCCTGTGGATCATGCCCAAAAAATCCGACTCTCAAGGAGACCGGCGTTGGCGCATGGTGATAGATTTCCGCGCGCTAAACAAAAAGACAATAGGAGACGCGTACCCCCTCCCTAATATAGCCGAAATACTTGACCAGTTGGGGAGCGCTAAATACTTTAGTGTCTTCGACTTCGGGCTTTCACCAGATACCGATGCATGAGTCGGATGCGCCGAAGACGGCTTTTTCCACGTCCTTCGGGCATTACCATTTTAAGCGTATGCTGTTCGGGCTGAAGAATGCCCCGGCGACGTTCCAGCGATTCATGGACCAGGTGCTGACCGGCCTGCAAGGAACGGAAATGTTCGTGTACTTAGACGATATCGTTGTATACGCCAGTTCCCTGCGAGAGCACGAAATCAAATTCAAGCGTTTGGCCGACCGATTGCGAAACGCGAGACTACGCCTGCAGCCAGATAAATGCGAGTTGCTCCGAAGGGAAGTACTTAGACCACGTAATTAGCGAGGACGGGGTAAAACCCGATCCAAAGAAAATACATGCCGTGAAAAACTTCCCGCGTGGCAACTTCCGCGCATGGCAAAGAATATTAAACAGTTTTTGGGCCTGGCCGGTTACTATCGTAGGTTTATTCCAAATTTCTCAAAAACTGCTAAGCCTTTAACCGACTTGCTAAAAAAGGAAGTACGTTTTCAATGGGAAGACCCGCAGGAACGCGCATTCGAAACGCTAAGGGCGGCCCTTTGCTCCGAGCCATTATTGCAATACCCCGATTTTACGAGGCCTTTCGTTGTAACAACAGACGCTTCGAAATACGCCATCGGCGGTATTTTAAGTCAGGGACTATTAGGCAAAGATCTTCCTATAGCCTACGCTTCTCGACTGTTAAGCCCACCCGAGCAAAACTACTCGACAATCGAGAAGGAACTCTTGGGCATTGTTTATTGCGTAAACTATTTCCGACCGTATCTTTACGGTCGTAAATTCCAACTGGTCATCGACAAGCCTCTGACGTGACTACACTCGGTCAAAGACCCGACGTCGCGCTTGGTACGATGGCGCCTGAAACTTGCCGAACACGAGTATGAGGTGATCTATAAGGCGGGCAAAATGAATACAAACGCGGACGCGCTTTCGCGAAACCCCGTGCAGGCGCTACCCCTAACGGCGACTCGAAAAACACCGATCGAAATAAGCGAAGCCGAGTCCGACGAATCACTATTTAATGGCCCCACGCCACGGAACCCGCGAACTTCCGCCGCCATAGATAATAAGGAATCAGGATTAATCGCCAGCAATAGCAGCGATGAGGAAGATAGCGACAGCGATTGCCCGACTGAAAACGATTTTGAAGCAGACTCCAACAGCGATGCCGACGAGCGCGTGAGCGACGCGACGGAAAGCGAAGGTTTATTCGATGGTGATAGCGTGCCATACCAAACATCATCTTAGATTAAAGGAAATCAGGGATAGCTTCGCGAACCGCAGAGGCAATCTAGTAGTTTGTCGACGCACAGGGGAAACCGTGCGACCTGGGATCAAGGATCCTAAATAAACAGGGCTTCTTGCCTGAACCCTGCGACGTTATGGGGCGCGGCAAGACCAGACGCGTAGGCAATAAATATGTTATCGCGTTGCCGATCGAAAGGAACGTCTCCTCTCTTACCGTCCTCGATGACGTCCGAGAAGCACTAAAGTTGCTAGCGGATATAACCCAGGAGCTGAACCTGCAGACGATCTCAGTCTGTAAGGGCGACGTTAATAATGTGTCATTCGCGAAAATAGACAGGGCGCTCCGCCCTGTGGGATCAAAACCTGGAGGTATCCGTTTGTACAAATGAAATCGTGGTACCACCCGCGGGCGATAGGACCCGGATAATCGAGGAGTATCACGCGTCGGCTGTGGGAGGCCAGGGCGTGACGAAGACGCTCGCGCGAATTAAAGAAAGGTACTCCTGGCCCGGAATAAAAGAGCAAATCGATCGGTACATAGCAAGCTGCCAGAGTTGCCAGCTGAATAAACTCAAACGGGTAAAAGTTAGACAGCCCATGATACTAACAGACACGCCAGGCAGAGCGTTCGATAAAGTATCCATTGATATCATGGGGCCGCTCCCCACTACGCGCTCGGGGAACGCATACTTCTTCACAATACAAAATACCGTGACTAAACATTCAACCGCCGTTCCCCTCAAAGGCATTTCCGCTATCGACGTCGCGGATGCCTTCGTAAACGAGTACATTTGCGCACATAGTGCTCCTAAAGCGATCCTTACGGATCAGGGTATACATTTTATTAACTCATTGATGAGAAATATCGCGCGAAAATTTATAATCAAACAATTCAAAACTACTGCGTACCGACCGCAATCCAACGGGTCAGTCGAGAGGTCGCACCATGTTTTGTGGGAATAGCAGTTTGTCAATAAAGATAAAAATTGGGATGAAATACTAAAATTAGCCAGTTTCTCGTATAATATCAGCGTGCACGAAGGTACTCGTTTTACATCCCACGAATTAGTGTACGGGAGCGCGCATACCCACTAACGAGTCCGGAGAGATCGAGGAAAACAATGAGAATTACGCCGGGTATTATGCCGACTTGTCCGCGAAGCTCTGCGAAGCACAAACGATCGCGCATCGAAATCTCAATGCTGCTAAAACTCGGTCGAAGAAATATTACGATCAGCGCGCGAATGCACTTTCCGCGAGGGCGAGCGAGTCTACCTACTCAAAGAGTCTCGGAAGGATAAATTAAGCCCGCAATATACAGGGCCGCATACTATTGTAAATGTACTCGATAATAACAATGTAAGGTTAGAATTAATAAGAAGGGAGGGTGTGCGTCACGGTGGGGCCCGACCACGAACCAGTCGTGAAAACTCGTAATTATTTTGCGAAAAAATATCACCTCAGCCAGGAATCGAACCTGGATCTCCTGCTTACCGGGCAGGCATCTTATCCTTTCGACTACCGAGGCATGTGATGATATTTATCGCAAATAACATGTTTAGAATAACACGTCAACAATACAATGATACACATATATATATATATATATATATTACAATATACATATATACATGTATTCTTTCGAATCCCCACGACCGGTACTCCAGAGAGATGATGGTCCTATTCTCTCGATGGATGCAGGTCGGACTGCAGCGGCGACACCCTCCAACGCCATTGGCAAATATACAAATAATCCTCCTGGAGCACGACAGGAGAGATTGCATCAAGCATGGCTCGAGCCCCCGAGAAGTTCAAGTAAACTGCGCACAGTACACGCAGACAAACTGAAGAAGATAGGGAGTCAGAGCCCCACCACGCGTCATTCCCCGCCATTATCGCCCGAACCGGAGGAGAGTGAGAGACATCGACGCGACAGTAAGGCGAAGTCAACCAACATGGAACTACATGGAACTACGCCGACTAACTATCTTCCTAATCCTGCCGGTCTGCCAAGCCCTCCTGGGCTACGATTGTGGAGGCAGCGGCCTAAACATCACTACACTGTCTCTTCTGGATATTGGAACGTGCAACGACAGACTAGAAAGCAATATTGAGACCTATATTCAACTAATGCAGTCTTCAGAGTATAACAGCGTCACCGCCATCCAGTGCAGGTTAGAGATCGACCGCACTATCTATTACTGTGGAATGCACTCCCACGTCTCGATCGTCTCTGATGGCCATAAGGAATACGTCAAAGAAATCGGACTCAAAAACTGCCAACGCATCCACGACACCGGGACGTCGGGATCGCGATCGTGGATCGCCTAAAAATAAACGCCACAAACCACAGGAGTGTTACCATGGTCGGTCAGACTCACATCGATGGGCGCTGTGCCGGAACTCAATATTCAGATGGATTTGGGATTTGGGAGAATGTGATGGTGCAAGCCACGCTGAGAGTGATTCTCCGCTCATTCGACGCCTCGTACAAGCGATCAATAGGTGCAATCATCCTACCAACAGGAACGCGGTGCCAGGAGCAGCACGGGAGCTGCATCGATTACGATGGGACCGAGACCTTCTGGACCGTAGCACCCACAGATAGCTGCCATTTCGACCAATATGATGTACTATACGAGGGCATCGCCACCAAGCTATCTCCCAGGGAGAACCAGACAACGCCAATCGTCTATACGATAACAACCGAAGAGACGACCTTCGCACTAGCGAAAATCACCGAGTTCAACCTCTGGATATCAATTCTATCGAACAGAGCATCCAAAACTGATTATATTGGAGACACAAAAGGAGAAGACGTTCGCTGCCAGATCACAGATCTCTGTCAATAACCTGGATATATTTGCCTACGTGAACTCGAAGTTTGTTTACGTAGAAAAATATGTGAAGCATCAAAAAAGTTTACATAAAAAAATCTTGATTAGTTATATAAAAAGAATTGAGATTTTCGTTATTATTTCTTATTAATTATAATTCGATTAGAACTCGCTTCTATTTATCTATTTAGATAATTTTTGATTCAGGTTGTAAACCGTTGCTAAATTTCTTGTATTATTTTTAAATGCGATTAGATAAATCTTTAAATTTGTCATGTTTTCGTAATTGAGAATATCAGAAAATATATGTAAAATACTGAATATATAAGGAGAATATAAGGATGTAAGGATTTTCATTTCTGTTTTATTAATTCTTTTCATATTATCAATTCTGCAATTCATTCATATTATTAATTCCATTTATTTATTTTTTCAGTGGATACGCTATATGTCAACAATAGCGAGCGATAATCGAGAACGTTGGAGACGCTCGAAATCGTATGGCGCTTCGAGCATGAGAGAGGATAGTATCTCTATTCTCTTCTACTGTTCGAAGGTAGTCGAAATGCCGAGCGCACATGGACGTGGCTCGTATTCTGTGTGCGTTCTATGTGCGTACTCGCGTTGCGCCCCCCCACTACTGTTGCCGTGATGCTGCCGTGATGCAGAGAACTATTTCTGGCATCACTGCGCTGCAGTCTTTTGCAGACGAAATAAACGAACGACATCTGTGATAGTGACTGCATAAACGAATGCACCGCTTGTGTCCGCGATACTAGAAATCGATTCAAGATCTTGGATGAAAAGAGGATTTACCAATCGCGTTGATTAATTGGCCGAATTATTCAAAAGCAATTGGTCAATTCTCTTTTTATCCAAGATCTCGGATTGATTTCCAGCATCGTGGACACAAGAAATAACTATGGGTGTTTTCTATTTAGTGACACAAGTATTGTTCTATCTTTCTTGACATTCAATGATTAATAAAGACAAAATGATACTTGTGTCGACTTGTATCACTAAATGGAAAGCATTCCATATATTCCAATAGAAATTGAGATTGTTTGAATGGTAAGTAAAGAGACAATTTTATACATAAACTTATATTCGAATAATTAAAATAAAATTTTATAATAAAACTTTTTTATTGTATAAATATTTACTTTCAATATATTGTATTTGTTTCATTTAATCTCTGTTATAGTTTAAGATTTAAAAAGTAATATGGTTTTAAAATATTTGTACTTCTAATAAAATTCAAACATTGTTTTCTGTATTTTGTTTATGTTTAATAGATCGCGCACTAGCCGAAATTATTAATTCGGATTATATTGAATCGTCAGGTTTCTTTGAAAAATGTTACTATCTCACTTTAGCAAGCTCTCGACTCGCAACGGTATTTCGCTTGCAGCATGAAACATCGCATGAACATTCGGGGTCTACTAATGAAATTTATTTTGATGTTTACACAGTACTACAAGCAGAGCATCCAAAGCAGGACCTCTGAGATAGCTGCGCAGATGACATCTCTGTGTAAACGAACGACGAACTGCACTGCAATCGCTTTCGCAGACGGAGCAAACGAACGACATCTGCAGTAGTGACTGCATTGTTGTAACCAGACCTACAACTAATAATAAAAGTAGTCCGCGTAGCAACAAAATAATCCGCATGAATCTCGGAAAAAGTCTTTCGAAAGACGACACAAATGTATGATCGCCGAAATTGTGATCAGTCTTTCGAAACCAGAAGTAGAAATGCATCGCGCGAGAATATTGCGAAAAGCCTATCAGCTATTAAATTTCTAAATTTGACAATCGAACCGAGCGTGATATTGATCAATCAATATCACGAAATCGATCGACGCAACCGATCGGAATGCTAATCAAGCATCAATCAGCCTATATAATCGGTTATACAAAGCGGAAAAAGAGAGAGTCAAAATTATAAGTCGTGCGGAATCATTATTATAAAAGTCGCTCCAGATACTACGGAATCGCTCCAGATACTACGCTCCAGATACCCGTCGCGAAATTCACGCGAGCCGTATTATCAGCAGCTCAGGTATCACACTCGGTCGTCGGCAGCCTGACGACACGTAAACGTGTGTAAAATATAATCGTTATAATATCAAGATTTGTGCACTTGTTAAAATAAATCAATTCAATTAAAGAAAGTATGTGTCAGTGATTTCACGAAGATCCCTACATTCCTTTGATCCTGCTCGGAGTTCCAACTCCTTAGACTTGACGAACCCGACTATCCCGAATATTAACATCGTAGCCCATCCGGAGTACAACAACATAAACGAATGCACCCACAGAAATCTGATGATAAAATTCTTTCCCACTCACTCACTCACTCACTCACTGGTCCTTTGACTATGATTGCATTTCGAAATTAAGTGCCAGTACTGAAAATTAATAATATACGTAACTTATACTACATAATTACGTAATTACGTAATGAACTATATATTTTCAATATTGGCAGTGAATATCGAAACGCAGCCTATATAAGTGAACTGCTAATCATTTCCACTTTTCCCATAAAAGAGTCAATATTGAATCGATATGGGTGCATTCGTTTATGCAGTGTTTTGTGCATCCACTGCTTTCTCATCTGCTTGTCATCTGATCGAAATTTACCGAACGGATAACTGCATGAATAACTGCATCGATCGTACTTTCCAAATAGAAATTAAGCCGATTATTTGAATGATAAGTAAAGAGATAATTTTATACATAAATTTATATTCGAATAATTAAAATGTAATAAAACTTTTTTATTGTATAAAAAATAATATTTTATTGATATTAAATTTAATTGATATAAATAATGGATATTATAAAAAATATTTAATCTATGAATTTTACTTAAAAGTTCGATATTAATTTTTTGTGAATTATATTTTATTATTCTTATTTTTTTCTTATTTCTTCTTATTTTTATTTTTATTTTTTCTTATTTTATTCTTATTTTTTATTCTTATTTTTTTCTTATTTTTTTATTTTAATCTTATTTTTATTTTAATTAATCTTATTATTCTTATTTTACTTGGATTAATTATTTATTTCTGACCTTTTCGCTTCTTATTCTAATAAAATTCATTTTGGTGTTCATTTACGCAGTACTATAAGCAGAACATCCAGGACTTTCGAGATAGCTGCACAGTAGGCCTATTCTCTAACTTCTTAACGACAGTTTCACTAGCTAGTGATGTCGTTACGCAGTTTTTTCCCCATATATTATACCTGCGCAACGATAACGTAACGATACAACATTGTCGTTAAGAAGTTAGAAAATAAGCCTACTGATGAGATACATCCCTGCGTAAACGAATGACGAACTGCGCTGCAGTCACTTTCGCAGACGAAATAAACGAACGACATCTGCGATAGCGACTGCATAAACGAATGCACCCTATATCTTGATGTAGACCTCATCCCGATGACCAAAAAGCGGGAATTCAAACATATGAAGATTAGGGGAAGATCCATATCGTGATATTTTTTGTTAAAATATTTTTTAAAATATATTTTTTAAATAAAAGCTAAGAATAAAATTTCTGGAAATGTTAATGGAAATGTTAATGGAAATGTTAATGGAAATGTTAATGGAAATGTTAATGGAAATGTTAATGGAAATGTTAATGGAAATGTTAATGGAAATGTTAATGGAAATGTTAATGGAAATGTTAATGGAAATGTTAATGGAAATGTTAATGGAAATGTTAATGGAAATGTTAATACAAACTAAAAAATAACAGCTTTTTATAATCATAATTTTTTAGAAATATAATAATTAACTTTTATAAGATAAGCAAAAATGAGAGTCTGACAAAATAAGATCCAAAATCGATAAAAAAAGGAAAGAGAAAGATATAAATAAAACCGTTTTAAGAAATCACAAACATATTGGTATAGCCCGAATTATTCCTTATATTATTTTTGCCATATTATATCTTACGATCATTCTCGAATCTCGGAATAGATACTACGGAAACGCCGGCCGGAAATACAAGCATGCAAAAGCAAGTCCGCAAATTCCAAAGCGGAGTGCGAACGAGGAATTTGCGAGAGCGCGCCGTTTGACCATATATGGATTATATCCAATTTAGAATTATAAGGCGACACTACTAGAATACTATAAAAACGGTCACTAAACCGAGAGCGGGTAATCACAATACGTAACAAGACTTGTACTTCGTCACGGCCAGTAGTTATCAGTAATAGCGAGATTCACACGAAACATTGTCAAGAAGCCGTACCAATAAATCAGATACTTAATGAAAGTAAGTATAATAATAATATTTGATCAGAAGAATTTTCCATCTACGATCCTGCTCGGAATTCTAACTTCTAAGGCTTGGTGAACCCGACTTTCCCTAATTACAATCTTGTAACTCAATCCGGACTACAACATTTTGGTGGGATTGTCGACACTATCCCCACGATTCATACAATCTGAAAGGATAATCGCTAACCGGATCAGCAGAAATGGGTAAGCCCTAGCAGACAAAACGAGCAGAAAGAGAAAAAACTTTTCTGGCAACTTTCATAAGACCTGCAGTACTAGCCCCAAGGCTGCAGGCAGAAGAGAAACTTTCTCAAATTATAAGACCTGTGAAAAACAGGACGGAAAAGGCTCCATCAGAAAATAACAAGCCTACAATCGAAAGAGATAGCTGAGTGCCGACCTAGGCCCCTACAGCTATCACCGGCAGAACAGCGAGCCAACATCAACGTACATCGACACTAGTCGACAAGGACACCCGGTAGAGCCGCCAGCGAGCGCATATCAGCGATATCGGAGAAGGGATCGACCTACGACAATAACACGCGACAACGAAGCGACATGAAGCTAACAGCGATACTGTAAGTGAAAAAATCGTATCGCAGTAAAAATTGTAAGCAAGCGATAGCATTAATGTCGGACGGCGAAATAAATAGAAACCAATCCCTTAGAAATATATCGTGGTTACACGGCGAGCGAACATAAAGAGCGCGAAGTCCTGTCACCCCCGTGTGTGTGTAAGAAGCCGTATGCGATATCCGCAATAGCGTGCGTCGAAATTTAGAAACGCGACACTCGGATGAGAGCTCATCTGAACCGGTGCTCCATCCACACATAGTTATCGAGTGAGTATTTCCGTTTAATGACGTTGACGAGAGCTTAATATCGGAACCAATGGACGAACATAGACTGCATCCCAGAACGAGACACTCTAAAAGAAGCGAGAGCCAAAATTCACAATGGAGAGAGTTCTCGCTAACATCTTACGGTGATAATATTTTCGATCCGGAAGAATATTACACGGCTCCGCACAATCTCGAGCATAAAAACATGGTGGAACGACAATTACGTACACCTCGTGGCGAGGAAACTAGAGAACCGAAGGTAACCTGCGCAAAAGTAGATGCGGAAATAGAGCGTCTCAGAGCTTCGGCAGGCCCCTTGCGCAGAAGGGTAGAGCAATCAAAACCAAACAATGAATCAATATTAGACGTGTTGCTAGAAGGAATTCCCGCGCTACAAGAACGAATAGGTCGATTAGAAATTACGGTTTTCAACCATAACGATTCGTATAAGTACCTAATGAACAATCCCGTGGCGAGCCATTAGACATAACCTACGGACGAACACTCGAAGACATACGAAACCGACCCGAAATCGTAGCGGGATATCTACGATTAAAAGAAGCTTGCGATATGATTCCGGAATTCGATGGAACCTCTCATAAGCTGCCGGAATTCTTAAATGCCGCATCATACGATATGAAAAATACGAATCCAATGGAAAAAGGAACGCTACTGGAAGCAATACTATGCACTAAACTAAAAGGCAGAGTTATGATTTTATTACTATGATTTTATTATTATGATTTTCAAACTCGAGATATACGCTATTTTACTCAGTTAAAAAGAGAACTAGAAGTTTGCCATCTTAGCAAGAAAAGTACACACTTGCAACTAGAGTTCAATACACTAAAACAAAATCCGGAGAATCGGCAAGAGCGTTTGGATTACGTACGGACTAACCAGCTATGAAGCTATACGAGTCCATGATAGAAGGTCGAAATAACATAATAGAAAGTAAACGAGCGATCTTAGAAATCATACAGCAGCAGGCTTTATGCAATTTTCAGATCGGATTATTAGACGACATAAAACTATTGATACAATCACAACATTATACAACGCTGCAAGATGCCATCGCTGGCGCGAGCGCGGAAGAAAAAATTTAAAGGACCAATAGAAAATTTTGAGCATGCAAAAGCGAATACAGTACGCACATCCGTCCGCGAAAATAAAATATTGCAATGCCAAAGATGCGGAAAAATCGGACATGTCGGACGAGATTGTCGAACTAGTAGATACACGAACCGATTTTCTTTACTCGAAAAACCCATCGACGTAAACGCAATGGAAAAATATTGCGTAAATTGTAAAAAAGTGGGACACGATAAAAAAGAATGCTGGTCAAAACCCAATGGATCAGAGAGAAAACAAGTAAGACGACCGAGACAAGAAAAAGAAACAAGAGGATAAGTAAATACTACGATAAGAGCAAAAGAAAACGAAACATGCAAAGAAGACGCAGAATTGTCATTCAACAGTAGCGAAGAAAAAGAGGAGAAAAAGATAACGCAAGCCGCGCGGGAGCATCAAGTAGCTCAGATAATTGGCAAGACGCTACTCTAGATTTGGTAATCTTGTCAATAAAGAAAACAAGAAAAAGAAAAATGAATTTCTTGTTGGATACAGGTGCTACCCTAACACTTGTAAAAGTGGGAAATTTAAAAAGGAATACGCCAGTACGAGAGGAACAAAATAGCCTTCACCGGCATAACAGGACAAGATTCACACTCTCGGTAAGATTCGAACCACAATCATCCTCGGAAATAAAGAGATAAGACACACCATATATGTGATAAAAGATGACTTCCCGGTCGCTTATGAAGGAATTCTCGACATAGATTTTTTAAAGAACACCGATTTCTTAAAGAAACACCGAGCAAAATGCGATCATGCAAAGGAGATATTGCGAATAGGAAGCGTAAATTTAAAATTGCATCCTCACAAAAAGTATATTCTGACGCCTCGCAGTGAAAATCGTGCAAGTTATTACTAGTCAAAATTAGATTGGAATAGTGAAACCTGAAGAAACGGAACCACGAGTATTTATTGGTAGTTGCCTGGTAGAACCCGATGATTATATCTGTCCATTAAGTGTAATTAATACAACTACCGAAATTATTGAAATTACGATGCCGAATGTAACGTTGTAGACGCCGTGCAGCTGGGCGCCGCGGAGATGCTCACGTTACTCGAGAGCGACGGCTATATTGCACAGTCACGGCAGGAATGCTTACAAAAATTGATACGAACGGAACATCTAAATCACGAGGAAAAGAAGGCATTAATGAGATATGCTCACTTCTGTGACATATTTCACGTAGAGAACGATTCATTGACTTACACTACGACAATAGTACATGAAATAAATACACGTAGCGATAGCGCGCCTGTAAATGTGCGACCTTATAGATTGCCGGAGAAACATAAAACAGAAGTTATAACGGAGCGCATCCTTCCGCTCCATTCCTCCTCCAGATTTCCCCCGACCGACCATCCGTCGGGGACCGCCGAACATCAGGCGGAGTGCGGCAGTGGCCGCAAAGAGGCAGCAATGCCTCCTTTTTAATCTCTTGTACACACGAACTCCGAAAGCGTCGGAGAATACCGCGAAAACACGCATGTTTTCGTGGTATTTCCCCGCACCGCGCCAAGCGTCGCATCAACAAGCGCGAACGCCCCCCGCGCCGCACCACGCACCGTACCACCGAGCACGAAAGCGTCCCGCACCGCACCGACGCCGCGCCACGCAACCGAGCGAGCGTCCCGCACCGCGCCACGACCGCGTCCACAAGCGCGCAACCACCCCGCACCGCGCCGCTACCTTCCCTACGAATTCCTTCCCTACCCAAAAAACCAATCCCCCCGATCCTTTTTTTTCGCTCCTGGGGAGAGGGATGCTAACCCCGAGATCGACCAATCCGACCGATCCGACCGAAAATACCGAGGTCGATCTCGGGTATAAAAAGGCATCGCTCTCCACAGGAAATCACTCACTCACGCTCCGTTTACTCCTGTTCCTAGATCGTCTCCGAGAGCTCGCCTCGAGGAAACGATCTTCCGAAACCGGCAGCAAGCCTGAGATTGTTGGGGCTCTCCCCAACGCGCCAAGTTCGCTTGGCCTGGCCGAAAACCGTCTCCGTAGCTCGCACGGCAAGCCGAGAGTTGCTGGGGTCTCCCCAGCGCGTCGAGTTCGCTCGACCCGACTCCGCCGTTCCGAGAATTCACCGCCGAGTACCGGGGTTCTCCCCGATACTACCTCTCCGAGTACCAGGGTACTCCCTGGTCAGCCGAGTACACTCGGCACCGCCACCTTCTTCTCCGCACACAGCCGGGGCTCTCCCCGGCTGGCCGAGTTCACTCGGCGTTCACTCAAACAGACGAGGGGCACACCCCCCGTCAGCCGAGCCCTCTCGGCAGGGAACGGGCACACCCGTTCTCCGATCTCAACGATCCGCCGACCTCGCGAAATATCCACCCTCGCGACAATACCCGCGACACACGTGCACGTTTAAATCGCCGATTTAAAGGCCCGCGACAACACGTGCGACACCGCCGCCGCCGCGCGCGCCCCGCGCCACCGAACTGCGCGCCGCGATCAGTATCGCGCCGACCGCCCGAGCGATCTCTTATTTTGTATTTATCATTGTCCGCGCGCCGAACGCCGCCTCGCCCGTCTACGGCCACGAACATTTAACGCGACGATTCGGTGCCTTCCATCGCACCCCTCTTAGTTAAATAAATATCATTATTTATTATCAATCGCGCCTCACAATTTAATCACGCCTTTCTGTCTCCAACGTCCTCGCTTCTCCCCCTGGTAACCGACTGACCGCTCTCCACGCGGAAAAGCGAGACCGTTATAAAGTAAATCGGCAGGTTGAAAAGATGTTAGATGACGGAATAATACATCACAGTACGAGTCAATGGAATGCGCCATTATTAATAGTACCCAAAAAGGTGGATGCATCTGAAAAACAAAAATTACACATCGTAGTGGATTTTTGAAAATTAAACAATCTAACAATCGGAGATTCTTTTTCACTACCAAATATAATAGACATCCTAGATCAGCTGGGAAATGCAAAGTATTTTTCAATGTTAGACCTTGTATCCGGATACCATTAAATTCCTATGAAGGAAGAACATAAAAATAAAACGACTTTTTTTACACCGTATAGACACTATGAATTTAATAGAATGCCGTTCGAACTTAAAAAGACGTCTGCGACATTCCAACGGCTAATGAACTCGATGTTAACCGGAATTCAAGGACAGATATCTAGTTTGATGATATAGTAATATACGGTGCGATATTGAACGAACACAATAAACGACTAACTGATGCAACGACTGAGAGACTATAATCTCAAGTTACAGCCGGATAAATGCGAGTTTTTCAGAAAAAAGTTACTTATCTAGGACATATTATTACGGAAAATGGGATACAACCTGATCCCCGTAAATTGCAAGCGGTAAAGGAATTTCCAACACCAAAAAAGGTAAAAGATATATAGTCATTTTTAGGATTGGCCGGGTACTATCGAAAATTTATTCAATTAATTTCTTTTCGAAAATTGCCAAACTCTAACAAAACCTCTAACAAAACTAACAAAAAAGGAGGAAAAATTTAATTGGAATATTGAGCAATAATACGCTTTCTAGACACTAAAAGAAAAATTAATTACGGCGCCAATATTAAATTACCCAGATTTTAATAAAGAATTTTTAGTGACTGTCGACGCATCCGATTACGCCATCGAAACAATATTATCACAAGAGTGAATAGGTCAAGATCGACCAATAGCTTATGCCAGTAGAGTATTAAATAAAGCAGAACGAAATTATAATACGACTGAGAAAGAGCTTCTAGCGATAATATGGGGAGTTAAATACTTTCGACCATATTTATACGGAATGAAATTTAAAATAATCACCGATTATCGACTATTAGTTTGGCTATTCAGCGTTACAGATCTTGGATCTAGATTGATACTGATAGATTGGTGGAGACTCAAGCTAGAAGAATATGATTATGAAATTATTTACAAGGCAGGCAAAGGAAATACAAACGTGGATGTATTAAGTAGAAATCCGATCACTCTTGACTCACACTTAAACACCGTCGCACACGAAGAGAGAAACGATGACGACGAAAGAGAGAAAGAGATAAAACGAAAATATACTGCAGAAGAAAAGCGACAAATATTTTATGAATATCATGCGCAGGGAGGTATCAAGAAGTTAGGGAGGTATCACGAACTCTGAACCGAATTAAACTATTACATAATTGGCGCGGTATAACGCACGACGTGGAAGATTATATTAACAAATGCAATCTCTGTTAGAGAAATAAACTAAACCAAACTACCAATGGTCATTACTGTTACGTCCAACCCGAGGTAAATATTTTTTTTGAAAATGGATGGGGCTTGGAAGGACGCTCCAAATACCCTCTCGTAGGTGGCCGCGTCCCTACGAGTCGGACACACCGTGCAGAGCCATGAGTGCGAGTCAACGTCTTGAAAAAGATGCTATGACTTCGACTGCGTGACGTGCGTCCATCGGTTCGTAATTTAGGCAAGAGAATTTAATCTCTTTTGCTAGAGACAGGACCATGCGCGAATCTTGGGATAACGAGGAATGAAAGAGGGAGCAAATAACTAAACGATAAATAATTTAAATTTTACATGTAATTAATAATTTTAAAACGATTACAAGGTTAGGTAGCTACAAGATCGTATCATTATTTTTTGCGTTGAAATATATTTACTGACGATATATTTACACTTGAAAAAAAAAATAATAAAACAAGAAGGGTGTTACGTACAGAAATTCGTGTAATATAAATGTTCTAAAAATTGATGTATTATTTAATTTCTGTGTACAAATTCTATTATATTTGTATATTTGTCTATATTCTAATTATTCTTATCTTACATAGTTTAGTATTTTTAATCTGTATTTGATAATTTTATCTTACATTGTTAATCTATTTAAATTTGTATTTTGTTATCTGTGTGTGGTTGTTTCGGAGAGGAGGTCGGATTTCCGATGGTGAGGTCTAGGAGAGGAGGGGAAGGAATCCGGAGTTTGCAGAACTCGTCCAAGGATTTCTGGGTGCGGAAATCTGGATATATCTGGAGATTAGTGTCATGGCGCTCTGGGAAGAGTGCGCTGAAATCTGGGGGTGATCCAGATTCGGATGGTTTAATTGGGGAATAGGACGGAGGAAATATGTACAAATAATAGGGTCTCCTGCTGGAACAACTCGTGGTTTCTTCAGCATGTGTCAAAACCTCGGATGTCCTAGGCGAGGGATAGTTCCCTGATTGACGAGCTCGCTTGTTGCGACGATAACGGAGCCTCTTCAGGGCTCGCCTCCGTCTCTGAGCGTCGGAAAGAGAGGATGATGCAGATTTCATGTTACTCTGGAATGCCGGAGACTTGGGACCTGCGAGATGATGAAGGCGGAAACGGTGTCGCCAGGAAACTTGGTCACTTGTACTTGTACTTGGTGAAATTGTTGATTTATTTCGACTAACACCGACTGATTGAATTATTGACAACTGATGGACTGAAAATGTTCTGACCGCGTGCAAAAAGGAAGTAGCAGTGCGCGCTCCGTGCCTTTAAGGGCACTATATATATATATATGATTTCGTTGAGGAAAACATCTGTACATGTGTTGTTTTTCCGCGATTAGGATAATAGGGATTATCCGCTTAGCCAAATTCTTAGTAACCGAATCCCGGAAGAGATCAGTTGCGTAACTGTTGCGATCTAACAGCGTAACAGAACATGTGTCATCCGTTTATCTGCTTAACTAAATTCTAATAACTGATATCTGAAAGAGAAGAATCGTGCAGTCGTCAAGATGTAACATCGGTGTACTTCCGCAATTAGGATAATAGGGATTATCCGCTTAGCCGAATTCTAGAAACCGACTCCCGGAAGAGATCAATTGCGTAACCGTCGCTATCTAATTGAGTAACAGAACATGTGTCACTTGTTTATCCGCTTAATTAAATTCTAATAACTGATACCCGAAAGAGAAGAATCGTGCAGTCGTCACGACGTAACATTACCGACACGCCGAAAAAACCGTTCGAAAAATGTGCGTTTAATATAGTGGGACTACTACCCATTACGAACGCCGGAAACAAATATATCTTAACTTTTCAAGATAATTTAACGAAATTTATTAAAGCGATTCCAATAGAGAATCAAGAAGCAAATACGGCGGCAAAAGCCTTTGTCACCAAAATAGTTGCCGAACACGAGATTCCCGAAAGGATTTTAACCGACCAAGGCACGAATTTCATGAGTGAAATATTTAAAAATACATGCAAGTTGTTGAAGATCGAGAAGATTCAAACAATAGCCCTATCATCCCGAAAGTAATAGAGCATTAGGAACGCTCACACAGAATTCTGCTTTGGCAGAATATTTTCGACATTACATAAGACATTATATGAGAGCCAAACAGATTGGGACGAATGACTACCCTACGCAATGTTTGCGTATAATATAACGCCACACACGGCGATGGGATTCACATCATTTGAATTAATTTACTGGCCCCGAGCGAAACTATCGATAGCCCTGACCACTGAAGATAAGTTATTCATATGACGATTACGTACAAGAATTACGAGAGAAGATCCATGCAACGAATCAAGTAGCGAGAGGATGTGTAAAGCAAGAAAAGATAAAATCGAAACAGTACTACGATCGAAACGCGAGAATGAAAACTTTTCAAATAGGCGATCGGGTTCTACTATACGACGAGACAGTTAGACGAGGAAGCTTAAAGAAATTAGAAGCACATTGGATCGGACCGTATATAATTATCGAAAAACTGTCCGAAATAAATTACAAAATAAAAATGGGCTGCCGTACGATAACACCGTGCATGCAAATCGAATGAAAGCATTCGCGGAAAACTAAAACTAAATAAAAATAGAAATAAAGAAGACTCACCAAAATAGGGTTCCAAGGAAGTACCCTGAGAATATCCAATAAAATAAAACTTGTGCACTACACTCTACACACTAAGAGAATAACCCAGCTTGCACTAAACAAAAAAAAATTTTTTTTTAATTACAGAGTAACTTTATGGGCCATCATAGACACTGAAGAAATCCAGGAGAAAACGCCATTTGAAATAAAAAGTTTTTCCCATCATTCTGGGATATATTTCGAGAAAATCGGGTTTATGAATCAGGTACAAACTACATGGAAGTTAGTTATCAAATTAGATACCACCGTTCTAGGAAAACGAGCAATTACTTAGAGCAAGATTATTTAGAGCAGACGAGCCAGCAATGTAAAAGTATTATTGACCAATCAGATACTTGCCAAAATATCTTGCAAATATTGCATAGAAACAACGAGAAACTAACGACACTACTAGCACGCTTACAAAGCGTATATAGAGTCTCTGACAGCAAAAGAGGATTATTAAATGCGATTGGTACGAGCAAAACATTATTTGGTACGATGGATGTCGATGACGCGCTACACATAGACGAGCAAATGCGGTTATTGCGAAACAACCAACAAATCTTAGAATATGTTGCAAGGAAGATAAAAATTATCAACGCCACAATAGGCCACATAGATGGATTAGAAAAAACCATAAGTTACAATGAAGATCGACTAAAAAATGTAACAGTGCGAATGGAATTGCAATTAGCAAAATACACGCAGCGAGAGGATATGAATGAAAATTTACTAAAGACAATAATGACAGACCTGATCAAAGATGTCGAAAACACTATTGACTATCTATCATTAGCAAGAGACAGAATAGTGCAAACCCACCTATTAGCTCTCGAGAATATCATAAGAGAATTGCGAGAAGCCGCGACACAGCTGACAGAAGGACAACACTAGTAGGAATATAAGGCGGGTTCTAACTCAGAAGCGTTGAGGGGGGTGCGGGTGTGCGGGGGGAACGGAAGGCGCGGGGAAGAGGGGAGGGGGAAGTCCGAGGCGGCGATCCTTTGAACTGAGCCGCGGGGGGGGGGGTAGATAAGATAGTAGGTGAAGGGGATATAAACAAATAGATAAACAAATAGATAAACAAGAAGATAAATATATAGATAAATAAATTGTGACTCGAAGGACATGACGTCACGAGGGGGGGGGGGGGTAGTGAAGAAAGACGAGGTGAGATAAACAAATAGGATAAGATAGCAAGACGATATAAACAAAATGGGCGGTGATATAAAAAATTGACATGACGTCAGAGGGGGAGGGGGCCGCCGCCGCCGCCGCCGAGTAAAAAATAAATATCTGTCTCTCTCGTATTATCTCTTCCGTTGCGGCTCTCTCTCTCTTATGGCGAATGTTATTTTTTCTAATTATTTTATGGTGGGGAAGAAAGAAATGAAAGAAATATATGTTTTTTCCATATTATATATGTTTATATATATGTTTATATGTGTTGTAAAAAGAAGATTTTTTTTACAGAAGAGTATAAAAATATGTTTTAACAATTTGTGTTTTGGATGACGGGGAAAAAGAATAAAAAAACATAATTCGTATATCATATTTATTTTATTCATGGTTATCTGACCACCAATTAAATAATTTGAATACATTTTGTAATGCGCAATTAGTATAGTGATATCCGCATCGCATAGTATTATCAGCGTCCAGATTGTTTAGAGAATCTACGTTTTCGTAATCAGCATCCAGAGTCTCGATGTACACGCGCTCATCGTCCAGAAGCAAATTCCACAGCCATTGTCGTTTTTCGTGTCCCTTGACATATACGACAGCATCGCTGTCATCGTCGTCGTCGTCGTCGACGTCGTCGTCTTCTTCCGTTCCATGCACAGCTTTTGTAATCAAACTCTTAGCTTTGCTGTATGGAATCGTTCCGTCGTCCCATCGTAGTCTATGGTGATGACGTATCACCCAACGTGCGCGAGACTTGTCGGCACTTGCGAGAAAATGCCATGGTATAGGGCTTGCGAAAATATAGTGAGAGAGAACGGTCCGTTTTCTGAGAGCGGCAAACTCCTTTACAACAAACTGTCCTCCAACGAGAAAACCTTGCAGGTCTACGAACGTTGGCACGACCATGACGAGCACTTTTTCGAGACTGCGGTCGATTTCGATGTATCGTAGATTTTATTGTCTCTCTCTCTCTCATGTGCCAGCGATGCTCTTAGGTGATCTTGCGTACAACATTGGTCAACGGATTGTAGTGAACCACGCGATCGTGTATAATGAGACAGTACGCGGTGGTATTCATCGGTACGTTCTCCTTAGTCTCAAATTCCACTCTCACGTCCACGGTTGCGCTCTTGACCGATTCGTTTTGTCGAGAACAATCGATGATTACGAATGGACCGTTATGTAGAAAAGACGTGACGGTGAGACTCGGCTCGAGATACTCGTATCCGTAGTAACCCTTGCAGAAACGCGCGTACGTTTCATACAACACGGACCATCTGTTTTTGTCGAAATCAAGATGCATATCGTCGTACGGATAACATTCCGAGTTCAGATAGAGTTTCACGTTGGTTAAGTTGCAGTCGTCGAATCGGCTCGTGTCCTCAGCCATGACATTTTTGCGACCTGTTTGCAGAGCAAAGATGACGTATCGCGGTTTCTCGAGCTGAGTAGCGGTCTTGATGGCCCACGAATGCTTGGTTGTACGCTGTAACAGCGGAAACTCGTACAGATCCCACGAGCGAAAAGCCATGCTCAAGTATCGTCCGCTCTCCAAAGTGCGCAGCATCGATAGTTTTTTTATCTCGCTCAATAACACGTGCGGCATTCGCCATTGTATCTTGAATAAGTCGATCACGGGATCCAACGCCGAATTTCCCATCAGGCAATTGTTGTCGTTACGAGATCGTATCAAGATCAATTCGTGACGAGCGTTGATTATCACGCGTCTGTAATCCTCGCAAAATCCCAACAGTGCGTAGAGAGGTACGCAAAAGTTAAAATATCCATCCGCGCTGGTATGCGCATCCCAACCGGCATTCCTCAGAATCACGCTTCTGTCGGATGATGTCGTTACGTAATGTTTGAGCGTGCTGGTTACGCCCACGTTTCTGTTACGATCAATCTCCACACCATCAAGCTCGTATCGAATCTCATCGAACAGGAACGCGACAAAATTATTTCCCAGCACCACATCAGATCCCTCGACAACTCTGTTCTTCGTTAGTTTTCCCTCGATATATAGAAAGCTTTCGTACGGCAATGTGTACAGATCCTGTTGCTGTATAGGTATTCTTATCTCATCGCTGTACCCGAACGTCGTATTGGCGAACGGGTTGTACGCATGAGTCTCAATCTTGACGATGCGATCGTCGAAGATTGGCTCGTCTTCGATATTTAGGATATCAGTCATTTCACAAGTTGCGCACCGCGAATCCTAAAGCTTGTAAAAATTTAACGTTCGACGCGTTAAGTTTCTTCCTCTTCTTGACGCAGCCGAATGAGCGAATATTGTCGATCGATGTTTTCTTTGTAAAACAAGATGCGTTATCTCTCTGCGTATGCCTCGCTTCGTTCAACACGAGCATCTCAAATGTCACGCTCGCGTTATCGCTGTCGCCGTCGTACGTGCAATCTGACGGTGATCTCTTCTCCTCTGAAATCGAGCAATCGTCCGTTCTGGTCAACAATGCGTATCGTTAGCTCCGTAATGCTCCGTACGATGACTGGCAGGTAAATGATCTGCATCGGCCTTTCCGATATCTTATATCCTGGCGGCACGCTCGGTGAAAATTCGTGTATCGTGTGCACACTTTTGTCGTTGCTGTATGCGCCCGCGGTCACGTTGCACTCTACACGGATAATGTTTACGTTCATTATGTTGATCGACACGTCCGATTCGTGCCACCTTCGCGGTTGCAGTATACGCCTCGAGAAACCCAGCAGCGAGCCAATGTTACGAGGCTTGTTAAAGTTTATTCTGTAGGCACACTTAATCTCACACCTCGTGTTGTAATTTGCGCGGAGCACTATCGGGTATTCTCCAATCTCGTCATCGCCGCGCGCGGTGTCACCAGCGTTACCCTCGGGCGCGTCGCGTCGCGGACGTTTCCGTAAAATCTCACGTTTCAAAAATTCATTTATGGCATGCAGTTCATACGACCCTTCGGGAATCGTAATTTCTGCATCGTCTTTGCCAAAATAAAATGTATTGTTCGAGGCGTTTACATTCGGTATCGTGTGATAAGTCTCCAAAATTGTTAGACCAAGCTCGTAGTCATCGTCGCTCAAATCTATGGCTGGAGAGTAATTTGTCGCGAGAACGCTGCTCTTCCCGCTCAGCGTAAGCGTCAGCGACATGATGGAAAAAGCATTCGATGAATACTGAGACGTCGCGACATTTTGTCGGACTTTATAAATTCACGCGCGTCGGCCGTTTTGGAGAAGAAGAAACCACAAGCACAGCTGTCCGCAGACGCTCTGACCGTACGTCTGATAGGACGTTCGATTGTACTCTATCGTAGCATCGTCTTCGAAATATCGTATCAGTTCCTTGGGCGGTCGAAGATTACCAAAACTGTCAAAGTACACAACGCGATTGTTTCTCTTTGCGTACGCTACCCAATGAGTACCGGGGCCCGTCGTGTCGTCCAGATTTACGATACCATTTTCATTTCGACGCGCGCCGCTAATCGGTAATGCGTCACGCATGAAAACGCCTCTAAAGTACGGTATGCGCATACGCTTCGCCAGCTGGTCCAATTGTACATTGGTGGTTACACCCGTAGGTATTTTTATCGTCTCTTTGGCGTTTTTTTTTCTTTTTTTCTTTTTTTCGCTGTTACGCCTCGTCCGCGTTTGTACGGGGCGAGATACAGTCCTCGTCCGTATTTGTACGGAGCGAGATACAGTCCCTGTCCGTGCGTTTCCATCGCGCGACGTTGCGCGACTTTCCTGTCGTTTATCGCTTTCGCCACGCTGGCCGCTCCGCCGATTAAGGACCCGAGAGCGCCCAAAATTGGCAAAATCGGTAACACACCACCTCGTTTCGCCGTTGGAAGTATTCGTTTCTTTTTTTTGCCGGTTTTTTTCTTCGTCTTCATACCCATGCCGATCTTGGTTTTGGCTTTCATCGCTGTCCAAACGGCTGCAGCTGCAGCTTTCTCGCTCAGAGCCGAATCTCTCGCGATGACGCGTCCTAAGGCTTTATCGGCGAGTACCTTGTCCGCCGCGTGTCTGTCGGTGAGATCGTTGCTCTGAGAATACGCAATGTCGTGTTCACGGCACGCCGCGTCCAGTGGATTTATGCCCGTTTCACCTCTGGCTAATCGCTTTTTCAGCCGAGTACCCGGACCGCAAAACTGATAGCCGGGGATATGTAGTTCGAAAGGAAGCACGTTTATCGCTCGATTGAGCAGACCTCCAATGTAGCCTTCGTTTGACGCTGTTGCTGGCATAGGCCACAATCCTTTATCTTCGGTGCAGGGCCGTCTATATGATCTCGATCCCACGATTGATTATAATGCTCGACGCAGCGACGATAGGTTTGAACCTCCAAATCCGCCTTTATATACTCCGGAAGCTTGTCCCACACGTGATCGATATAATTACCGCACACGCGTAACAGTACGACCTTCGGTATATATTGCAACTGCTCAGCGCTCAAATCCCGAATATCGGAGGGATGCGACAGCGCGAGATACATTTTTGCTACTGAGCGATTCGTGGTTTCGCGCGCCTATAAATAGGCGTTCGATCGAAGCCTAGATAACGCAGTGTGAACATGAAATTTGTACGGCAGCCGCTGACGATACGCGTCGCGAACTGTGACGAGAGAACGCGATGGGAGACATCGCGACGGAGCGCAAGCACGGTGAAATGTTACCGAGTACTATACGCGCCATCATTTGCGGGCCGTCGAATTGTGGTAAAACCAACGTTCTCATAAGCTTGCTCGAGAGTCCGCACGGTGTACGTTTCGAGAACGTGTACGTATACTCAAAATCGTTGCAACAACCGAAATATCGATACTTGGAAAATTTACTAACATCGATAGAAGAAATCGGCTACTTTACGTTCTCCAACAACAGTGACGTCATTCCACCAAGCGAGGCACGTCCCAATTCGATCTTCGTCTTCGACGACGTTGCGTGCGATAAGCAAGATGCTGTGAGAGAATACTTTTCGATGGGCCGCCACTCGAACGTCGATTGCTTCTATCTCTGTCAGACGTACGCGAGGATACCTAAACATTTGATACGCGACAATGCGAACCTGCTGATTCTGTTCAAACAGGATGGTACCAACTTGAAACATGTTTACAACGATCACGTGAATACCGACATGTCATACGATGAATTCTGTGCGTTATGCCGCGATTGTTGGCAGCGCGAGTATGGATTTCTAGTGATAGATAAGGACAGTCCGCTTATCAATGGGCGATACAGAAAGGAATTTAATACGTTCGCGGTACCGTAAAGTGGTTAATCGATGTCGATACGTGGAGCAGGCAACATGGATAACACCAAAGATCGCGAGAAAATAGCGAAACAGATTGCGAAAACGAGCGATTCGATTCGCAAAAAATATCGCGCTTTAAAAATTGGTAAAATAGCTGAAGATACAGCGTTGGAGAAACGCTTCAAGCCCATCGTCGAACCTCTAAAACAGATTGTTGGAAAAACCGAGGAATCTCAATCGATTGAAAGAGAAGCAAAGGATCTCGGTATTAAGAAAAAACAAAAACGTGAAGACAGCGATGACGACAACGATAACGATATTACTACTACTGACAAGAATTCATATTGGACGGATGTTGGATGGTTGAAATTAACGCCGCAGTCTAAAAAACGACGTACAACGAAAGAATTGAAAGCCGCGTCAGATTCACTCGTGTTCGAGTCTACACCGATACAATCATCGAAAGATCCATCGAAAGAACCACCGCTGTTCCTGCAAAAGGAAGATGTTTTCGAAACAAAAGACGCCAGTGAACCGTCATTCGAAACAACCATCAAACAGAGTCTGCAAACGCAACAAGGTCGAGAAGCGTTGCATAATCAGCTGGGACCATTAGGGCAAAAGTACGTAAGCCCTCTTCTCGATGATAATGGAAAAAACGATACATTTGATCGCGTATACGGTGTTTATTTCGATAAAGACAGTGGTGCGATGCTTGGTGACAAGAAATTTGACGTTGACAAAAATGACTCCATAATCATAGACAATGTGAGATACAATGGTACACCAGGATTGTACGAATTGATCTTCAAGAGACTTCCCGATGACGCGGTTTTTACCGAGGATGACAAACAAACGTATAAAAGTATATTGTTAACAACAAATGCTCATAGACGTGGTCACAGCGCCCATAATCCCATCAAGGGCAATAGGGGATCGAAGTATATTAACATCATCGCTCCGCTCGTATCTACGTATGGAAGTAGCGGGCGTAAAAAGGGTGCAGGCGTGAGCAATATACCAACCGCCATGAAGTTAAACGACAACAAGATTGATTACGTGCATTGGGACGATCCCAACGAACTGGTGGATCGACTCCGATTGCTCGACGCTTCGCACCGAGCTGGTAACAACGCTCACGACAACGAGATGCTGTCGATCATCGAGGAACTTCGCGAAGCCGGCATTATTATAAATGAATCGCGTATCGATGAAACGAGCCAGTCGATTAACGTCAGTGAGGAAAAAAACAATTTTAAATTGTATATCTTATCTTTACTATTAAACATCGTTGAAACATGCGATCCGATGGACGTGAAAAAAATATTAGCTCCGAGAGGCGACGACTCGTTGAGGAATTGCACGCTCCGGCGAGAAGAAATTTTCCACGAAGACGCGTCATAATTCAGGGATACGACGATCTGTGGCAGGCTGACATCGTCGAGATGCGTCCGTACTCGAGTTTCAACAGAGGTCATCACTACATACTCACCGTCATCGATGCGTTGAGCAAGTACGCCTGGGCCGTACCGCTCAAGAGCAAGGTCGGAAGCGAGACGGCTAACGCTAAGATAATTCGAGAGAGCGGAAGATGCCCGAGAAACTTGCAAACGGATATGGGAAAGGAATTTTACAATGCTGATGTGCAACAACTCTTGAAAAAACACAACGTTAATCATTATTCCACGTATACGGTGTTGAAGGCATCGATCCTCGAGCAGATAAGTTACGGGATTAGTACGTTGCACTTTAACAATCTTAAACACCTCGGTGGTCCAATTTGGCGTGTAACCTTTTTCGAAAAGTGTCTTGTACTTGCTCACGCGTACCGATTCGCCTACTTTGAATTTTGCTGGACCTGCGATCTTTATCGCGCTGTATACCGTATCCAAGAGTCTTTTGGCGATCGCGGGAGTTACGTCAACGGGTCGCATGCCGATAGTACGATGCTTGCGCGCGTTGTAATCTGACACGAGACGCGGTAGCGCGTCGACCCACTTGTAAGTGCCGTTGAGCGTAAACATCTTCCACATGTCATTCTTAAGCGTGCGATTGAATCGCTCGACGATCGATGCCTTCAACACCGTATACGTGGAATAATGATTAACGTTGTGTTTTTTCAAGAGTTGTTGCACATCAGCATTGTAAAATTCCTTTCCCATATCCGTTTGCAAGTTTCTCGGGCATCTTCCGCTCTCTCGAATTATCTTAGCGATAGCGTTAGCCGTCTCGCTTCCGACCTTGCTCTTGAGCGGTACGGCCCAGGCGTACTTGCTCAACGCATCGATGACGGTGAGTATGTAGTGATAACCTCTGTTGAAACTCGAGTACGGACGCATCTCGACGATGTCAGCCTGCCACAGATCGTCGTATCCCTGAATTATGACGCGTCTTCGTGGAAAATTTCTTCTCGCCGGAGCGTGCAATTCCTCAACGAGTCGTCGCCTCTCGGAGCTAATATTTTTTTCACGTCCATCGGATCGCATGTTTCAACGATGTTTAATAGTAAAGATAAGATATACAATTTAAAATTGTTTTTTTCCTCACTGACGTTAATCGACTGGCTCGTTTCATCGATACGCGATTCATTTATAATAATGCCGGCTTCGCGAAGTTCCTCGATGATCGACAGCATCTCGTTGTCGTGAGCGTTGTTACCAGCTCGGTGCGAAGCGTCGAGCAATCGGAGTCGATCCACCAGTTCGTTGGGATCGTCCCAATGCACGTAATCGATCTTGTTGTCGTTTAACTTCATGGCGGTTGGTATATTGCTCACGCCTGCACCCTTTTTACGCCCGCTACTTCCATACGTAGATACGAGCGGAGCGATGATGTTAATATACTTCGATCCCCTATTGCCCTTGATGGGATTATGGGCGCTGTGACCACGTCTATGAGCATTTGTTGTTAACAATATACTTTTATACGTTTGTTTGTCATCCTCGGTAAAAACCGCGTCATCGGGAAGTCTCTTGAAGATCAATTCGTACAATCCTGGTGTACTATTGTATCTCACATTGTCTATGATTATGGAGTCATTTTTGTCAACGTCAAATTTCTTGTCACCAAGCATCGCACCACTGTCTTTATCGAAATAAACACCGTATACGCGATCAAATGTATCGTTTTTTCCATTATCATCGAGAAGAGGGCTTACGTACTTTTGCCCTAATGGTCCCAGCTGATTATGCAACGCTTCTCGACCTTGTTGCGTTTGCAGACTCTGTTTGATGGTTGTTTCGAATGACGGTTCACTGGCGTCTTTTGTTTCGAAAACATCTTCCTTTTGCAGGAACAGCGGTGGTTCTTTCGGTGGATCTTTCGATGATTGTATCGGTGTAGACTCGAACACGAGTGAATCTGACGCGGCTTTCAATTCTTTCGTTGTACGTCGTTTTTTAGACTGCGGCGTTAATTTCAACCATCCAACATCCGTCCAATATGAATTCTTGTCAGTAGTAGTAATATCGTTATCGTTGTCGTCATCGCTGTCTTCACGTTTTTGTTTTTTCTTAATACCGAGATCCTTTGCTTCTCTTTCAATCGATTGAGATTCCTCGGTTTTTCCAACAATCTGTTTTAGAGGTTCGACGATGGGCTTGAAGCGTTTCTCCAACGCTGTATCTTCAGCTATTTTACCAATTTTTAAAGCGCGATATTTTTTGCGAATCGAATCGCTCGTTTTCGCAATCTGTTTCGCTATTTTCTCGCGATCTTTGGTGTTATCCATGTTGCCTGCTCCACGTATCGACATCGATTAACCACTTTACGGTACCGCGAACGTATTAAATTCCTTTCTGTATCGCCCATTGATAAGCGGACTGTCCTTATCTATCACTAGAAATCCATACTCGCGCTGCCAACAATCGCGGCATAACGCACAGAATTCATCGTATGACATGTCGGTATTCACGTGATCGTTGTAAACATGTTTCAAGTTGGTACCATCCTGTTTGAACAGAATCAGCAGGTTCGCATTGTCGCGTATCAAATGTTTAGGTATCCTCGCGTACGTCTGACAGAGATAGAAGCAATCGACGTTCGAGTGGCGGCCCATCGAAAAGTATTCTCTCACAGCATCTTGCTTATCGCACGCAACGTCGTCGAAGACGAAGATCGAATTGGGACGTGCCTCGCTTGGTGGAATGACGTCACTGTTGTTGGAGAACGTAAAGTAGCCGATTTCTTCTATCGATGTTAGTAAATTTTCCAAGTATCGATATTTCGGTTGTTGCAACGATTTTGAGTATACGTACACGTTCTCGAAACGTACACCGTGCGGACTCTCGAGCAAGCTTATGAGAACGTTGGTTTTACCACAATTCGACGGCCCGCAAATGATGGCGCGTATAGTACTCGGTAACATTTCACCGTGCTTGCGCTCCGTCGCGATGTCTCCCATCGCGTTCTCTCGTCACAGTTCGCGACGCGTATCGTCAGCGGCTGCCGTACAAATTTCATGTTCACACTGCGTTATCTAGGCTTCGATCGAACGCCTATTTATAGGCGCGCGAAACCACGAATCGCTCAGTAGCAAAAATGTATCTCGCGCTGTCGCATCCCTCCGATATTCGGGATTTGAGCGCTGAGCAGTTGCAATATATACCGAAGGTCGTACTGTTACGCGTGTGCGGTAATTATATCGATCACGTGTGGGACAAGCTTCCGGAGTATATAAAGGCGGATTTGGAGGTTCAAACCTATCGTCGCTGCGTCGAGCATTATAATCAATCGTGGGATCGAGATCATATAGACGGCCCTGCACCGAAGATAAAGGATTGTGGCCTATGCCAGCAACAGCGTCAAACGAAGGCTACATTGGAGGTCTGCTCAATCGAGCGATAAACGTGCTTCCTTTCGAACTACATATCCCCGGCTATCAGTTTTGCGGTCCGGGTACTCGGCTGAAAAAGCGATTAGCCAGAGGTGAAACGGGCATAAATCCACTGGACGCGGCGTGCCGTGAACACGACATTGCGTATTCTCAGAGCAACGATCTCACCGACAGACACGCGGCGGACAAGGTACTCGCCGATAAAGCCTTAGGACGCGTCATCGCGAGAGATTCGGCTCTGAGCGAGAAAGCTGCAGCTGCAGCCGTTTGGACAGCGATGAAAGCCAAAACCAAGATCGGCATGGGTATGAAGACGAAGAAAAAAACCGGCAAAAAAAAGAAACGAATACTTCCAACGGCGAAACGAGGTGGTGTGTTACCGATTTTGCCAATTTTGGGCGCTCTCGGGTCCTTAATCGGCGGAGCGGCCAGCGTGGCGAAAGCGATAAACGACAGGAAAGTCGCGCAACGTCGCGCGATGGAAACGCACGGACAGGGACTGTATCTCGCTCCGTACAAATACGGACGAGGACTGTATCTCGCCCCGTACAAACGCGGACGAGGCGTAACAGCGAAAAAAAGAAAAAAAGAAAAAAAAACGCCAAAGAGACGATAAAAATACCTACGGGTGTAACCACCAATGTACAATTGGACCAGCTGGCGAAGCGTATGCGCATACCGTACTTTAGAGGCGTTTTCATGCGTGACGCATTACCGATTAGCGGCGCGCGTCGAAATGAAAATGGTATCGTAAATCTGGACGACACGACGGGCCCCGGTACTCATTGGGTAGCGTACGCAAAGAGAAACAATCGCGTTGTGTACTTTGACAGTTTTGGTAATCTTCGACCGCCCAAGGAACTGATACGATATTTCGAAGACGATGCTACGATAGAGTACAATCGAACGTCCTATCAGACGTACGGTCAGAGCGTCTGCGGACAGCTGTGCTTGTGGTTTCTTCTTCTCCAAAACGGCCGACGCGCGTGAATTTATAAAGTCCGACAAAATGTCGCGACGTCTCAGTATTCATCGAATACTTTTTCCATCATGTCGCTGACGCTTACGCTGAGCGGGAAGAGCAGCGTTCTCGCGACAAATTACTCTCCAGCCATAGATTTGAGCGACGATGACTACGAGCTTGGTCTAACAATTTTGGAGACTTATCACACGATACCGAATGTAAACGCCTCGAACAATACATTTTATTTTGGCAAAGACGATGCAGAAATTACGATTCCCGAAGGGTCGTATGAACTGCATGCCATAAATAAATTTTTGAAACGTGAGATTTTACGGAAACGTCCGCGACGCGACGCGCCCGAGGGTAACGCTGGTGACACCGCGCGCGGCGATGACGAGATTGGAGAATACCCGATAGTGCTCCGCGCAAATTACAACACGATGAGGTGTGAGATTAAGTGTGCCTACAGAATAAACTTTAACAAGCCTCGTAACATTGGCTCGCTGCTGGGTTTCTCGAGGCGTATACTGCAACCGCGAAGGTGGCACGAATCGGACGTGTCGATCAACATAATGAACGTAAACATTATCCGTGTAGAGTGCAACGTGACCGCGGGCGCATACAGCAACGACAAAAGTGTGCACACGATACACGAATTTTCACCGAGCGTGCCGCCAGGATATAAGATATCGGAAAGGCCGATGCAGATCATTTACCTGCCAGTCATCGTACGGAGCATTACGGAGCTAACGATACGCATTGTTGACCAGAACGGACGATTGCTCGATTTCAGAGGAGAAGAGATCACCGTCAGATTGCACGTACGACGGCGACAGCGATAACGCGAGCGTGACATTTGAGATGCTCGTGTTGAACGAAGCGAGGCATACGCAGAGAGATAACGCATCTTGTTTTACAAAGAAAACATCGATCGACAATATTCGCTCATTCGGCTGCGTCAAGAAGAGGAAGAAACTTAACGCGTCGAACGTTAAATTTTTACAAGCTTTAGGATTCGCGGTGCGCAACTTGTGAAATGACTGATATCCTAAATATCGAAGACGAGCCAATCTTCGACGATCGCATCGTCAAGATTGAGACTCATGCGTACAACCCGTTCGCCAATACGACGTTCGGGTACAGCGATGAGATAAGAATACCTATACAGCAACAGGATCTGTACACATTGCCGTACGAAAGCTTTCTATATATCGAGGGAAAACTAACGAAGAACAGAGTTGTCGAGGGATCTGATGTGGTGCTGGGAAATAATTTTGTCGCGTTCCTGTTCGATGAGATTCGATACGAGCTTGATGGTGTGGAGATTGATCGTAACAGAAACGTGGGCGTAACCAGCACGCTCAAACATTACGTAACGACATCATCCGACAGAAGCGTGATTCTGAGGAATGCCGGTTGGGATGCGCATACCAGCGCGGATGGATATTTTAACTTTTGCGTACCTCTCTACGCACTGTTGGGATTTTGCGAGGATTACAGACGCGTGATAATCAACGCTCGTCACGAATTGATCTTGATACGATCTCGTAACGACAACAATTGCCTGATGGGAAATTCGGCGTTGGATCCCGTGATCGACTTATTCAAGATACAATGGCGAATGCCGCACGTGTTATTGAGCGAGATAAAAAAACTATCGATGCTGCGCACTTTGGAGAGCGGACGATACTTGAGCATGGCTTTTCGCTCGTGGGATCTGTACGAGTTTCCGCTGTTACAGCGTACAACCAAGCATTCGTGGGCCATCAAGACCGCTACTCAGCTCGAGAAACCGCGATACGTCATCTTTGCTCTGCAAACAGGTCGCAAAAATGTCATGGCTGAGGACACGAGCCGATTCGACGACTGCAACTTAACCAACGTGAAACTCTATCTGAACTCGGAATGTTATCCGTACGACGATATGCATCTTGATTTCGACAAAAACAGATGGTCCGTGTTGTATGAAACGTACGCGCGTTTCTGCAAGGGTTACTACGGATACGAGTATCTCGAGCCGAGTCTCACCGTCACGTCTTTTCTACATAACGGTCCATTCGTAATCATCGATTGTTCTCGACAAAACGAATCGGTCAAGAGCGCAACCGTGGACGTGAGAGTGGAATTTGAGACTAAGGAGAACGTACCGATGAATACCACCGCGTACTGTCTCATTATACACGATCGCGTGGTTCACTACAATCCGTTGACCAATGTTGTACGCAAGATCACCTAAGAGCATCGCTGGCACATGAGAGAGAGAGAGACAATAAAATCTACGATACATCGAAATCGACCGCAGTCTCGAAAAAGTGCTCGTCATGGTCGTGCCAACGTTCGTAGACCTGCAAGGTTTTCTCGTTGGAGGACAGTTTGTTGTAAAGGAGTTTGCCGCTCTCAGAAAACGGACCGTTCTCTCTCACTATATTTTCGCAAGCCCTATACCATGGCATTTTCTCGCAAGTGCCGACAAGTCTCGCGCACGTTGGGTGATACGTCATCACCATAGACTACGATGGGACGACGGAACGATTCCATACAGCAAAGCTAAGAGTTTGATTACAAAAGCTGTGCATGGAACGGAAGAAGACGACGACGTCGACGACGACGACGACGATGACAGCGATGCTGTCGTATATGTCAAGGGACACGAAAAACGACAATGGCTGTGGAATTTGCTTCTGGACGATGAGCGCGTGTACATCGAGACTCTGGATGCTGATTACGAAAACGTAGATTCTCTAAACAATCTGGACGCTGATAATACTATGCGATGCGGATATCACTATACTAATTGCGCATTACAAAATGTATTCAAATTATTTAATTGGTGGTCAGATAACCATGAATAAAATAAATATGATATACGAATTATGTTTTTTTATTCTTTTTCCCCGTCATCCAAAACACAAATTGTTAAAACATATTTTTATACTCTTCTGTAAAAAAAATCTTCTTTTTACAACACATATAAACATATATATAAACATATATAATATGGAAAAAACATATATTTCTTTCATTTCTTTCTTCCCCACCATAAAATAATTAGAAAAAATAACATTCGCCATAAGAGAGAGAGAGCCGCAACGGAAGAGATAATACGAGAGAGACAGATATTTATTTTTTACTCGGCGGCGGCGGCGGCGGCCCCCTCCCCCTCTGACGTCATGTCAATTTTTTATATCACCGCCCATTTTGTTTATATCGTCTTGCTATCTTATCCTATTTGTTTATCTCACCTCGTCTTTCTTCACTACCCCCCCCCCCTCGTGACGTCATGTCCTTCGAGTCACAATTTATTTATCTATATATTTATCTTCTTGTTTATCTATTTGTTTATCTATTTGTTTATATCCCCTTCACCTACTATCTTATCTACCCCCCCCCGCGGCTCAGTTCAAAGGATCGCCGCCTCGGACTTCCCCCTCCCCTCTTCCCCGCGCCTTCCGTTCCCCCCGCACACCCGCACCCCCCTCAACGCTTCTGAGTTAGAACCCGCCTTATATTCCTACTAACACTTTCCATTTAAAATTAGTATAGGAAATTGGCGCACTATCCAGAAATATATGACTATAAATGCGTATTATGATATCTATACGATTTTCCGATTTCCAGTAATCGCTTTCCTGACATTCAAATTAATAAAACCGATATCGTTCCCAATATACGAATACGCGAATATTTTTTCATTTATACGGGTAAATCACGCTTTAATAGCAATAGATAAAGAAAACCATCATTATATATTATTAGTAGAGCGTGAACTAAATACAAAACGATCAAACTTACATGTGCGAACAAAATTTTCCCATCTATCACATAGGTACGGATGCGTCATGCGAAGTACAAATTTATATAAACGCGCTCGAGCAGCTCCAGAATTGCGAACAAGGACGTATAATTTCTGATATCTCATTATGTCTAACGCTAACGAAACCACAAGCGTGGCTATATTCCGCACAAGTAAACCAAAAAATAGAAATTCAATGTGATAAGTCGGAAGTAAGAAAACTAAGTAAAGTAAAGATAAATGGTATAAGTAAAGTAAAATTAAACGGTTGTAAACTAACGACGCTGGAAATAACGATAGTCATGCGACGATACATAGGGACCCATTACGTACGAGCATTTATCGGAAAACAATCTAATGTTAATATCAAAAGACATCAAAGGTGCAAAACAACTCACAGAAAAAATAAAACTCTAACCGATAATAAAAGACCCGTTAGAATTAACAAAATTAAGCACAAAAACATTAGGTGTACAAAAAAGTTCTGAGCTTTAGATTTCATAAAACCGAAATAACAATTTAAATTTTATATATCTTTCCGCCCTTTTGCGGTTTTAAAGCGTTAACATTTGGCCTTCTAAAATGCCATACGGTTTGGCGTTTGATGCACATAATCTCAAAAATCAGTAGTGTTCACGATGGCAATAACAAAAGAGCATATTCGATTTTCCATCCACTTCGCGTTTCATCTGAAGAAAAATGCTGCTGAAGCCACTGCAATGATTTGTGCTGCATATGGAGAGAACGCTGTAAGTCATACTACATGTAAAAGATGGTATTAAAAATTTCGCCAAAGAGATTTCAGTCTTGAAGATGAACCGCGTGCTGGACGCCCTCAAAAGATTGAAACGGAAAATTGCAAGCATTGCTGGATATAAACTTTGCGCAAACTGAAAAGGAGCTTGCAGAACAGCTTGGCGTTACGCAGCAAACCATTTCCGTACGTTTACATACGATGGGAAAGGTTCAGAAGGAAGGCAGATGGGTTCCGCATGAATTGTCCGAAGACAACAAAACACACACACACACACACACACACACACACACACACACACACACACACACACACACACACACACACACACACATATATATATATATGATGTCGCGAGCGCCGAGAACGCAATCACGCTCACCGCTGACAAAGCGGATTGCGGCAAGCGATTTACTTTATCCGACGAATTATTATTTTACCAAGCGATAGCGATTACCAACGCTACCGTGCTAATCGCGCAAATATTGTGTAATCGTTCCACGTGAAGCAACTGTTAACCGAGTTGCGCGGCCCTTACGCGGAAAACCGCCGCGCGACCCAAAAATATACCGCGAACGCTGACGAACATGTTGATGACACGGCAAGGACCGGCCGCCTGGAACAGGATAAAAACGGAAGACCGATACTAGGAGAGGACTCGTCGCGATTCGAATTAAAAAGGACACAATCTGTATCAAGTGTTAATAAATTTTATTGGTATTAAACAAAGTGGTGAGTGTCTCCTCCCCGCCGACTCCTTGACCGATCCACCGAAACGACCCGCACAACAATACGATGTTGATATATGTAAATATAAATGTATATATTTCCTTAATACAAGTGAATTGGATACTACTACTATTATGGTAGAAAAGAACCAGTTACTCCAAGTCAGTTATGCGTGACCCAGCGATGACTTCGATTCACACGCGGAGGAATTGAAAAAGCTGCCGCTTCCGAAAACAAATGGTCGATGAAAGCGTGACATTTCCAGTAGACAAATATAGCAATAATTTGGAATTGGTAGAGCCAATGAGAAGATTTGAAAAAAGGTAATGTAGCAACGAATGGTGGAAAATTTAGAAGCGAATCTTGGCACAAAGGAAACGTATGTTCGATGTGAAAATCGTTGTAAAACGATACTCGAAAGGAAACGCGTTATCGTTGATAATAATTCAACTCGTGATGCGAAAAGAAACAAGTAGACAAGTTTTGAAGACGAAATGAAAAGAATTGCCGCTATAGACAATAGTGTCGAATCGAAAATTTTTCAGAGTGCTAATAAAGTTGCAATCGACGCTAGAGATAACACTTTCTCACGTGTGACACTAATGCCCGTTCGTATCATTTTGGTCTCGATTTTCACTCTTAATAAAACTTGCGTTATAATTAAACTAGGATTTAATGCCGATTGGTTTGTACAAACGTTATACGGTAAATGTTTAACTAAACTTGTAATTCGTATGTCACGACTCTGTAAACTTATCACAGTTCGTTGATTGGTCTAATATCGACTCTGACGATATGTATATTGTAAACGTATAAAAAATGTAATGTCGGAAAGAGATGATGTAAAAATTAAGTTAAAAATGCGTACGAATTGTCCGAAGACAACAAAAATCATCGGAGTGACACTGCACTCACTTTGCTTTCAAAGTTCCGGAAAAAAGATTTTCTGCACAAAATCATTACAGGCGATGAAAAGTGGATTCTTTATGATAACCCTAAACGTAGAAAATTATAGGTTGACCCTGGTCAACCTATAATCGACATCGACGCCAAAGCCCAATATCCACGCCAAGAAGGTTTTGTTCTGTATCTGGTGGGATTGGAAAGGTGTGTTGTATTACGAATTGTTACAACCGGGTGAAACAATCACGGCAGACCGCTACCAACAACAATTGACCAATTGAGCGATGCATTAGAAGAAAAGAGGCCATTTATTGGCCAAGAACGTCGTAAAGTGAGTCTTGTTCCATGACAATGCTCGACCACATGTTGCGAAAGCGACCATATCTTTGCGTTAGGCTGGGAACTTCTCCCGCACGCGGCGTATAGCCCAGACATGGCACCTTCCGATTACTATTTATTACTACGGTCGCTGCAGTATCATTTGGCTGATACACATTTCGTGAGATTTGAAGAGATACGAAAATGCATTGATGACTTTATCACTTCAAAGCCGGTGCTTCTATCGTCAAGGAATTCGCAAGCTACCCGAAAGATGGTTGGTGCAAACGGGGAATATTTTGCTGATTAATATTTTTTTGTTTGTTTTTGAATAAAGATTGAATTTTACAAAAAAAGCTCAGAACTTTTTTGTACACCTAATATCTCAAAATATTCTACATCATGTATGACTAATTATATATAATTTTGTTTATTATGCAGTAGACTCTATTCCGAAACAGATCAATGATTCGAATGAAATATAATTATTTTACTTCTTCATTAACACAATTATATGCGTACCTGGAATTCCTATTTGTAACTTCATTTAAATTTCTGTAGAAAGACAACATAAATCTACAATGAAATTACCCGGCATCTCATCCATCAGCATTGGGAGGCCAAGCCAATGAATCGTCATCAGGAATGGCACGAACATCACCTTTCTGATATGCAAGGTTTCTTATAACGAATTCTGTTCCCTGCACTACACCGAGTATGTTAGTGCATACTAAAGCCAGCGGCATACGATGCTTTTTTTCCTGCTAGTTTGCTAGCTCGAATCGCGTGATTGCTGAGCTGTTGTCTTTTAAATCTAAAAGAATATACCAATCGAAGACAACAGCTCAGCAATCACACAATTCGAACTAGCAAATCAGCAGGAAAAAAAGTATCTAAGCAGCAGAATACTATCTACATGTGTACACGTCAAGCATGTACTCGTATAAAATAATAAATAATAATATGTACATATTAATAAAATATTTGATTTTCAGACTTACCTGGTTCACCATAATTCAATGATTTAAGTATAGAAAATCAACCTTCAATGAAAAATCATAACAATTGTAATAAGTAAATAATTTCTTACAGAGGAACATTACTGTTAATAGTTTTAAACATTACTTGTTAATAGTTTTTGTCTCTTTAATGTCTCTTTCTTAATATTATATTTTTATTATTTATATTTATATTTTATATTATATTTTTACATTAACATATATGTGACTGAAAAGCTTATAATATATAAATTATTTTAAGTAAATGTATATCACAAACTCATTTCTGTTTCTAAATAATAAATAATAAAAAAATAATAGCTGATGCCGGTAATGATTGTGATAATAGATAACTTTTATTTTATTAAAATATTAACAATTATTAATATTATGCTTTTTATAACTTCTTCATATCATTACAGCGAATGCAGAGACTATATCCGTAAGGAACTAAAAAGATTAGTCAGACAAATGTATGCTATTGAAGCTTTATTAAAAGATAAGAATAGAACAGAACATGGCCGAGACGAAGTTACAGCAGAAGATCTGTTACCTCCGTTGCCTATGACAACGCTTTAACAATTTTTTCAGTTTGAAAATCAATTGAAAGTGGATACCGACACGAAAAAACAATTTGTAAGTATATTCATACTGTTATATTTATTAAGTATCAATATTTAATTAAATATTATTTAATGCTTGTATTGCCTGGTAGAAAAATTATGTTTTTTTCAGAAATTTAATCACCTTATAATTTTTTAATTTTGTTTACATTTAATTTCTCGTGTATTATCAAGGATTGTTTTTATCTGTAATATTGAATTTGATAATTTTATATCGAGCATCATTGAAAAGGATTTGATATGAAAGGATTTGGTATAAAAAATAAAATTTGACAAAATACAAATTAATATTTTAAAGTAGCAAAATTAAATTTAAAAAATATATAATTGATACAATCAAATTAATTGTCTGAACATGTTTTAAAACACGTATATTTCATTTTTGCAGTCAGATTTACATTTCTTCCACTCATAATATTTTATTTGTGTACATTCTTCATGATTATATTACAGGAACACATGATATATCGAATTGGAGGTTCGACGGACAATTAATTAGGTACTCAAATGACATGGACAGGTCAAAAGAGTGATGTAGATTTTAAATCCACCAAACCATATCCAAATCCAAATATCCACATCCATATCCAAATAAATAATTGGTAACATTTATTCTATTACCTATTTTCCTATCTAATAAGAAGGTTTAAAATATTTTTGTGAAATTAGGAATAGTATTTTGTAGACAATCTTCGTGCCGTTCATGAAATTCATCGTAAATATTATATAAAAATACCGATAAACTGAATATAACATTATATATCAAAGTATGAAGACCTCAACAGCTTGCATATATTTTTAATAAATATAATTTTGTAAATTACATGACTGTGAAAATTATATTCAAAATTAGAATTGTTTGTAAAATATCTGTTTCTAATCATCACATAAATATCCTAATACATAAGACATTTTCAAACTTTATCGAACTTTCATCTCACCTTTAATCCCATGTAATGAGAAAAAAATAAATAAAAATCGAACTCGTCAAAATTAGATCCTCATACAAATATCAGTGCTTTGACAGCGTTGATTGATGAAAAACGAATAGTAGGCATAAATAGCAAAAATTTATTTGTCGTTTTATCCCTACCATTCATTTTTCACCATTTAGCGCTGATAACTGCATCTAGAATCTAGGCTAAAAGCACAATTTGTTTTGGAGCATTTCCCGAAATTAACTACCATTACCAATACTAAAACCTAAAAACATCATTTCATTTCTTTTTAACACCAGTTCTGATAGATGAAATCATATTTTTTCACTACTGACAGCTAATTTTGGAACATAGCCTTGGTTGCCTACATTTTTACACTTTTGCGAAAAGTGCAAGTTCTCATTGGTTGCTATTTTTACTAGTTAATTAAAATCTGCATTTTCCCCTGGCGAAAATAAGGCAGAAATAAAGAGTTGAACGTAAGTTGAATGTAAAAAAAGAGTGACAGAAATGATAACAAAGTTTCTAAGCAGCGTAGATTGGAACAGCGAAACGTAAAAGAAATATAAAACGTTTAAGAAGCGTTTTAATGCTTCTTTTACGTTCCAATCTACACTTCCTAAAAGATTTGTTTACACTTCTGTCACTCTTCAGTTACCTTCGGCTTACGCTCAACTCTTTATTTACGCTTTATTTTCGCCACGGTCTTTGAAAATGGAAAAGTATAGTCAACCAGAACAAACCTATTGTTTTATATTTAATTAATTGGTATATATTAATTGGTATATTAATTGATTAAAATATTATATTTCATATTTTTATTTTTATTAATGTATTTTTAATTATATTAATGTATTTCAGATTCAGTAATGACACGATTGTCAGATTCGACGTCTATTCAGCTACAAATCGCAATCCAAGAATCCATCGGTCAGTTAATAGAATAAGAGACGCTGCAAATAATAATAAATAATAATATTTTGCTTGTATATATTACCCTGCAAACACAATGTTATACGTATATGTTAGTTGTAATTTCCTACTCAACAATGTAACTGTTACATAACACATGCGTCATATATAACTAATATGTATGTTACATATAATATTGTGTTTGCTGGATAATATTAGTTTTGTAGTTTTGTAAGTTTTCCACTAATTGTTAATTCCGTTAACATTTATAATTTGTTATATTTATTTGTTATACTATTATTATACTTTTTTTATATTTATGTGAATATATAAACACATAAATCATAAAATTTTATTTTATGATTTACGAGGATAGTCTGAAAAGTTTTGAGCCTTAACATGAAGATGACGTTACTCGTTAAAACCATTCTAGTACTACAATAGTATATACTTTGAAAGACTTGTGAAAATTTTAGCCATTTTGGATGCTCAGTTGTTGTTTGACAATTGTTTGTGTCAATTGATGTCAGTGTTTTTGTAAAAATGGAAAAAATTGAATATCGTGCCGTGATTAAATTCTTACATTTGAAAGGCAATACGCCTGCGCAAATTAAAATCGAGTTGGACGCTGTTTACGAGGACTCTGCCCCATAATTTGCCACCGTAAAAAGATGGGCAGCTGAATTTAAATGTAGTCGTACTAGCTTGGCTGATGATGAGCGTTCGGGACGGTCAAAAATTGCGACCACTGATAACATCGAAAATGTTCACCAAATAGTACTGGACGACCGTCGAATCAAAGTTAGAGAGATAGCAGAGGCTATGGGCATATCGAAAGAACGCGTTTGTCATATATTGAAGAATTGGATATGCGCAAGCTATCCGCGCGTTGGGTGTCGCGCTTGCTCACTTTGGACCAAAAACGAATTCGAATGAACATTTCCAGATCCTGTTGGAGCGGTTCAAGCAAAACGAGTTAGATTTTTTACGTCGATTCACTGTAGATGAAACTTGAATCCATCACTACACTTCAGAGACAAAAGAATAGTCAAAACAGTAGACTGTAAAGGATAAATCTGCTCCGAAAAAGGTGAAGACGGTTCCATCAGCTGAAAAAGTAATGGCGACTGTTTTTTGGGATAGTCACGGAATTGTGTGTATCGACTATCTTGAAAAAGATAAAACAATAACGGGAGCGTATTACGCATCATTACTTGATAAGCTGAAGGCAGAAATTGCAAAATATATATATAACTAGGTTATATATATAACCTGTATATATTATATAATATCATATCATATAATATCATATAATATCATATATCAATACCTATAAATTATATTATTTTTTTAATTTTTTATTTTGGAAAAATTAAAGTCATTTATATATTACAATAAAAAATATAATTATTTATATGTAATATAATTAGAAAATAAAAAAATCTATTTACAAAACCTATTTTTCCAATTTAAATATTCCCGTCATTGCAAGGTGCGCATGTGCAGTATTAATCCTAGAATGTCTATATTGAAAGATATCTATTAGATTCGGAAAAAATTAACGGAGACCGACTGGATTTGAACTCGGGATCCCTCGTCTACCAATCCGACACTTAGTCTGCACGACCACGACGGCTCCTCTCTGTTAGCTGTTTATATTCCGAATCTCTTTCATGACCACTTACGGTCGTCTAATTCTTACAGTTCGGCCATTCTGGTATTACATTCGTCCCGAATGTACCGAGTCTTCCTCTATCGGACTTTTATCCGAAACTTGGAGCTTCTGCTCCCGACTTTCGATCACTTTCTTGAACGACCGACACGACTCCTTTGGAGTACTACTCCGCGACTTTTTTTTTCCCGTTCATTTCTCTTGAACGACCGACACGACTTTGGAGTACTACCCCCGACTTTTTCCGTTCACTCCTGAACGATCGACTTGTCAGGTAACATAGGCTGAATCTTCTCTGAGGTAACATAGGCTGAATCCCACTTCTGAGATTGAAAGATATCTATTAGATTCGGAAAAAGTTAACGGAGACCGACTGGATTTGAACTCGGGATCCCTCGTCTATCAATCCGACACTTAGTCTGCACGACCACGACGGCTCCTCTCTGTTAGCTGTTTATATTCCGAATCTCTTTCATGACCGCTTACGGTCGTCTAATTCTTACAATATAATGGCTAAAGTTGGCTTACAGTTGTCTTTAAAGTGGGACATTGTATGACTTAAAGATGTCTTTAAGTCGTCTAAGTGTCGGTCCACAATAAGTATTTAATCTTTAAACCGTAAGAAATTGACCAATCATAGTCGATTATTCTTTTCATATTCGATTATAATTGGTCAATTTCTTACTTCTTAAAGCTTAAGTCACCTATTGTGGACTGACACTAAAGTCGATTTACAGACATCTATTTTCCAGACGTCTAGCAGTTATAGTCGACTGAGAATTGATTTAAAATTAACTTTGTGCTGTTAGGATAATTTCAGAGAAATATAAGAGTGTCTCTTTAAGAAAACTATTATATGTGGCAATTTAATATTTAAAGTAAAATGTTTTAAATCATAAGATTCAGATAAAAATAAAATAGATCTTAACCCATACAACACAAGTGACTTGTTGACTTATAGTCGACTTTTCTCAGTTGGCGTAAAATCGACTTTGAAATATCGACTGTTAGTTGACTATTCCCAGTTGATTTAAAGTCGACTTTCAACAGTAGACTACAAGTCGACAGTAATCGACTATTTGCTGAGTATTAGTCGACTTTTGAAAGTCAACTGAAAATCGACTAAGCACAATTGACTATTATATTAGTCAACTATGTTTCAATCGACTATAAGTCGACTCTAAGGCCTCGTCTATAATGCGTCATGTCGGTGTCGTGGGTCGTGGGCCGTAAGAACGGGCCAATCACAGACGAATGTGGAGAGAATATTTGATTGTAATTAGTCCATTCTTACGGCCCACGATCCATGACACCGACACATGACGCATTGTAGACGAGGCTTAAGTGGACTTAACATGACAAAAGTTCTACTCTTTTCACGAAAAAATTCTTAAGCTGATGGCAAAGAACGAAACATAACAACTTATAAGTACTTTTTTGCTATATGTATAATAAGACAATTTTCCCGTATAACTGAATTCAAACCTTCGATTTTAATGCAAAAAAATTTTTTGTATATCACATAATACATATATTAAATTAATATATACATATAATTGCGGAATGTCATTTCGCACGCCGTCCATGCGTGAAAATTTAACGAGTCAAATTATATATATATATATATATATATATATACATTCAATTGCTAAGTTAAAGAGCATGTTACGAAATTAACTATAAGTACTGAAAACATCGTTTTAACTCTTTTTGACACCATATGGTTCTGACACAGAATCGATTTGTGTATCTTGAAATGAGATAAAAATTACAAAAATGAGGAAATTTACTAGATTTCGACATAAAATGGCAGATACTCTAATGAATTTTCTCACTTTTATAATTTTTATTTTGTTTTAAGATATACATATAATCGATCTCCAAATCAATGTTTTCAGCATTCATGTTAATTTCGGATTATATAGCCAAAAAAATGCACCAAATGCGCCCCGCGTTGTATGGTGGATTTTTTTCATATCATGATACGCTATTGGCGCCATTGTAGCCTTTGTGTATCTTTGTGTGTTGCTAATTGTTTTCAAGGCAGGATTATATTAGATTTCGTAGGTCATTCCGAGATTTTGACATTTATCTACTACAGCTTTTTTTTGAAGAATCAAGAATTCAAGAACAACTTTGTGTCAAAGTGAGTCAAAACATGATATTTTGTGTACATATTGTTTATGTATATTTTAGATTATCGTTGCATTTATGAATTTGAATAATTGAATGATAATTTTGTTACGTCCAGACCCCGGAATTATTACTTAAGGGTTGAAGGGATGGGGCAAGGAAGGACGCACCGAATATCCTCTCGCAAGTGAGATCGCTCTGGAGCGTGTCTGCGAGTCGAACGCACCGTACAGGTCAGCCGATACGGGTCAACGTCTTGAAAAAGATGCTATGATTCCGACTGCGTGACGTACGTCCGTCAGTCCGTTAATTTAGGCAAGAAAATTTAATCTCTTTTGCCTGGGATAGAACCATATGCGATCCCCGAGAGCGGACGGGAACGAGCGTGACGAGAGGGTTAAATTACGAATGAATAAATTAATTTATTGTTAAAGTAAACATTTAATTAATTAATGTGAAATGAATAAAATATAAAATTAAAACACAAAATACTTAACATAAAGGAAAAATGGTACGCAGAATGATTACTCGGTAGATAACGGTTAATATCAAATGGGCGGATGAGAGTAGAAAAGAATAAAATTGCATGTAAGTGTAATACACGGGTGTTATAAAAATGCGGAGGTCGTCGGGCATGGCAGTTCGGGATAAGACCCTACGTTAAAATATTTAGGGCTATGTCCGGTTTTTACAATATAAGTAAATAAAAAAAAATAGAATAATTTACATAAACATTTATGTAAGTATAAAAGTGTTAAACTTTAAGCACAGTAGACTTAGAAAGATAAGTAACGGGAAGGAAAGCAAGGAGAAACGATTGGTACTTAAGTGGTGATGGGTAGATCATATTAATCCATGCGACTTACTACTGCGATGATTACAAAGAAATGTCATTGCAGATGGATCGGCTAGAGACAAGCGGGGGAGTCGGGACCAGCGGTCAGCGGTTTTCTTAGGGTCTCATGGTGAGGTCGAAATAAACAGGAGGGCACAAAAAAGGAAACACTCCCATTTTGAATACAATAAATGAAAATAAAGAGAAGTTATAAATTTACTTTAATTCACCCGTCACTCAATATTAAAATATTAATAATTAAATCTGCTGTTATTTTGGTAAGAAACGACAAAGATTAAATTGGGAGTTAAAAAGCGAACGCGAAGGCACACTAATGTCCGTAAAAAGATTTGCTCGTGAAAAAAACTCATAAATCAGAGCGCGTGAAGACTGCCGGTCAAAAGATAAGCGCATAAGTGCGTTTCCTCCGGGGAGGATCTTAGTAAAAAGCTGTCACAGGGGTGGGGCTTCGGTTTGAACTTAAAAGTATCTCTTCTTTGTAACGCGGTCACCTCGCTCGACGCTCGGATCGGCTCGTCGGTGTTCGGGTTCGAGAGGAGGGGAGACTCAAGCGTACGAACACAAGTGGCGGCGTGAAAAAGATAGTTTATTTTAACGAAAGAGAGATACAGCGTGCAGGGCCAGGGGATGTCGCAGTGTCGCTGGTAGCGAAGCGAGGACGCAATTGGTTGGCGCAAGGCGATGAGATGCGCAGGACCGGTGCGATGTGCGGTCGGCAACGGTCGATTTACCCGGCGGGGTTATCACTAGGGGTCTTAGGATTACGGACTTATAACTAGCGGCCTTAATCTCTATCGCATGCACTTACGAGCTAATGTCAGGCGGGATGGTTAGGTATTGCGGGCAGGGTCGAGTGCCACATCGAGCCCTGCCTTCGCAACGGAAACCGGTGACACCCGGTGGAGCTGAGTGAAACCTCAGCCCGTGGAGCGATGACAGGAGTCGGTGAAACCCGACAGAGCTGAGCGAAACCTCAGCCCGTGGAGCGGTGACAAGAGTCGGTGAAACCCGACAGAGCTGAGTGAAACCTCAGCCCGTGGAGCGGTGACAGAAGTCGGTGAAACCCGACAGAGCTGAGCGAAACCTCAGCCCGTGGAGCGGTGACAGGAGTCGGTGAAACCCGACAGAGCTGAGTGAAACCTCAGCCCGTAGGTAGAGAAAGCCGGTGAAACCCGGCAGAGCCAAGTGAAACCTTGGCCCCGAGAGGTAGTAGGTTAGGTCGGCAGCAGGAGTCGGATCGCAGGATAGGATCTGGTCTCGATGTCTCGGCCGGCCGGGCTTATATACCCGGCCGACATTCCCCACTGCGCGCCGTCGGTCCGGTGGTGGGGAGTCGGTATCGCGTGGGGACATCGCGAGCGAAATAGCGTGAGCGAGACGGCGCGTGCGCCCTGCAGGCAAGCGAATGCGATAGCGCGAGTGGTGTACGTGCAAGCGGGATGGATAGTGCAGGATAGTAAGCCAAGCGTTTCTCTGTATGTATATATGTATGTGTATATTTACGTATATGTGTGTATGTACATTCGTAACGGCCCTGCCGTTACATCTTTAACGAATAGGAATTAGCGAGTCATTAGAGATGTGGGGGGAGTTAGCACTATCATAGTGCTGAATTTTAAAAAGAGTCTGATTGGTACGGGAAGAATTTTTAGGGAGGATAATTAGATAGTGGATCTGAGCCTTTATTAACATATGGCATTATCTAAATATTTGTGGCTGAATGAGTCGGCGGATTAAATAACTGACTCCACGAAGACGGCTATTCGAGTATGCAGCCTGCCATGAGAGAAAACAGATACCTACTTTGACAATTTATGGTCATCGTCAGTGCACTAAAGGTTTCTTTGCGTTCGACATATGGCTGTCAAATATTATTTTAGCTTAGTTGCAATTCAATCGGGTTTTATAGTTTATTTGTTAGTTCGAAAAGCGAGCCCTTAACAGTCTGAGGATTACGTGTTCGGCTGGCGTCCACAGAGCTTGAGCTCGTAAAAATTATTTTAGTTTACTATTCAACATGATTTTTTATGCTGTATCGGAGTTCGCCCATTCGCTCCAAAAAGAGAGAAGAATCGTGAAGTCTACCGGGTGTAATAATTTACTTACAATTTATGTGTTTTGCTATCATATCAATCCAGTAAAAGCAATTTAGTATTAAATAATTAGTATTAAATATAACTATGTTCTTAATTATTCATGATGACGAAAGTTATATTAAAGTAGCAAATGTTTATTCGTTTTGATTTCATGTTATCTTGTGGAGGATGAGAACATATAGACATTAAATAAAAATATTAAATATTAGATATTAAATAATTGTAAACAGTGTAAGCGTTGTGTATTAGTATAACCATTATAATAGATGTGGAAACATTTTCGTAATTTGACAACGAGATAACAAAATTGTTGCCTGCAGGCAGAGCCAACAGGAGCAGGTAATGATAATTCAGCTAGTAGAGACGATTATGAATTCGATGTTTCAATGTTTCACAATCAAGAAGATTCTACAAACAAACGCAATGGAAACTTTTTCGAAAATGCGTACGACAATAAAGAGCTTTCGATTTGGTTACGTTCATGGAAATTGAAACACAACATTTCACACAGTATGTCCGAACTCTTGAGTCAATTGCGTGTATATGATCATACTGATTTACCAAAGGATGCAAGAATGCTACTAGGGATACCCAGATTTAATCCTATCAAGATTTCAGTCTGCGGAGGTAATAATTTTCAATTTAGCTTGAAAAACGCTCTAATTGACCATTTGATATGTACTAATTATGAATTTAAAAATAACGTGATTGTAATCGATCTGAATATTGATGGACTATCAATAAATAAGAGCAGCAAAAGTCAAATTTGACCGATATTGGGCAAGATCTATGAAAATAAAACATTCACGCCCTTTGTCATTAGTGCCTATCACGAATACTCGAAATCTAAATCTGTACAGATTTTCTGGCTCCTTTTTGCAAAGAATACCGTGAACTTCGACGCACAGGAATTATTTTCCGTGGAAAAACTATGCAGTGAAAATTAGATGTGTAATTTGCGATAGCCCTGTCAAATTGTTTGTTACGGATACTAAAGGACACAATGGCTTCTTCGGATGTGGAAAATGTATACAAGAAGGCACGTTTGACAATCATCGCATGCTTTTTTTAGAATTGGATTCACCTACTCGAACTGATGAGAATTTTAAAAATAGATTGCAAGAAGATCACTATACTGACACATCTCCATACTTCGGTATCCATATTGGAATTCATACTGCCTATGGTGTCACGTTTCCTTCTAGATTATATTCATCTAGTGTGTTTAGGAAGAAACTATTACAATTATGGACAAGTAGATTTATCAAAGCTAAGTGGACAAAAAATAATAAGGTTGTCTGACAAATTAATTGCTATTTCAAAATAGATACCGAAGGAATTTCCTCGAAAACCACGATCATTGGACGACTCGCCTCGATGGAAAGCAACTGAATTGCGGTTGCTTTTTCTATATGTAGGACCAATCGCTCTATATGATATTTTGCCACGATAATTTACAACATTTCAATGTGCTACATTGTGTTATTCGCATACTATGTCATCCAATTGATTGCTTATACAACAATGAATATTATAGCAGAGATCTGTGATTTATTTTGTGAAAGTATGTAAACAGTTGTACGGAGAAGATTCAATTATTTATAACGTGCACAATTTAAACAAAGACGTAGTCAAATATGGACAATTTCTCTGCATTTCTTTTTGAAAATTACATATAGACATTAAAGAAAATGCTTCGAAAAACCGAAAAGCCTTTGCAGCAGCTGTAAAGAATCTCCGAAATAAATACTGAACTTATAATTATATTACTTATTGGCAATGAATCTACTCATTTTATATTAAAGAAGGAATTTCGAGAAATTCTTCCCGCAAATTGCAAAAGAGCACATCGTGCAATTTAAAGACTTTGTTCTGATAACTAAAAAACTTAAACTTAACAATTGTTGTTATTAAACACATTTGTTACAACGGAGATACTTCCGCCGTAATTGCGAAAAAATTTTTAACAAAAAATTCATTGCCTCTATACCCATGTTTATCGGAAAATATGAATGTATATGTTACGGTCAATGTGTTTAATGTGGGGATTTTATAAAATGACCGGGCATTGTATAGAATGCCCAATTGTTTTGGACAGTGTGTATAATGGGCAGATATTTCACAAATAGCCCGAACATTATACAGAATGCCTAGAAAGTGGTGATCAATGTATGATCATTGAAACAAATGATGATCATTGAATCGCTCTGACAAGGAAATTAAAAAATGTGTTTTTTATTGAGACAATAAATCCCTTAATCAAAATCAATATACAGTCATTATAATCATATATAATAGTTAATCAGTTAAGAATCATTTATTGGAGCAAGGCAAAGAACTGTGGCACTTGGAATTACAGCAGAGCTGACAGGTAACTTTGCACGCGTACTTTTTTGAAACACATTTGGTTTTGCAGTTGCATTTCTTATATGTTTCTCCCTGTGACCCTGACACGCTGTTGTAAGAAATGCAGCCTCCCTCAGAGAAATCAGTTTGCTATCCTCGCCTTTGCAGTAATAGCAGCTAAGTCTAATAATCTTTCTTTGCACGGATGTATTTTTGCATGCGTGTATTTGTGTTGCTGAAGTTGGCCATGTTCAGAGCAGAGTGTGTACAAATCATCATCACACTCTTCATCACTGCTAAGATATAGAAGAATGTGTGAGGAGCGATAGGCAGAGTACAAGCGATAACAGATGAAGATAAAAGAATGTCAGTTATAGGCAGAGTATATGAAGCGATGAAAGATAAAGATAAAAGAATGTCAAATTGATGAATTCAACACACACTGCCCAACAAACCGTGGGCATTATATAAAATGTCCATTTGTGAAATACCTGCCCATTATACACACTGCCCAAAACAATTGGATTCTAATGCCCGGTCATTTTACAATATGCCACGTTAAATACATTGACCGTAACATGTACATTGTAAACAATTTATCCCAGTTAATGATGTGGCCAGCTACTGAAATTTCGAATAAAGCTATTCAGCTTCTATTCAGGGAAGACTCATGATGCTGTAGGCCATTGCTACATTCATCATAGAACTAAATTACAAATTAGTATGTAGTACTATTTGATTGCGTGCTAATATGATTCAATTTTATTCATAAATTGCGGCAATATTTTAATATTGTGCACATTCGAATGCATAATTGCATATATTTTTTTTTTATTTATCTTTATTTACTTTATGATATACTATGTTTATGTGTAATACAATGTATATTAATTTATAAATGTATATTTATATTTTTTGTTATTGTAATATTGTCCATGTTTCAATATTATTTGTACTTATATATTAGTATATATTTTAAATAATACATCAATATTATGTTCGTTTTAACCCATTCACAATGAATTATATTTTATTTTTTACATTATTATTATATTATTATAGAATAACCACATGCAGTCATAAAATGAATATTGAATAGTTTTAATTTAGGACTTATAAACTTTTTAGAATGGAGTATTACGTTTTATTATATAATATGTACTGCATATCTGTACCATCATCATGGATCGATTTCGATCAAAATACTTTCCAGATGCCCAAAAAACATATAGAACTGTCTAAAGCGTGCTATAAACAGCTTACTCCATCAGACGATTGGCAGGAACTATTGTTCAAGAAAAAGTTTGGACCATATAGTGCGTTTCAACAATTGCAACAAGTGCAAAAATGCAATAATTAACATTACATATGTATTTATCCCAAAATTAAAATTTCAAAAACTTACAGTAATGCACGAGCAGTTGAAAAGACCGTGAGCGAAATTTTTGTCGACATCAAACGATGAAAATATATTTATTCCAAACTACTGATGACAAACAAAAAAGATTAAAAAACGAAAATTTTAGCGACACATCAACGGATATGAAAGTATTTATAGGAAATGTCTTTGTTCGTTATATCAAAATATTAATGTAATTTTTAAAATTGTCTAGAAGAGCAAGAAGAAAAAAGAGAAAAGAAGGGAAATTTTGGAAGCCTTCCAATTATGTTCCGCAAAAAAAAAGTGAACATTTATCTGATGGTCAACTAATCGAAAAATTTCTTTCTTTATTAAACCAGGTTAGATTTTTTTACACGCAATGCATAATATTGGCAATGATTCACAAATGATATAAAATTAATTATAACATGTTATTAATGCATAAAATATGGACCAAAGGAAATGAAAAAACAGGCCTTTATTTCTCATAATGAATATAACGATTCAGTATTGGATGACCTGCGGAAAGGCAGCGATTCATCGCACAAAGAATACTCTGATAAAGCATATTTATCAGGTATTACATTAAAACTAGACTGAACATAAAGTGTATAAAGTATTCAAGAGCATTCGTTAATATATTGTTTGTATTTAATATTGCAATATTGACAACTTCGTTGGCTGAATTGAAATAGTAATCTACTTAAATAAAAAAAAGCATTAACATTTTAAAACACATGTAACATTTGCATTTTGTTTTCAGAAAAAATAGATGAAATGAAGAATACACCTATAAATGATACAAAGTTCGAGGAAATGAGAAAAGACAGGGAAGAAGGTATATTAGACTCGCGTAATTATTTCAAATTTCCAGAAAGAATCACATTATGTATTACATAGTATACATACCCAGATAACAAAATGCTAGCAATTTGCTGGCAGCAAATTCGGTCAGATATTGACTGCAAGTCCATAGTCATTTGTGTCCGCATTAGGCTCAAGATTTGTCGGCAAAGCTGTTGATATGTTATGCCAGCAGATTTTGTTATATTTTTGATGGCAATTTGCCGACATCATCAGATATTACAGATTTTGTATACAATTTGATACCTTTCTGCCATCAAACATTGATAGTAGACCTTGCTCAAAATCTCTATCTCTGTTTGCTATCAAGGTTATAATTATATATTGTATATCATAATATACAATAATATACATACATTGCATACGAAATGTACAAAAGATTTAATAGATTTTATTTATATATGTGTGCGTGTGTGTGTTTTCTGTTTTTTAATTTCAAACTATTTTACATCTTAAAATATTTCATATTTTGCTGTCAGCGCTACGAGAAATAAGTATCGCCAAAAACTTCAAAAATAAGGAAAAGCTTGACGAAGCGAGGAAAGAGACGAAAAAAGTATACTACCATTTGTAATTCGTAATCATACTAAAACTCTATAACATTAACGGATGAAGAGTCAGAGTTGTTATTGAAATAATTGATAATCATGATAAATGTGGTGATGTAACGTTGTCATTAGATTGTGTGTGCTGGAAATTAAACGATACGTTTCGTAATTTTTCATCGAAAATGCAAAATCAAACCCTATTCGTTTTGATTTCCTTTCTCGATGCCGAGAAAAATTTTTGATTTTGTGCAATATTTGAGATTAAAATCTGGGTTGTAAATTTTAGATCGCTGTTTTCGATTGATAATGCAGTGCTATTACACTCCAGAGAAATATTTTTTTGTCGTTTTATAGGAGGTTCAATAAGTGAGCCACAAATAGTTTCCGAAATTATATTTCCTTCTAGACAAACTGAAAATAATTCAGTACATAATCATTTAAATATACGTACTGCCATAAATGAAGGCTATAGGTCTTGTTGTGATAAGTTCTATTGCTTTTACTTTACTGCTATCACATTATAGAATTGTGTTCTGTTTATATAATTATTTTATCTTTCAGACGTATATCGAAAAAAATTTTTACAAGAATACACAAATGTAAGCTCAATCACGTCATTCATCTACTTGAAAATGAGGGAGATAGTGAATCCTACTCAAAGGGACCTGTTACAACTATTTGGAATCGATTTTTTCTCCTTGAAATATGTTATTAAAAACAAAAAAAGAAACATATTTTTTTATATGTGCCCAATCGGAGTTTTAAGAGGTGAAACAAGTCCTCAAAGGCTAATCTATATTTTTTATTTTCATTTTGATTATCAATGAAACAGTGAGATATATAAAAAATGTTTTAGACAAAACTTTTATTATTCCTTATGTACTTTATAACTGTATATTTAGATTTTTTAAAAATTTAATATTTTTGAAACTATCCCCATTTCTTATTATTTTTATGTAATTTAAATTTTTCCTAAGAATAAAAATTGAAGGCAATTTTATACTATATTTAACCATATATGAAGTTATTTTACAAAATCGCATTTTTCAGAAATAATCTGAAAACGTCTCTATATGAATCAGAATCACGCTTCTGTTGGATGACATCGTTACGTAGTGTTTGAGCGTTATGCCCACGTTTCTGTTATGATCAATCTCCACGCCATCGAGCTCGTATCGAACATGAACGCGACAACATTATTTCCCAATATTACATCAGATCTTTCGACAACTCTGTTCTTCGTTAGTTTTCCTCCGACATATAGAAAGCTTTCATAGGCAATGTGTACAAATCTTGTTGCTGTATGGCTATTCTTATCTCATCGCTGTACCCGAACGTTGTATTGGCAAACGGGTTGTACGTGTGAGTCTCAATCTTGACGAAGATTGGCTTCGTCTTCGATGTTTAGGATATCAGTCATCTCACAAGTTGCGCATCGCGAATCCTAAAGCTTGTAAAAATTTAACATTCGATGCGTTTCTTCCTCTTCTTGATGCAGCCGGATAAGCGAATATTGTCGATCGATGTTTTTTTTTGTAAAAGATGCGTTATCTCTCTGTGTATGCATCACTTCGTTCAACGAGCACCTCAAATGTCACGCTCGCGTTATCGCTGTCGCCGTCGTACAATTTGACGGTGATCTCTTCTCCTTTGAAATTGAGCAATCGTTCTGGTCAACAATGCGTATCATTAGTTCTGTAATGCTCCGTACGATGACTGGCAAGTAAATGATCTGCATCGGCCTTTCCGATATCTTATATCCTAGCGGCATGCTCGGAAAATTCGTGTATCGTGTGCATACTTTTGTCGTTGCTGTACGCGCCCGCGGTTGTACTCTACACGAATAATGTTTACGTTCATTATGTTGATTGACATGTTCATGCCATCTTCGCGATTGCAGTATACGCTTCGAGAAACCCAACAGCGATCTAATGTTATTGGGCTTGTTAAAGTTTATTCTGTAGGCGCATTTAATCTCACATCTCATCGTGTTGTAATTTGCGTGGAGCATTATCGGGTATTCCCGAATCTCGTCATCGCCGCGCGCGGTGTCACCAGCGTTACCATCGGGCGCATTGCGTCGCGATCATTTTCGTAAAATCTCACGTCTCAAAAATTCATTTATGGCCTGCAGTTCGTACGATCCCTCAGGAATCGTAATTTCTGTGTTGTCTTTGTCAAAATAAAATGTATTGTTCGAAGCGTTTACATTCGGTATTGTGTGATAAGTTTCCAAAATTGTTAAACCAAGCTTGTAGTCATCGTCGTTCAAATCTATGGCTGGAAAATAGTTTGCCGCGAGAACACTGCTCTTCCTATTCAATGTAAGCGTCAGCGATATGATGGAAAAAGCGTTCAACGAATACTGAGACATCGCGGCATTTTGTCGGACTTTATAAATTCACGTGCGTCAACCGTTTGGAGAAACCATAAGCACAGCTATTTGCAGACGCTCTGATCGTATGTCTGATAGATTCGATTATACTCTATCGTAACACTGTCTCCAAAATATCGCACCAGTTCCTCGGGCGATCGAAGATTACCGAAACTGTTGAAATACATGACGCAATCGTTTCTCTTTGCGTACGCTACCCAATGAATACCGGGATCCATTGTGTCGTCTAAATTTACGATATCACTCTCCTTTTGACGCGCGCCACTAATGCCGATAACGTGTTAAGCATGAAAACACCTGAAGTATGGTATACGCGCATATGTCTCGCCAGTCCAATTGTACATTGGTTATACCCGTAGGTATTTTTTTTATTTCTTTGGCGTTTTTTTTTCTTTTTGTCCCTTTTTCGCTGTTACACCTCCGCGTTTGTACGGAGAGAGATATAATCTTCTTCCGCGTGTTTCCACCATGCGATTGTAACGTTGCAGTTCCTCGAGCTGACGTCGCGACTTTCCTGTCGTCTACCGCTTTCGTCACGCTGGCCGTTTCGCCATCAAGGACCCGAGAGCATCCAAAATTGGCAGAATCGCCACCTCGTTTCGCCTTTGGAAGTATTCGTTACTTTTTTTTTTTATCGACTTTTCTCTTCGCTTTCATACCCATACCGATCTTGGATTTGGCTTTCATCGCTGCCCAAACGGCTGCAGCTGCAGCTTTCTCGCTCAGAGTCGAATCTATCGCGATGACGCGTCCTAGAGCTTTATCGGCGAGTACCTTGTCCGCCGCGTGTCTGTCAGCGAGATCGTTGCTCCGAAAATACGCAATGTCGTGTTCACGGCACGTCGCGTCCAGTGGATTTATGCCCTTTTCATCTCTAGCTAATCGCTTCTTCAGCCGAGTACTCGGGCCGCAAAATTGATAGCCGGGAATATGTAACTCGAAAGGAAGCGCGTTTATCGCTCGATTGAGCAGACCTCCAACGCAGCCTTCGTTTGACGTTGCTGCTGCTACTGACATACGCTACAATCCTTTATCTTTGGTGCGAGACCGTCGATGTGCGTGCGTTGCCACGATTGGTTATAATGCTCGACACAACGACCATAGGTTCGAATCTCCAAATGCGTCTTTATATGCTCCAGAAGTTTGTCTCACACGTGATATAGTCACACGCGTAACAGAACGACCTTCGATATAGTGTACTGCTCAGCGTTCAAGTCCCGAATATCGGAAGGACAGCGTAAGATACATTTTTGCAATTGAGCGATTCGCTGTTTCGCGCGCCTATAAATAGGCATTCAATTGAAGTCTAAATAACGCAGTGCGAACATGAAATTTCGTACGGCAGCCGCTGATGATACGCGTCGCGAACTGCGACGAGAAAGCGTGAAATGATGGGGGATATCGCGACGAAGCGTAAGCATGGTGAAATGCTACCGAATACTATACACACCATCATTTGCGGACCGTCGAACTGTGATAAAATCAACGTTCTCTAAGCTTGCTCGAGAGTTCGCACGGTGTACGTTTCGAGACGTGTACGTATACTCGAAGTCGATGCAACAAAATATCGATATCTCGAAACTTTGTTGACATCGATCGACGAAATCGACTACTTTACGTTCTTCAACAACGGTGACGTCATTCCACCGAACGAGGCACGTCCCAATTTGATTTATCTTCGACGACGTTGCATGCAATAAGCAAAATGCGATGAAAGAATACTTCTCAATGGGCCGCCACTCGAACGTTGATTGCTTCTATCTTTCTCAGACATATGCAAGAATACTTAAATATCTGATACGCGATAATGCGAACTTGCTGATCCTATTCAAACAGAATGATACCAACTTGAAACATGTTTACAACGATTACGTGAATACCGTACATGATGTATGATGAATTTTATGCCGCGATTGTTGGTAGCGCGAGTACGGATTCCTAATGATAGATAAGGACAGTCTGCTTATCAATGGGCGATACAAAAAAGAATTTAACACGTTCGCGATACCATAACGCGATTAGTCAATATCAATACGTCAAGTAGACAACATGGATAACATCAAAAATTGCAAGAAAATAGCGAAACAGATTGCGAAAATAGCGAAACAGATTGCGAAAACGAGCGATTCGATTCACAAAAAATATCGCGCTTTGAAAACTGGTAAAATAGCTGAAGATATAGCGTTGGAGAGACGCTTCAAGCCCATCGTCGAACCTCTAAAACAGATTGTTGAAAATATCGAGGAATCTCAGCCGATTAAAAAAGAAACCAATGTTGCAAAGGATATCGATATTAAGAAAAAGAAACGTGAAGACAGCGATGACGACGATAATAACACTACAATTAACAGGGATTCGTATTGGATGGATGTTGGATGGTTGAAATTAATACCGCCTAAAAAGTACAATTGAACGTCAGGTCAGATTCATTCACGTAGGAATCTACGTCGAAAAAACTATCAAAAGAAGATGCTGCCGCCGAAAGAATTATGTAAAGAACCATCGAAAATACCATCGTATGTGCGAAACGAAGACGTTTTTGAGACAAAAGACGTTAGTGAACCGTCACCGAAAACCATCAAACAGACTCTGCAAGCGCAAAGAGGATGCCGCGAGGTGCTTCATGGTCAGCTAGGATCGTTGGGACGAAAGTACGTGGGCCTTTTTCTCGGTGACGACATAGATAAAGTGATCGATAATGTGTATGGTGTCTATTTCGGCAAAAGTGGTACGATGCTCGATGACAAAAAATTTGACGTTGACAAAAATGACTCCATAATCATATACAATGTGAAATACAATAGTACACCAGGATTATACGAATTGAGACCCTCAAGAAACTTCCCGAGGCTATATTCACCGAAGATGACAAACATATAAAAGCATACTGTTAACAACGAATGCTCATAGATGTGGTCACAGTGCCTAATCCCATCATGGGCAACAAGGGATACATTAACATCATCGCTCCGCTCGTATTTACATATAAGAAAAGCGGTAAAAAGGGTGTAGATATTGATAATACCACCATCTGCCATGAGGTTAAACGATAAGATCGATTGCATTGGACGTGCATTGGAACGATTCCAACGAGCTGATGGATCAACTCCGATTGCTCGACGCTTCGCACCGAGCTGGTAACAACGCTCACGACGAGATGCTGTCGATTATCGAGGAACTTTGCGAAGCCGGCATTATTATAAATTAATCGCGTATCGACGAAACGAGCCAATCGATTGACGTCAGTGAGGAAAAAAACAATTTTAAATCGTATATCTTATTTATTATTAAACATTGTCAAAAGAGATCCGGTGGACGTGAGAAAAATGTTAGCTCCGAGAGACGACGACTCGTTGAGGAATTGCACGCTCCGGCGAGAAGAAATTTTCCACAAAGACGTGTCATTCGGGGATACGATGATCTGTGGCTGATATCATCGAGATGTGTCCGTACTCGAGTTTCAACAGAGATCATTACTATATATTCACCGTTATCGATGCGTATGTAGTGTAAGTACGCCTGGACCGTACCGCTCAAGAGCAAGATCGGAAACGAGACGCTATCGCTAAGATAATTCAAAAAAGCAGAAGATGTCCGAGAAACTTGCAAACGGATATGGGAAAGGAATTTTACAACGCTGATGTGTAGGAATTCTTGAAAAAACACAACGTTAATCATTATTTTACGTATACGATATTGAAGGCATCGATCGTCAAGCGATTCAATCGCACACTTAAGAACGACATGTGGAAGATGTTTACGCTCAACGGCATTTACAAGTGGATCTATGCGATACCACGTCTCGTGTCAGATTACAACGTGTGCAAGCATCGCACTATCGGCATGCGACCCGTTGACATAACTCTCGCGATCGCCAAAAGACTCTTGGTGTACAGCGCGTTAAAGATCTAACAAAATTCAAAGTAGACGATTCGGTATGCGTGAGTACAAAACAGTTTTCGAAAAAGGTTATACGCCAAATTGGACAACCGAGGTATTTAAGATCGTTAAAATGCAGCATACTAATCGTATCTGCTCGAGGGCTATCGCGGAAAATCCGTCGCTGGAGCGTTCTATGAGCACGAGTTGTATCACGCGACTCATTCGGACGTGTATCTCATGAAGAAAAGTCCATGAATTGTGCGATCCATCGAATCCCAACCAATTTGACGTAAACCTTGTCTCCTTTCCTGCGCAGTAGGAAAGAAGACAAGGTTTACGTCAAATTGGTTAGGATTCGAGGGATCGCACAATTCTTGGATAAACAAAAGTCGTGTGATTTAATTCATTTTTTTATTTTTTACAATATATTAAAAATAAATACACAATATATAAATAGTAGATTAACAAAGAGGGGTTCTGAGCTCCCAGGGAGGAAAAAGGGGTGAAGGGGAGAGGGGGGTCATAGGATCTCCGGGAGGTTCGCATTCGGAGGCTATGTCGGTAGGATGTTTTCTTTCCCCCTGGCGGTTGCGGGATAGTTTCCCCTGGCGGTCGCGGGATGGTTTCCCCTGGCAGTTGCAAGGTTTTCTTTTCCACTGACGATCGCGGGGTGGTTTTTCCTAGGCGATCGCGGGGTGGCTTTCCTGCATTTTCCTCGGTAAGAATGGTTTTCTTCTCTTCTGGTGCTCGCGGGATGGTTCCCCCTCCAGGCGGTCGCGGCGAATTTCGCGGGGTCTAGCGCGTCCCATTTGCGCGACGCTTCCCGTGTCTTTCTGCAGGGCCTAGCGCGTCCCGTTTGCGCGGCACTTCCCGTGTTTTTCCGCGGGGTCTAGCGCGTCCCGTTTGCGCGAGAAGGCGCGCTTCCTGTGTCAGGATGTTTTTCGCGATTCCGATCCGGCGCGGGGTTCAAACATACATATATATAATATATACACATACACATACACATATCTCGATGAATGAATCGCCTAGCAATTGTCGCGCCAACTTCTTCTTTCAATTGATATCAACGCGTTCTCTTCTCTTTCTCTCCTCTTTGCATGCGGCTAACGAGACGGTAAGGGATTTCCTCCCGGACTTGTGATGGATGCAAAGAAGCTGTTCGTCGTCGTCGTCGTCGTCGTTGAACACGTCGTAGAAGCTGGTTTCGTGAAAGTTCACCGAGTACTCTTGGCGTCTGCTAATCTCGATCGATTTCTCTTTTTTTGTAGAACGCTTCTAACAAATTGTATGATAGTGATGGCATATGCACGCTTCTATTATCCTTTCGGGTGAAATCTAACGCTGAGGCGGAAATCGACAGTCGCACTTCTTTATCTGATTAGGAGTCGGAGTGTATTCTCTTCTCACGACATACTCCGTTATTTTGACTGCCAGATATGCCGTCACGTTTCGTAATGAAGAAAATGTCAGATCATCCAGCGAATGACACGACACATCTCAGCGTCATCGATCATTCGCATCTCACATCGCTGACATCGAGTTGGCATTTTGATGGTTCTCGCCATCGTAAACACGACAAAAAGATTACTCAAGAATTACTTCGATACGCTAAATCGCGACGTTCTAAAAAAATAGAACGAGCGGTACGCGTTATATCCCCATAGACAACGCCTAGATACAGGATGCGCGCCTAATCGCAGCATCCTACAAAACAGAACACGCTAGACATCGTGGAAAACGCCCAAACACAGGAAGCGCGCCTTCCCGTCGCTACGAAAAAAACGAAACGCTAGATATCACGGATACATTAATAAATATATTAATAAATATATTAATTATTAAATATATTAATAAATATATATGTACAAGATATGGTTAAAATAAAAAAAATATAAATCGCCATTAATACGCATCGTTATTGCGGCGATTAACTAACCGCGAGAGGCGGAGTTCCCTTTCTCTTCCTCGTTCGTTTACATATCGTAGATACGAGAGGCGGATCGGCGACGCGCCGGAAGTTTTCAATTTGCGATACCGTGGGTGACGAGAGGTGAGAGTCGCGCGAGGAGGAGGAGTGTAAATCGTCGTAGGAGTATAAATAATAACGAGAGAGAATATTGTAAGAATTAGACGACCGTAAGCGGTCATGAAATAGATTCGGAATATAAACAGCTAACAGAGAGGAGCCGTCGTGGTCGTGCAGACTGTTAGATTGGTAGACGAGAGATCCCGAGTTCAAATCTAGTCGGTCTCCGTTAATTTTTTCCGAATCTAATAGATATCTTTCAATCTCAGAAGTGGGATTCAGCCTATGTTACCTGACAAGTCGATCGTTCAGGAGTGAACGGAAAAAGTCGTGGAGTAGTACTCCAATGTCGTGTCGGTCGTTCAAGAGAAATGAACGGGAAAATAATCGCGGAGTAGTACTCCAAAGGAGTCGTGTCGGTCGTTCAAGAAGTGATCGAGATCGGGAGCAGAAGCTCCAAGTTTCGGATAAAAGTCCGATACAGGAAGACTCGGTACATTCGGGACGAATGTAATACCAGAATGGCCGAACTGTAAGAATTAGACGACCGTAAGCGGTCATGAAAGAGATTCGGAATATAAACAGCTAACAGAGAGGAGCCGTCGTGGTCGTGCAGACTAAGTGTCGGATTGGTAGACGAGGGATCCCGAGTTCAAATCCAGTCGGTCTCCGTTAATTTTTTCCGAATCTAATAGATATCTTTCAATATTTTGTTAGGAATGTAAAAAGGGAAAAAAGATAAAGAGTGATGAGGAAAAAAGATATTTAGATGATTTCGCGCGGTTACCGGAAATCTGACCGCAACGGAGATAGGAGATTCGTCTATCGTTTATTTTATCGTTTTTTTTTATTTTTTTCTATTCTATCGCTATTCTATCGTTGTTTATATTTTTACTTTTCTCTATTATTTATTTTTGTTCTCTATTTACTCTCGTTCGATGAGAATGATCTCGCTATCGCACAATAAAAACTAATAAACTCTTATCATAATCGCGATTGAAATTTTCGGTTCGCATATGTAGAGTTTCGTCGCGACGACGGATGTGTTTTTTTATAACGCAAGTAAAGCGCGAGAAGAGTAGGAGAACGAACTGTCTTTGTTGCGGTTGGAGTTCCGATGAGTCATTAGAGATAAAAGCGCGCGATCGAACGAGAGTAAAAAAATAAGACTTCGCATAGAGTTAAACACGATCTAAGCAATCAATGAAAGGTCAGAGCGATTCATCGTGGTTCGCGTCGGCCTCCATCCCTTGCGACTGATAGCGATATCGATCGAGCGGTTTGCGTATTTCGGTCGGCGACGCGTAGTGTCGATTCGACTTCCGCCTCGCGCGATGACGCCCGCGCGCGAGATCGCCGTAATCACGGTACGCGATAGTCGTTATCGCGACGATTCGCGACTCCGCCGCCGATAGCGACCCCGCCGCCGATAGCGACGAAGAGGCAATTCGGATTTTGGCAAACCTACGGATATCTGGATGGCGATAACGTGCAAACGATATCCGATAACGCGACGTTGGTTCTGAAACACGCGATCGCGCTTTTCCAAGAATATATCTGGTAATGGAGTTCTTAACGAGGCTACATTGGAACAAATGCGTAAACCGCGATGTGACGTCAAAGATATATCGAGTTTCGACTTGGACAAGTCTTCGAGGAATTGAGCGAAGACGCGCCTCGCTTGGAACTTTCATCTGGCGTGCGAGAGCGTTTTACGAATCACTGAGATCGCGTTCGAGATGTGGGCAGCGAATTCGTCGTTGACGTTCGAGCGCGATTCGATGAATCCCGATATCGTGCTATCGTTTTGGAAGGGTTTTCACACGTTCGTAGATTCTCGACATCGAGGTAGCCGAATATGTCGTTGCTGAACCGACCAGATAACGTGCTAGCTCATGCTTTTTTACCATCGTCTGAAGTGTCGGAGGTGCACGTGGATAACGCAGAGAAGTGACATATCGACGAACTGACCGCTAATCCTAACGATACGGTTTATCTATTGCATACGTTGACGCATGAAATCGGTCACGCGTTAGGATTATACCACAGTCCTCAGAAAAATTCAATAATGTACGCCTTCGTCCCCTCTAAGACTTTTCTCGTGGGATTGAACGAGGCGGATTTTCTCGCTATTCAGAATTTACGGTTTAAGGAATAAGAGCGAAGTCTTGAAATCAGCGACGACGATCGTAGCGACGACCACGATCGCGACGTGCGACACAGACGACTCAGTGGATCTGTGCGCGTTGCGACGCGATGTTGGTGTTAGAAGACAGAATGTACGTGGCGTATCGACTTATGGTCGGTCAACGTAAATGGAAAATCTTACGGCAGATCGTTGTTACTGACGGAGTATCTGCGTTTCCTTCCCGATAATTTTACGCGTTTGGCGGGCGCGTAAAATCGACGACTCTCGAGCCAACTCGTATTGTTCGTAGACGATACGGTTTACGTGGCAGAATATCCGAGTTTCGAGCTGATACCGGGTTGGCTGAGGAAGGATATGAACTTATCAATTAATAAAATTATATTAATTTACAATTAAATTCCTCTTCAATTAATTATTAAAAACTAATATTCGCAAAATACACTACACTGTAACTCATTTTAAGCCCTACCCAAACTATATTTTGATTTGAATCTTCCTCTTAATGCGAAAATCAACGCTGTAGTTAATACTAACGCAGGACGAACGTTCACGATTTATAACGACGAGATCGTAGCCGAGATCGACGACTGCTCGATGATAGCTGTCAGACATAACTCGTTGCACGCAATATTTCCGGGGATTCCATCCGCTGTAACGTCCGCTGTTTGATACATCGACGATAATCTGTATTTTATCGTTAAACGATAGTTCTTCAAGTACAACGAATTTACCAGAAGTGTAACTATGGCCGGTAAATTCGACCCGGAGATTTTTGGTATCATGTGTCCAAGAGACGGACTGTTAGAACAATTGCGTACTTTTCTGAAAAGATCGCTCAGATGAGGAACGTATTTTCGAACGAGGACGAGAGGAGGAGAGGGAGAAGGAGGAGGTGCACGGAAGTTCTCGTACAGTGTATAGAGCGAAGGATACAAAACGTTTACGAACGATCAGTATCGCGCGATCTCTCCGATCATAAAGATGTACGATATCGAACACTCGCAGAGTTCCGAGACATATCGGGTCGATGAGAGCGACGACGCGAGGAAGAGGAAAAGAACGCTCGATGACAGGCCGATCGCGTCGAGTTATAACAACGTCGGTTATACGAATAATCAAAAGTTCTAGAACGAAAATATCCCTTGACTAAGACGGGATACAAGTTCCTCAACGTATGCGTCATTCTTGAACGTTCCTCGCGCGTGAACATTATCCTGGGAGATAGTTATGGCAAGGAGATTTCGATGTCGCCCGATATGTGGAGGCAGCTTCTCGATCAACGACACGTTTTCTCGAAGTATCTGCAGAGTACCAACGGAGAACCTTTCCGGCTCCGTCGCATATCGGAAATATGACCGTTCGGAAGAATTAACAATTCTGACGATATTACGCCTGGAAACGCTCGCGACTCGCTTGGCCATCGAAGAAAATGGTGAATAACATGTTCGAGTTCAAGCATTGCGCCAGCCGACTTGTTATCTCGTTAACCAAGATATTAGGAAAGATCGGGAAATTGGCGCGTTTCAAGGATATCGCGTCCACCACTAAAGATACGAAGTCATACACGATAGCGATGCCTTCGATCGTAACATTATCGATTGCGAACTCGTTGCTCTGTTCTTTGGGATGTAAGATTGAGATGAAATAAAATGAGAGAGATATTGTAGAAAATGTTTTTTTATTTGTACTTCCCCAAGCATGTATGTAAGTGATACGAGCGAAGAATATTATAAAAAAATCTGATTATATAATAATATGATATAAGTAATGAATCTTATATAATAGTTTAAAAACAATCTAATATATGATATAATAGTTAAAAACAATCTGATATATGATATATGATTAAAATAATCTAATATATGATATAATAGTTGAAAACAATCTGATATATATGATATAATATGATATAATATGATATAATATGATATTATATAAATCGTTAACGCGACATTACAGTTCGGTGATATATTCCTGTCGTTTCGACCACCAGTCGTACAACTTGCACGTTTTTCATGACGCAATTCTTCGCGTGACACTCGCAGTGAAAGGCGCGAACGTCATCCAGAGTGTTTAGGCGTCCTATATCCTCGAAATCCGCGTCGATAGTCTCGACGATCACGTTATGATCCACGATAATGTTGCCGCCGAGAATCTCCTCCAATCACTTCTTCTTGTCTAAGCTTTTAATGTACGCTCGTCTAGGTACGTCTCGCGATTGGTCGCACACGCCGTTTCAAATCACGGGTTTCGAGAATCTGTAGGCGACGTCGCCGTCGTTCCACTGCAGACCGTGATGATTGGCAGTTATTCAGCACGCTCTGGATTTCTCGTTGCCTTTGTAAAAAGATTTCAAAATATCGTTTTTCGAAACACTCGATGAATCAGCTCCTTTCCATTTCTTATCGCCACCTCTTTAATCATAAATTTCTCCCGAACGGTAAAACCTTGCAGATCGACGAAGATCGGTACGTTCGACATCGTCATGAGACGGGGAATCTCGATTCTTTCGCGCTCCGCTCTCCTTTATATATTCGTTATCGCTAGCAAAACCGCGGTTTCCTGTTTTTTTTTGTGTTCCGCTTTTCTTTATATGTTCGTTATTGTTATCAAAATCGCGATTTTCTGTTTTTTTACGTGAGTTTACGTACGATGTTACGACGTTCGTCAGCGGGTTATATTCTATCACTCTATCGTGAATGATGAGACAATAAGCCGTTGTGTTAGCCGGAACGTTCTCTTTGCATTCGAATTCTACGCGAACGTCGATGGTGGCGCTCTTGATCGATTCGTTCTGGCGGGAGCAATCGATGACCACGAATGGACCGTATTACAGAAATCTGGTGACAATCATGAACGGTTCGCAGGTTTCGCATCTGTAAGACGCTTTTTGAAATTTCAGATACATATCGTACAACACGGCGAATTTGTTATGCTCGAAATCTAGATTCATATCGTTATAGGGATAGAACTCGGAATTCAAACAGAGTTTTATATTAGTCAGCTTGCGACCGGAAGGAAAAACGTATCATTGAATTTAGAAATGTCTTCCGACGATACGTTTTTCCTTCCGGTCTATAGCGCGAAGATCATGTATCGCGATTTCTCCAATTGCATCGCTTTTACCACCCACGAATGCTTGTACTTTGTAACAGCGGAAATTCGTACAGATCCCACGAATGAAAGCTCATGCTTAGATATCGTCCGCTATCTAACGTTCGCAGAAGCGACAATTTGTTGATGTCATTCAGTATCATGTGCGACATTCGCCATTGTATCCTCAACAGCGTGATCTTTGGTCTCTGATCCGGATACTACGACGCAATTGTTATCGTTGCGAGCGCGTATCAGAATGAATTCGTGCCGCGCGTTTATCATTATGCGCTTGTAATCCTCGCAGAAACCGAGGAGTATGAGAGGCACGCAAAAGTTAAAATCGTCCAACGCTATAGGCGGTATCTCCCATCTGGTGTTCTATCTCTCTCATAGCTCAACGATACGTAGTTTTTCATCAAGGTCGTTATCCCGACATTTCTGCTCTTATCGATCTCCACGCCATTGAGCTCGTATCGAATTTCGTCGAACATAAACGCGACGCAATTGTTGACTAGTTTCGCTCTCGTATTTTCTTTCGCCGTACTTTCTTTCGCCGTATCTTCTTTTGCGCTCTCTCTTGTCGCGAATTTTCCCTCGATGTATAGAAAACTTTCACACGGTAACGTGTACAGATCCTGCTGCTGTATAGGTATTCGTATCTCGTCGCTGTATCCGAACGTGGTGTTAGAGTATCGATTGTAAGTGTAGGTCTCTATTCTCACGATACGATCGTCAAAGATCGGGGAACCTCCAATACTTAAAATGTCGCTCGCTATGTCGATTCTTCACGATGAAACCTAAAGATCTTAAGAACACGATGTTTGCAGCGTTCAACTCGTTCGATCTTCTCTCGCGCATCTTCCTTGTCGCGTCGTTTCGCGGTAGGATCGCGGATGTAGCGTTTGCGTCTCCTCTCGCGTACCACTCATTCAGAATGAGCATCTTTCGCTCTCGCGCATCTCTCTCTACTGCCTTCGTCGTCCACGTGAAGTCGCAGGTGCAATGCACGAATTCCGTGACGTATCTGCTGAAAGACTGACGCGGAGAATCAGTGGCCGGAAGATTCTACGAATACGAGTTACTGCGAGTTTCCAATCCCGATATCTATCTCATAGAAAAGCTACGCTCTGCTGTAGAAAGGACGCTAGAGTTTTCAACAAAAGGTTAGAAACAATACACACAACTCTTGAATTTATCAAACGGATGTATTGTAATGAATAAAGAGTACAAAGTAAAACGATTACTTATTCTACATTGGTAAAAGTATTTATACTACATTAGTATCTAATAATGGTATCTTATAATGATCCCACGGTAATGTATCAGTGAAGTCGGGTATTAAGTATCGCTTGTCGTCGTGAGGACTCAAAGCTAGCTTTAGTTCGGACACAATGTAAACCTCGTGCAGTATCGAGCGTATGCACGCCTGGCGTTTCGATTGCTGCGACGATTCATTCAAGCAACGCGCGAAATCCTCGAACGTTATCATTTTCGCGGCGATATTGCTCTTCACGCCCTTTATTCTCTTCGTATCGCTCTTTCCCAGAACTCTCAGAGCGTACATCTTCGCCTTGAGTCTTATGAACTCCATCATGATCGCTCTGTTATTCTCATCTTTCTTCTAAACCGAAAACCTTCTTGTTCGTACGCGATATATCGTACGCGTTGTCGTCGGGGTAATCGCTGATGTCGAATCTCCCGCTTCATATTCTCGCAAACGTTCCGGCATTCTAGAAAATATATCAAGCTATCGGTGTCCGTGTACATGATTTTGCATTTAGAGCGATAAAGCGGAATCATATAATCGTAATGAAAATCGTACAAAAGCATCTTGAATATCTCTAGAATGCTCATACCGATGTAGATCGGTTTGTTAAATTTAACTTCGAGTTTACGCAATTCAACAGCCATGAGATTCTCGTCGAAGATGCTCCTGCTGTGAAAGTTCGGTTTCACAGCGCCTCCGCGCCGTATCTTCTGTCCCAACGCGTCACAAGCCTCACGTCTACGTAATCACGTACGTTCTCCATTATCTTGCCGAAAACCGCATTGTTCATCAGTTTATACAGATTCCTCTCGAACTCGTTGCTCGCGCGAATTTTCCGTTCCGTATTAAGCTCGATGTAGGCGCGCAGCCAAGGAGACTGCGCGAATCGCAACGCGCAATAGACTTTCATCACGCGTAAATCGTATCGCACGCACTGCTGAAGATTGCGATAGTGCGTCACATAACACATAATGATTTGTCATAAAGCGTGGCAAATAGCTTTTCGTTTCGATTTCCCGGCGGTCTCTTGCGCGTCGGACAGAACGGAAGATCCGCGTGGTCGTCATGAAGATATCGCGGATACTCGAGATCGACTTCTAGAATATAATCGATATCAGAGTTAGGTGGCACGGACATAACGTCAAGACTCTCGACATCCTCAACCCACCGAAATTCCGCATACAGTAAGGGTTCGCACATGGCCCAGCCGTAGAAATTCACGTCGTAATACATGAGATACGACGATCGAGATGAGTCGTAGGACGTATTGGTTGTTAGCTCGCGCGTATCTATTCGAGCATTGACTCAGACCGTCGCGTATACCATGCTCTACGAACATAACCATATCGATATCGGTAAGCAGATCAAGTTGAACATTCGTGTATTTCAATATAGCGTCCCACGTGTATCCCGGTAACGTGAAATAATGCGTTAGATCCAAACCGTAACTCTCCATACAGATATCCCGAAAATTTTCAAAAAAACATCTGCCAAGAGAAGCACATCCGTTTTCAAATATAGATCGCTGTATTCGCCGAGAGTCCTCACGCAAAAACGTTTCCATATTCTTCGAGCGCGTGCTTGTAATCACTAGCGCTCACAGTTTTGCCAGTTAGAGAACTGTGAAAGACTTCGATCGACGGTAACTCGGCCTCTAATAGTTTATCAACGCTGTCGATGTACTCGTACGGAAATACCCTGCCCTTGCGCATGAGCAACTCGAAATCCTTCGCGACGAGAGTTCGAATCGCGTGATCCTGAATTTTTCCCGATCTAGATACGAAGCTACTTTTTCTAAACTGGAATTAAGAAACTTAAACGAATCTACGAAACGTAGCTTAACACAATTTTTCCATTTTCCGTACGCCGAATCATTGACAGTTTTCGAAAATGTGATGTAATTCTCCTTAGTCAGCGGTAACAGTTGACTTTATCTTCGAAAGCGTTTGCTACATCCTTGATAATAAAATGTGCATCGTAATCGGATAGATTGTGAAAGAAAACGGGAATAACGAATGCGTTCTGATAGTTCAAATTGCAGCTCGCATGCGCGGGTCCTCTGTAACATTCGGTAAGATGATAATGATCGCGCACGCGTCGTACGGCCCTTCCGCACACGTGACAATTTGTCGCTCTTTGAAAAGCGCTCCGCTCGTCCGGCGTGAGCTCCGACATCAGTACACTCGCACAGAAAACCTTCCTCACGCGACACACGAAAGCGCAACTCTTTGACGAACCACAAAACGCAGTCGTCGCCTAGACGAGATCTATACGGATACGATTTCGTTGTACGTGCTATGCAAATAATATCTCACGCTGAACGCCTTGTGATGTTGATAAGCGAATCTACCATCAAGATTCTCCGCGAACTGTCGATCTCCCTTTTCTAAAACGCACTTCAGATCGGCGTACACGACGAATCGTAATCTCTCCTTTCTATCATGATTGCGAAAGGAGAATCACTTGTCGTCCTCGCTCGGAAGAATAACGGCGCAGTCGTTCGCTCTTCCGCACTTGATGCGCGACCAATATTTCGTTCGAGTAAAAGTAATGCAAACATCTGAAAAAAAAACAATTTATAATTTATATAAAAATTTATCTCGCGACGAGCATAGTCTCTTTTATGCTTACCGATCGCATGTACTTTTTCTCCTTATGTTTGTTCATTTGTGATGTTAACAGTTAAGATACAGACAGTTAAGGTGTTTTATCCATACGAAATGACCGACGTTATCGCCGCGCCGCTCATTCGATAGATAGAGCAAATTCACATGCGTAGACTTCTTATTCCCCGTGAGTAACAAGGGAACGACCATGATACCATTCTTTTCCTTCTTCTCTCGAATGGCAAATACATTAATAGACAACTCGTTAAGCCGTTCAAATCTAGCGATGTTTCATAATGTCATAGGGAAGTCGATACCGTCGATACCGAAATTCAATACCAATAAATAGTGAAGATACGACGAAGATCCAGATGTAGATCGACGGGATACAGAGCGGCCATCACCGCCCACGCGAAACACGCGTTGTCGTTTGAACGTACGTTGATCACGGCTCTCTTATATCTTATCTTCGAAAGAAGTGACATCCAATATCCAGCGTGCATAGAATTACACTTGTTCACATTGATCATCAAATTTAATATTCGAAGTAACGCTCAAAGGAACGCTGTCGCGTTCCTGAAATTCTTCCAGCGACGTCAAGATAACATTCTTAACATCTTCGTCGTACCATTCTCGTAAATCGGATATACCGCATAGCTGACGATTCCTCGTACAAATGCTCTTAACAGCGCTCTTATTATTCGCGACAAATTCCCCGTGAAACACGGTGTTGACCTTTTCAAACACGCGTGCGTCTCGAGATCGATGTGCACTCGCTCGAGCACAGTGTCTCTCGCGTCCTCAAGAAACTGTCGGGGTTCAACGTACTCGATGTTTACCACCGCACCCATTTGTACGCGATTCGTGAAGGCCATTTTCGATATCCACCCATTCGAATCCCTTCGAACCGTCGTATCCTGCATCCGAGTAATCGAAACGTCGACTCAAAGCAAGTCTCGCACCCTCCAACTGCGCTCGAGAGACTAAAGAATTTATCGTTCCGGTAAGTGTCGGTCCACAATGGTGATTTATAAGCTTACAAGGTGATTTATAAGCTTTAAGAAGTAAGAAATTGACCAATTATAATCGAATATGAAAAGAATAATCAACTATGATTGGTCAATTTCTTACGACTTAAAGATTAAATACTTATTGTGGACCGACACTAACCGATCAACTCTCGCACCTGTTTTTCAAAACTTCGAGGCACTTCAACGTACTCTTGTTCCCAAACACGATAGGTGCATACCCCTTCAACTCCCGTCGCGCGCTCGAAAAGATCGCGATTCTTCTCCATATCGCAACCCTCACACGGTGTTACCCTAACCGTCCGTAGGAACAACAAATTTAACGTCTCGAAATTCTCTCTCTCTCTCTCGTAGATCACCGCTCTGTCGCTCAGAGCGAGCAACGTTTCGATCCACAGTTTCTCTCGTGGCTCTCCATACCGATCTCTCGTCGCAAGTGACCACATTCCAGAGAACGTCCTCTCTCACCGCGATCCACTCTTCGTCATTGCAATAAACTATTGTCACTCTCGGTAATCGACTCGCAACTATCGTCACCACCGATATCGCCGTCGAGATCGCGATGCGTCATGTTATGATCGAACGCGCATAAAAGCGGATCGTCGCTCTCACTCGAAAATAAACCGAAGCGCGACTTCTTCCATATACCACGTAATTAACAATAAAAAAAACTGCTTCTCACTAAATATATATACTCCGAAACAGCGTCGAAGATGCGCCAAATCGCGACAATTGCGACATCCTAAAATAACAAAACGCGCGACATTCTACATAACTAGAACGCGCGCCTAACTGCAGCATCCTACCAAAAACTTCTTTCCTCTTTCCTTTTTTTACATTCCTAATAATATATTCTCTCGTTATCATTAATACTCCTACGATGATTTCCTCCTCGCGCGACTTTCACCTCTCGTCTCTCATACGTTTCCGATAACGTCACCCTTGACATCGTAAATTGAATCTCTCGTTATTATTAACATTCCTACAACGATTTCTTCCTCGCGCGACTCCCACCTCTCGTCTCTCTCTCTCTCTCTCTCTCTCTCTCATATGTTCTCAATAACGTCATCCTCGGTATCGTAAATTGAAAACTTCCGCCCACTTCGCTGATCCGCCTCTCGTTTCTACGATATATAAACAAACGAGGAAAGGAAAGGAAAGTCCGTCTCTCTCTTGCGATTAATTAATCGCTGCAACAACGATGCGTATTAATGGCGATTTACATTGTTTTTTATTTCAGCATATCTCGTACATATATTCATTGTTTTTTTACTCAACATATACTTATACGAGTATACATATTCATATTCGTATACATATTCTTATACATATATTCATATTAATATACATATACAATCTTATACATATAAATCTTATACATATAAATCTTAGACATAGACTTATACTCGCGCAAATTCGCATTCTCTACCACAATCAATCTCTCTTGCGATAATTCGCACGAGCGTCATAGCGATAGATCCCTATTCGCTGTTGCACTTGATGCTTCTCGCTTCCCCGCGCACTCTGGGCATTCTCTTCAGATCGTCGGCGGTCCGATCTATCAACTATCGCACCAATTTCTTCTTCCGATCCGACGCGGAATTCAAAAATTGAACTCTCAATTTCGCGTGTTTCCACCAGTTGCGTTTTTTCTTTTTAATTATATCTTTGATGTACATTCGAACCAACTCGCCATCGGTCCCCTTCTCGCCCGAAGATTTCGCCTCGAGCTGTTGCCCATCCTCCAACTTCGTCACGTATTGAACGAATCGGTCAGTCTTCTCCTTGTTTCCAGATAGGGACGCAAACAACGTATCTAAACCGCTGCCACAAACAACTCTCGTCGTTCCTTCTCCTCCTCGCCGTATCCAGACGCGCAAGATATTGCTCGTATTCGTCATTGAGGTTCCTCTTCGTTGTATTCAAACGCGCCAGATACTCCCCGTACTCTCGTATCCAAATCGAGGAAGCCTCCCTCGATCTCCATGAGTGACGCGCGCTCGTCCGGCGTCGCGGAACTCTCGACGAAGCGAACCATGCTCTCCCCAGAACAATACGAATTTAACAAACCTTTCCAACTCCACAAGTCGGTAACGACATATAGCGTTCCTCATACGTTCGGCCTCGCGTATACGCCGATCGCGCGTACATCATCAGCCGCAAATTACACCATCATCAGCCGCAAATTACACGTCGTCGAACGCATAGACGTCCACATCGCGCGCATCAACTCGAGCGAGTCGATCGCGTCGTTCTCGGCTTTCGTCGATACTCCGTCCTCCTCTTCCCGCTCGATTGTCGGTCGTCTCCCTCATTCCATTCAGTCATCGCGCGTTTCTCCTGTTCCACCACCTCGCGTTCCATCTCTCTCGAGAACTCGAGCGGTTCATCTAAGAGCGATATTATCTCCGGATCCTTCAATTGATTCTTTAGAACATTAGACTGATTCTCCATCTCGCAAACTGACGATACATCGTCGATACCTTTGGTTAAATTATTTACTCTAAGGCAGCGTCAAAAACGCGATATTCTACAGAATAGGACGCCGCTAGACCCCGCGGAAAACGCCTAGACACAAGAAGCGCGCCTTCCCGTCGCCTCGAAAAACGGGACGCGCGAGAACGGGACGCGCTAGGCCCCGCGGAAGACGCCGCGACTGCCCGGGGAAACCACTCCGCGATTGCTTAGGGGAAATCACCCCGCGACCGTCAGGGAAAACCACCCCGCGATCGCCAGAGGGAAACCACCCGCGACCGCCAGGAGAAACCATCCCGCGACCGCCCGGGAGAAATCACTCCGCGACCGACCGCCCGGGGGAAACCAAGGGAAACCACCCGCGACCGTCAGGGGAAACCTCGCGATCGCCATAGGGAAAAAAAAACATCCTTACCGACTTAGAAGGATAAACTTATCCCGGCGACTGCTAGAGGGATCCACCTTCTCCTTCTCCCCCCCGAACCCCCCGGGGATCTTATGACGCCCTTCTCCCCTCCACCCCCCCTCTCGACCCAGGGGGCTTAGGACCTCCCTTGATTATTTACTACCATATATTTCGTTTTTCCTGCATTCATTTTTAGCTTATTTATACTCATCCATGTTTCAACTATATTGAATACTGTTTATCTTTATTTCTAAATCCGCGCTATTTTCTCTACTTATATATATAAGCGTGTCATCTGCAAACATTTTTATATTGCACCGCTCTGGACAAACTTTAATTATATCATTTATGTACATTATAAATAATAGTCCTAGCACGGATTCTTATGACACTTCATATTCTGTTGTCAGAAGTTTAGATCATTTATGATTAAATCTTACCCGTTGTTTTTTATTATTTAAGTATGATTTAAACCATTCAAATACCTTTCCTCTAATTCCATATTGAAACATTTTTTCTAATAATCTTTTTCTGTCTACTGTCTCAAACGCTCTCTTAAGATCCATGAAAATTATTCCCACCAATTTCCTTTCGCTCACTATTAATTTCCAATCATCGATGACAGTTTGAATCGCAGTTTCGCATGAATAATGTTTTCTAAATCCCAATTGATGTTCTGTTATAATGCCATTATTTTCCAAATACATTTCAAATTGATCTTTTATTACTAATTCTAACATTTTCTCAAATATTGATAGGTCTGTACTCGCTTGCTTTTTTGGTTTTTTCTACCTTTGATATTATCGTAGAAGTCCAACTTTCCGGAAAGCATTCTACTCTCAAAGAATTGTTAATTATTAGGTGTACAAAAAAGTTCTGAGCTTTTTTTTTATAAAATTCAATCTTTATTCAAAAACAAACAAAAAAATATTAATCAGCAAAATATTCCCCGTTTGCATCAACGACCTTTTGCCATCTTTCGGGTAGCTTGCGAATTCCTTGACGATAGAAGCTCACCGGCTTCAAAGCGATAAAGTCATCAATGCATTTTCGTATCTCTTTAAATCTCACGAAATGTGTATCAGCCAAATGATGCTACAGCGACCGGAATAGATAGTAATCGGAAGGCCATGTCTGGGCTATACGCCGTGTACGGGAGAAGTTCCCAGCCTAACGCAAAGATATGGTCCTGAGTCACTTTCACAACATGTGGTCGAGCATTGTCATGAAGCAAGATCACTTTACGACGTCCTTGGCTAGTAAATGGCCTCTTTTCTTCTAATGTATCGTTCAAATTGGTCAATTGTTGTTGGTAACGATCTGCCGTGATGGTTTCACCCGGTTGTAACAACTCGTAATACAACACACCTTTCCAATTCCACCAGATACAGAGCAAAACCTTCGTGGCGTGGATATTGCATCGGCTTTGGCATCGATGTCGAAGGTTGACCAGGATCAACCCATGATTTTCTACGTTTAGGGTTATCATAAAGAATTCACTTTTTATCGCCTGTAATGATTTTGTGCAAAAAATCTTTTTTCCGGAACTTTGAAAGCAAAGTGAGTGCAGTGTCACACCGACGATTTTTGTTGTCTTCGGACTATTCATGCGGAACCCATCTGCCTTCCTTCTGAACCTTTCCCATCGTATGTAAACGTATGGAAATGGTTTGCTGCGTAACGTCAAGCTGTTCTGCAAGCTCCTTTTCAGTTTGCGCAGAGTTTATATCCAGCAGTGCTTGCAATTCATCTGTTTCAATTTTTTGAGGGCGTCCAGCACGCGGTTCATCTTCAAGACTGAAATCTCCTTGGCGAAATTTTTTATACCATCTTTTACATGTAGTATGACTTACAGTGTTCTCTCCATATGCAGTACAAATCATTGCAGTGGCTTCAGCAGCATTTTTCTTCAGATGAAATGCGAAGTGGATAAAAAATTGAATATACTCTTTTGTTATTGTCATCGTGAACACTACTGATTTTTGAGGTTATGTGCATCAAACGCCAAACCGTATGGCATTTTAGTAGGCCAAATGTCAACGCTTTAAAACCACAAAAGGGCAGGAAAATATATAAAATTTAAATTGTTATTTCGGTTGTATGAAATCTAAAGCTCAGAACTTTTTTGTACACCTAATATATGTACAAATTCTTCTTTTATTACGTAAAAGGATGCTTTCAATATATCGCTAGTTATCCCCTCTTCCGTATCTTTCTTTTTTGGCAATCCCATAACTTTCTGTAACTGCTCTAGCCTGATTGTCTCAAAATTTTCCATGATTCCTTTATTTTTCCTTATCTTCGATAACATAAATAATGTTCTTACTTGTGTCGCTAGGCCTATTTATATTTATAGTTATATTTATAGTGCAAAGTCATGTCTTGTCTCGCTCTCTCTCACGCGTGAGAAGTGTCTCTCTCTTGCTCGTTGTGTTCCGTCATTCTCGCGCTCGTGAATGATCAACCGTGCGTTTATGTTATATAGTATATTTATATTTATAGTATTTCTATTATACTCTTGATATTTTGTATATAATATAAATTAAATTTATTCGCTAACTCGCACTCCTCAGTGTCATCTAAAATCTCAAAGTCTATATTTTCTACTTCCTTCACACCTATTGACTCGCCTCTAATTATTTCTTTTAAGGTTTTCCACATAGTCGTGGGATTTTCTTTATTAAGATCTATCATATTTTCATAATACTCTTTCTTCTTTTCCCTAATTAATTTTACTACTGCATTTCTTTCAATTTTAAACTGCGACCAATTTTTCCGTATCATCATACAATGCTTTCTTATATGTCTTATCCCTTCTATCCACTGCTTCTCTTATTTCATCAGAATACCACTTTTTCTCATCCTATACTTTTGGAATTCTAAATTTTTTCTTCGGCGCCGTTAAGTCTAACGCATCTACTATACTATCGACAAGTTTTTTCGCTCTCTCTCTCTAACATCCATATCTTGATTTTTTTGTACCTTACCTTCTACTAATCTGGTAAATTCTACATCGAATTTTTTATAATTTCTAGCACTAAATTCCCTATATTTATTTTCAACTTTACTCGCACTTGTAGCGGATTTATTGCTCTGCCAGTAAGGCTATGCAGGCACTGCCTTGCCGAGGAAGGCAGGCTCGAGTCCGTGAGAGGTCTGAAATACAGGAGTAGGCAGAAAAACTAAGTCACTATGATTTTGTTATCCGACCGTCGCCAGCAACGTCTCGCGAAGTTCTGACTCGGTCACGTTTATTCTTGAGCACACAATCGTTAGACCTAGAATGTGTCAAAGTCACAATGTTAACCGAACAAAGACGCGATATTTACAACGCTTAAAAACTAATAACACAGAACAAAGAGATCGAAAACGTACAATGCCAGCAGGGGCACCGCGAACACGAGAACAGCGCGTGACAATGTTATTTTCACGTAACGTACAATGCCAGCAAGGGCACCGCGGACACGGAGGAACGTTCGAGAACTAAATACTAGAGATGAGAAAACAAGCAAAGAATAAAGAAAAGAAAGAACGCACTAAAATATATGTCGCTTGCAAAAGAAAGGTGGAGCGCCTGAAACGCACGGTGCGTGTGCACGCAAGACGCCCGCGAAACGCTCGGAAAACGCAGACTAGAATGAGACGCGACACGGACGAAAAATGAGACGGCACACGTTTGCTAGCAAAACGGAACGCGGGCGCGGGTAAAACGGAGCGCACGCGGAAATTGATGACGGCACAATTATAAGCGCGGATAAAACGACGGAACTAGGCGATGCGGGCAAACGCAGGATGCGGATGCAACGCCTGCGAAAACACGAATATAAGCGTCACTCGCGAGCGAGAGAGAAACGCACGGTTGATTACTCACGAGCGCGAGAATGACGGAACACAACGAGCAAGAGAGAGACACTTCTCACGCGTGAGAGAGAGCGAGACAAGACATGACTTTGCACGAGCGAGAAAGAGAGAGCACGAGCGTGTTGCGCGCAAGTGAGAGAGGTGGAGGCGCACGCAGAGCGAGAGAGGCGGCGAGCACTCAGCGCAACAGGTGCGGCGCGACGCACGTGGTCGCACAGAGCCAGCGAGACAGAACTTTTAACACTCCACAGTTTTTATCGCGTACACGACACTTTACACTGCGCGGTCACTGTCACGTACCGGTCACGACACAGCAACGCGTTGACACGATGCCGGAGTTTTTCTCCTTCTTCTCTCCACTGATCCTCTCTCCACAGATGTGTGACTGCTGCGTGTCCGTTGATTGACGCGTAATGGCCGTTCGACACACTGCGCGTGGTAATGGCCGACGGGGAAGAAGGCGGAAGTCACCACTAATCGTAGCACCAACGTCTGCTTCCTCGGAGGACGGTGGCGCTCGGTGGCGAGTGCGCGAGGCTGCGGAGCAGTGACCGAGGGCAAGGGCGCCATACACTCAACTCAATTTTTAGCCACGCGTGGTTCGAAATTTTAGGATTTAGGATTTTCATGAATTACCTGTATTGCTATTTCATTATTATTAGCGAAAATTAAATCTATAACTGCCTAACTATCTTTCGCAATTCTCGTCGTTTTAACGTATTGTTTCATTCCTAAATTTAACATTGTCGTTTGCAACTTCTTCGCATAGAACAAATCTATCATAAGATCTATATTAAAATCTCCTATTATCATGCATTCCCCTTTTATTATTAATTCCTCTACTGTGTCCTTTAAAAATCTCAAAAATTCTCCATGCGATACGCTCGGTGAGTGATATATTACCATTATTATTCCTTTATACATTTTTTTTAACTTCTACCGCAACACATTAACAGTTCGACTCTAATTTTCTTGCTAATACTATTATACTTCCCTTACAAACAAGTGGAAGGAAGAAAAAAAAGGTTAATATTGGTAAATATTGACTTTTTTACAAAAAATAAATAAATAAATAAAAAATATAATATATAATTTCCTTACAAATGAGTGGAACGAAAAAAAAACAGAAAGATTAAATATTGACTTCTCTTACAAAAAAATAAATAAAAGATTATATATATGCTTTATTTACAAACAAGTGGAAAGAAAAAAAAAGTTAAATATTGACTTATCTTCCAAAAAAAATAAAAAAGGTAAAATATATACTTTCCTTATAAACAAATGGAAGGAAGAAAAAAAAAGAAAAATTAAATATTGACTTCTCTTACAAAAAGAAAAGTAAATAAAGGGTTAAAGGTACGTACTTCTCTTGTGGCGACTCGCGGGAGTCGCGCACCACGCGTCACGCATCTGTCGCGAGCCACAACAATTAGGATCGCGATCCACTACGCGATGCAAGAAGAGATAACTTTCTCGCAATTAGAATCTATTATAATATCAAACAGTATAACTAGACGAACATTCGCCGATTCGACATTTCTCAATCCTGAGCTCTCTGCACTGGTAGACCTAGAGAAAGAGTTTTTTGTCTATCGACTGAAAAAGTCGTTTCCTACCCTTCGCCGACCGCAAGGTCGCCTCCTTTTTCGGCCGACTACAAAGTCGCACTCTCGGCGATCGCAAGAGCGCACCTTTAAACTCGCTTCCTCGATGACCGAAGATCGCCTCCTCTCGACTGAGGAGTTGCTTCCTCGTCGACCGGAAGGTCACATCCTTTCGAACAGCGAGAGCGGCCGAAAAGACCGACTCTGCCAGGTCAACTAAGATTCATCGCCATTCCTCTCCCCGAGCTCACCTTTTCGACACCTCTCGCGCCGCAAAAGAAAATGTATCCGAGATCTTTTCGGGGACGAAACTTCCTCTTCGCCTCCGGCTTCATCATCATCCTCATCCGACCAAGCCGCGGAGCCTCGCAGATTATACTTCCACGAAAGGTGACAAGCCTCTAATTACCAAAGTTCCTCAATCTTCGCCATGAGTGACGAACTCATTCTGCTCGATATTCAACAAGCCAATACCCTCTCCGGGATATCCGAGTTTTTTCGTTGGAGCCATCGACACCGGTAGCAGCGGAAAGTCCGGCAGAACCTCCGCGCCACAAAGGCGGAAACGGGACTCACCAGCGGCATCGTGAGCGGCGCTTAGCTCGATTCGGGCAATCAGGGTTTTAACCCATACCCAGTCCACCGCTTACGGTGGACACTAAGACAATAAAAAAACAATTCAAGGAGGACGACAAGAATCGAGAACCAAACAAGGAGAGAAGAAGTCAACAGCGGAACAGACGAGTAGAGATTCGTGAGACGATTATCCAGGATCTATTCCAATATCAATCGTTCAAAGCGAAGATCCACACAAACACACAGCAATCACAAATACTCTCATCCACACTCGACCACTTTGTAAATACATACACACTTTTATTTCTTGGAAATCCTCTTACCAATTAATTATTTTCATCTAAAATCACACACAACACACAAGTAGTTCGAGACTTTTATAAATATTGTAAATATTCTAAGTGGATATAAGAATAAATATAATTTGAAGTATATTCTGTTGTGCTCGAATCATGAACCTTCACACTCCAAACACCTGTCCCTTTCACGAACACACTTGCGCTACACTATACATACACTATACAAACACAACAACCATATCCTTACAAACTATTACCCTTAACAAGTGAAAACGAAAAAAAGAAAGGTTAAATATTGCCTTTTCTTAAAAAAAAAAATAAGTATAAGGTAAAATATAATATATAAAAATATAGAGTGACATGGCTCAGAGCGCTGAGACCATCGATCACAAGATTTAACTGGGTCAATTCGGAGCATTTCTGGTTTCTGCGTTCATCCATTAGAAGAGCCAGAGCGCAGGCGAGCTACGGGCAACACAAACTGTGTGCGTAATTGCGCGAATTTCCTTTTTTACTGTCGTTTCAAGTTTAGCTTCCGCAATACTGAATTAAAGCGACGAGATTGATGGCTGCCGCTAGATTTGTGTATTACCATCCGCCGACGACCAACGACAACTGGGTATACAGAGGATGCCGCCACCGGGTGCAAGGAATTATCAGGTCGTATCGCCCTAAATAGTTGCCAAATTTCTCCCTCTCTGCATACTGGTTCCCGTAGCGCGACATTTTCAGGAGACTGACCCATACAACGCGGGGATCAAAGAGCGAGCAAAAAGAGAGGTGCTATTCCTCGCGAAATAGCGAGGAGACTCCACACAGGGATGCCATTTCATGTACAATTGCAGCCACGCTGCAGCACGTAGAGGGGATAGACTGGCACACACCCTAGCGCGAGCGCTCGTCCGTGTACGCTCCGCGCTTCGCCAAGTTCGAGCGATAGAGAAGGAGTACCGATAACTGCTGTCTTCTTCTTTCTCGAGAAACGCTATACCGCTGATTTGAAGCTGGCGTCTCATGATATGACACGAATTAATCATGCGATGTCATTGTCGATTATTTTTACATATACTTTTATACATATATTTTATTAAGTTAATAACATTATATTATTACAATATATTTTTTTCATACATAAATAAAAATTAAAATTTGTAAATACAAAAATCCACTCTTTACCAATATATACGTTTTTTAGTTGCAAAAAGTAATTATTATATTAAAAAAAATTTATTGTGGTCTTATAAAGATATTTATATATAATTATTAAAAACTTAGCGTTTGTATATTGTATTCCTTGTACTTTTATTGTATTTATTTTCTATAAATATAAAAACGTATATATTGTTGTTCGACGGAAACCGCGAGAAGGTGGTGGTCTCTTCCGTCAGGAGGGAAATGTAAAAAATTATTTATTTAAATTATTAATAAAAAATAATTTAAATAATTTAATTATTGTAATATTAAAAATTAATTTTTTAATATTGCAAAATTGATTTTTTACATTTCCTTGTGTGTGTGTGTGTGTGTGTGTGTGTGTGTGTGTGTGTGTGTGTGTGTGTGTGTGTGTGTTATGTATAACTATACGCATATTATTGATACAAATATTATTATACACATATTATTATACACATATTATATACACATATTATTGATACAAATTCGCTTTTTTTTCTCATAATATCTCCCGCAAACAAGATTTTTTACACGCTTATCCTCTTTAAGCGTGATGTCTGCTACGGACAACATTTTTTACACGCTTATTCTCTTTAAGCATAATGTCTGCTATGGACAAGATTTTTTTACACGCTTATTCTCTTTAAGCGTGATGTCTGCTATGGACAAGATTCTAATAATCTAATATTTAACATTTTTAACCTGCTCACGAGGGATCAGTAATTTCATTGACATTCACGGCATGTAGCCTTAAAGTACTGCGTTTTTTTTTTAGCAATATTAGCATATAATTTATCTGTTGACATAAGAGACAAATACTTTTCTTCAATCATCATGTTTAAATATGTTTCTCCTCTCGCCCTTAATCCTGATTTTAAAACGCACGTGGCATTAATGGAAGCCGACGATAATCTATTTCGATTTTTTGTTTTTAAATTACTTAAAGAGGAAAACATTCTCTCTAGGTCGGCATTTGAATTTGGAAGTGATCGAACAGCATTCAGAACATTTGTTAAATTTGGATACTTAATAATATTATTTGAATGTTTTGGATGTAAAATTTCCTTCCACATATTATAAAAATTTAATTTGGAAAGATTTTGCTTCTCTTCCATTGTAAAATCTAATGGCAATGCAATCCATTCTTTCTTTAAAGCATTTTCATCAACACTACTGATAGTTTTAGCTGTAAAAGAAACATCATTAAATGAAGTTTCTCTATCAGTATTGAATAAGCTTACTACGAAAAGGTCTAAAAACTTGTAATTTTAATAAAAATTTATTATTTATCGGTAATCTTTTACGAATTTTTTCTGCAGCAGTTACATAAAACATCAAGCAATTTGTTCGAACAGTTGTAACTGCGTCTTCGTGTCCTTGCATCAGTAATTCGTAAAGATATTCTTCGCATTCTGTACCTAAATTAATTTTATGAAGAATTTTGTGATTCTCTGATAAAGAGAAAACTGTGTTTACAGAAAAAGGTTTTAAATATTCATCTTTTAAAAAGTTTCGGCAAATTTGAAAAAGAAACTGTAAAGATTTTGGCTGCAATAAATGAATTCGTGTTTCTGATGCTTGAAAAAATGCATTAAATGCGTTAAAGAAATTTAAAACGTATTTTAAAAAAAGAAAATAGGCTTTTGTTTCAATATTACCCATTATAGACAACAGATGTTCTCCACGTTGTGTTTTTTCACTTACAACTATTTCGTTCAAAAAATATTTAATTGTTTCACAAGATTCCAGAAGTCTTTCTACACATAAGTAATGAGAAAGCCAGCGTGTATCACATAATTTTAACAATTTGTGATTTGTTTCTTGGAAACACTCAGAAAATTTATTGTAAACAGATAATCGTTTGGAGCTATTGTTAATAAAACTAGAAGTTTTTCGTAAAAATTCTTCGCAAAATTCTGGTATTTTATTACATGCAGCATGCGCTATTAATGCGGCGGAATGGCAAGGGCATGTAAATGTTAATAAATGTGGACATACTTCTTCTAATTTTTTTTTAAATGATGAAAATTTTCCTATCATGACAGATGCATTGTCGCATGATAGAGTTATAATATTTAAAAATGGTATTTTCATTTTCCACATTTCACATTTAAATGCTTGAAACAATTTTTCTGCGCTGGAATCTTTGGCATCAATATTAATTAATTTAATTAATTGTGAACGAACATCTAATGTCTCCGGGTCAACGTATCGTACCATAAAAGTCATTCATTTAGTATTACAAATATCAGATGTTTCGTCAATAAATATTGAAAATTTTGTGTTCTGAATTTTGTTAACGACACGTTTCGTTTCAATTGGGCATAAAACGTTTGTAATAATATTTTTACATTTTATACGACCCATGCTCATGCTTTTTAATATATTAGAATCTTTTCCTATATGTTGAAAAAAATTAAGAATCTCTTTTGCAGTTTGATGAGAAATATTTTTATCAGCAATTAATGCGGCATATCTAATTTCTGCTAACTTTTTACGCTCATCAAACGACAAAAGTGATTCATTATCTTCCTTTTGCAAATTTTGATTTGATTTATTTATCTCAATGAAATTTTTATATTTATCTAAATGTGTTTTGGATTCTGCGTGATATATTTGTGCTAAACCACCAGTAATAGTTTTATTGCAAATTGAACAAAAAGATAAATTTGCATTGTTAGGAACTTCTCGTAACCAACATTTGAATTCTTCGATATCTAACCATTTCTATTGAAAAACTGTGTTGAGATATTTTTTTTGATTTTTCATCATTGTTAGATAATGATAATCCTTTTTTAAGATTATTTTTATGACATGCAGAATCTGCATGGCGAGAAATTAATGAACTACATGAAAAATTCTTATTGCAAATGCTACAATGATACTGACTATTATTATTTGCTATTTCGCGTATCCATGATTGATATCTATTATCAGTAAGCCAAGCTTTTATAAAGCTTCGTTTACGTTTTTTGATTGATTCGTCACACATTTCCATATCAATTTTAAAAGGACAAAAAAATCGAAAAAAGATAAAAAGAGAAATAGAATATGAATATAATATGAAAATTATATGTATGCGTGTGTCACGGAAAGAGATCAGGATTCTGTTATTTGTCAAAATATTTCACGATTCTAAATCTCTCTCCGTATACGTATATGTGAATATATATATATATATATATATATATATATATATACACGTGTGTGTGTGTGTGTGTGTGTGTGTGTGTGTGTGTGTGTGTGTGTGTGTGTGTGTGTGTGTGTGTGTAAATGTGTATATGGAAAGTTATACCTTTTAATCTCGAATATATTCTTCAATATTAAAAAGTCAAGATGTATAGGACACGATACACGATGTGATTGAAAGATGGTACGCGAAGTCACCGAAAGACAAATGAAATCGTCGCGCATCGTGAGATAAACAATGGAAAATCGAGTTCGTTGTTTCTTTCTTATTCACGACACAGCGAGCAGCATACTCGACGACGCAATGACATGTTAGTTACAATTTATAATTATTTAAGAAATATAAATCACATTTTCAATCTAATTTAATATGCTTCATTATCGTATGCGTGTCGTGTGCCTGCGTGTGCTTGTGCCTGTGTGTACCTGTGTGTACGTGTGCCTGCATGTGCATATGCTGCGTGTGTCTGTGTGTAGGTGTGCCTGCGTGTACGTGTGCTGCGTGAACGTGTGCCTGCGTGCGTACGTGTGTACGTGTGTACGCGTGATTAAAATTTTATCATTATCTGATATCAGTAGTATAATCAATAGTGTAATAATGTTACTATTATATATAATATAACTAATTCCCAAACAAATATAATTTTATTTACCAATAAATAATTTACATTATCCTCAAAATAATTAATTTTTACATTTAGAATTAAAGTTATAATTAAAGTTATAAACTAAGTTTTTCTTAAATTTAACAGTATTATTCCAATAAATTCCTTAAATGAAATTTTATCTAAATACATTTTCCAATATATTTACTATGTTACGACTCTCTCACTTATGTATGTATTATTAATGAGAATGACGGGCAATTTGTACACATTATAAATCTATTATCAATTAATAAAATTATACTAAATTTAATTAAATTCTTCTTCAATTAATTATTAAAAATTAATATTCGAATAATCTGTTAAACTGTAACTCATTTTAAACCTTGTCCAAACTACATTTTGATTTGAATTCAAATTTAATATCAAAAATTTTTTAATTATTAATCTAATAATATAATTTTAAAACAACAGTATATAAATTTATAAACAGGTTCATCCTATATGTTTATCCTACCGTGGATTATCAATTTATATAACAAGTTCCTCTAATTAATTATATTTAATATATAATATTTAATTTTATATTTTTTTATTGTGAATATATATATATATATATATATATATATATATTCACAATTATAAAGAATATATTAATATTATTAAATTTATTTAATAAATATAATTGATAATAGTAAAACTAATAGTTGATATGAAAAAGAATATATCAATATATATCAATATCGCAAAAATAAATTTAAGTGGATTATGTCAGCACTCTTATCTTTTCATTATTGTTATTTGTTGTTAAATATTTAATGCTTCTTTGATAAATTATTACTAAAAAGAATAATTAATACTTTTTTTAATAAAAATTTATCAAAGAAGCATTAAACATTTAAAAACTAATAACAATAATGAAAAGATAAGAGTATTAACATAATTTGAATTTCTTTTTGCGATTCATATCAGTTATTAGTTTTATTATTCTCTATTATTTATTAATATCATAAAAGCTATATAGCCTTTTTATATTCAGCAATTCCCTTTTATATAATAATATATCTAATATTTATTTTATATATTTATTGGTATATATATATATATATAAATATATATATATATATAATATAAATATATATAATATATATATATATAGTTTATTTATATATTTATATATTTATTTATATATTTATTCAGTTTTTAATAGCTATATCTAAATATCTTTATAAGACCACAATAAATTTTTTTTAATATAATAATTACTTTTTGCAAATAAAAACCATATATATTGGCAAAGAGTGGATTTTTGTATTTACAAATTTTAATTTTTATTTATGTATGAAAAAAATATGTTGTAATAATATAATGTTATTAACTTAATAAAATATATGTATAAAAATATATGTAAAAATAATCGACAATGATATCGCATGATTAATTCGTGTCATGTCATGAGACGCCAACTTCAAATCAGCGATATAGCATTTCTCGAGAAAGAAGAAGACAGCAGTTGTCGGTACTCCTTCTCTACCGCTCGAACTTGGCCGAAGCGCGGAGCGTACACGGACGAGCGCTCGCGTTAGTGTGTGTGCCAGTCTATCCCCTCTACGTGCTGCAGCGTGGCTGCAATTGTACATGAAATGGCATCCCTGACTCCACACAGAGGAAGGCGAGCCGAAGAGCACGAGGATGAGTACTTGAGCCGGGAGAGACAGCCATCTTTTCACCGGAAGGATCAACATACCGGAAAAGGATCCTCGGAAGTCGCAAGCTCGGCCGAGAAGGATCGCCGCCTTCGAATCTTCTGCAGGATCAGCAGAGCACGGGTCATCTAGAATTCGCGCCGAAATCTAAAGGATCTAGCAGCGGATCACGCCGCGGCGTTGATCGATACGTGGAGAGGAGATGACGATCACCACGGTATCATGAGAGTTCGCGAGGACGAGTCACTTTTCCGTGTGGAGCTTATTGTAAGTGAATCTTCTTCTTCAATTAAATGTAAACGTAAAATAACTTAAACGTTTCTTATTATTCAAAGCTACTTCCCCCTCGATCCCTACTCGAATCCTATCGAGTCCTAGTCTGGATTAAAGATATTAAATCCTCTGACCCGAAAACGGATCGACAAACGCACGTCTTGGAGTCAGAATCATAGCGTGGACAGCACGTTGACCTGCACTTTTGGATCCCATAATTGTGTGCTCGGCTCGTGAGCTTCCACATACGAACGTAAACTGCAAGAACGTCTGATGTGTCCTTCCGTCCCCCAACAATCCATAAGGATTTATCGGGGGTGGACGTAACAATTTATTTATTCTTTTTTTTTGTTGAGAAGTGAGTTTTTTGTTGAGTTGTCAATATTTAATTTTTTTTCTTCCTCCCACTTGTTTGTAAAGGTAGTATATATTTTATCTTTAATTAATTAATTTTTTTTTTAAAGACAATACTTAACTTTACTTTTTTTCCGTCTTTCCATTCGTTTGTAAGGAAAGTATATTTTACCTTTTATTTATTATATTTCTTTTTTGTAAGAGAAGTCAATATTTAATCTTTCTTTTTTTTTCTTCTTTCCACTTATCCGTAAAACGGTCTCGCTTTCCCGCGCGGAGAGCGGTCAGTCGATTGCCAGGAGGGGAAGCGAGGATGTTGGAGACAGAAAGTTGTTATTAAATTGTTAGGCGATAATTATAACAAATAACGATGCTTTATTTAACTAATAGTGGTGCGATGGAATGCACCGAATCTTCGCGTTAATGTTCGTGGCCGTGGACGGGCGAGACGGCGATCGGCGCGCGGATAACGCGTGAATATAAAATAAGATATCGCTCGGACGGTCGGCGCGATATTGATCGCGGCGCGCAGTTCGGTGGCGCGGGGCGCGCGCGGCGGCGGCGGTGTCGCACGTGTTCGTCGCGGGCCTTTAAATTGGCGTGGATTTAAACGTGCACGCGTGTCGCGAGTTTGTTGTCGCGAGGATGCATATTTCGCGAAGTCGTCGGATCGTTTAGATCGGAGAACGGGTGTGCCCGTTCCCTGCCGAAAGGGCTCGGCTGACGGGGGGTGCGCCCCTCGTCTGTTTGCGTGAATGCCGAGTGAACTCGGCCAGCCGGGGAGGACCCCGGCTGCGTGCGGAGAAGAAAGTGGCGGTGCCGAGTGTACTCGGCCGACCAGGGTGTACCCTGGTGCTCGGAGAGGTAGTATCGGGGACCCCGATACCCCGATACCCGGCGGAGAAATTTCGGGAACGGCGGAGTCGGGTCGAGCGAACTCGACGCGCTGGGGAGGCCCCAGCAATTCTCGGCTTGCCGTGCAAGATACGGAGACGGCTTTCGGCCACATACATGTTTTCGTGGTATTCTCCGACGCTTCGAAGTTCGCGTATGGATAAATTAAAAAGGAGGCATTGCTGCCTCTTTGCGGCCACTGCTGCACTCCGTCTGGTGTTCGGTGGTCCCCGACAGATGGTCGGTCAGGGGAAAATTCGGAGGAGGAATGGAGCGGAGGGATGCGCTCCGTTACATACGTAAGGAAAGTATATATTTAACTCTTTATTTATTTTTTTTTGTAAGAGAAGGCAATAGTCAATCTTTCTTTTTTTTTCTTCCTTTCATTTTGTTTGTAAGGAAAGTGTATATTTTATCTTTTATTTATTTCTTTTTTGTAAGAGAAGTCAATATTTAATCTTTCTTTTTTTTCTTTTTACTTATTCGTAAGGAAAGTATATATTTAATTCTTTATTTATTTTTTTTGTAAGAGAAAGCAATATTCAACCTTTCCTTTTTTTTTCTTCCTTCCACTTGTTTGTAAGAAAAGTATATATTTTACCTTTTATTTATTTGTAACGGAACGCATCCTTCCGCTCCACTCCTCCTCCGAATTTCCCCCGACCGATCATCCGTCGGGGACCGCCGAACATCAGGCGGAATGCGGCAATGGCCGCAAAGAAGCAGCAATGCCTTCTTTTTAATACATTTATACGAACTCCGAAGCGTCGTAGAATACCACGAAAACACGTATGTTTTCGTGATATTTCCCCGCACCGCGCCAAGCGTCGCGCCAACAAGCGCGAACGCACTCCGCACCGCGCCACGCACCGTACCACCGAGCGCAAACGCGTCCCGCGCCGCACCGACGCCGCGCCACGCAACCGAGCGAGTGTCCCACACCGCGCCACGACCGCGTCCACAAGCGCGTAACCACCCCGCACCGCGCCGCTACCTTCCCACCGAATTCCTTCCCTACTAAAAAACCAATCATCCCCCGATCCTTTTTTTCCGCTCCTGGGGAGAGGGATGCTAACCCCGAGACCGACCAATCCGACCGATCCGACCGAAAATACCGAGGTCGATCTCGGATATAAAAAAGCATCGCTCTCCACTGGAATTCACTCCTCGTTTACTCCTGTTCCTAGCTCGTTTTCCGAGAGCCCGTCTCAAGGAAGCAAGTATCCGTAACCGGTAGCAAGCCTGAGATTTGTTGGGGTTCTCCCCAACGCGCCAAGTTCGCTTGGCCTGGCCGAAAGCCGTCTCCGTAGCTCGCACGGCAAGCCGAGAGTTGCTGGGGTCTCCCCAGCGCGTCGAGTTCGCTCGACCCGACTCCGCCGTTCCCGAGATTTCACCGCCGAGTATCGGGGTTCTCCCCGATACTATCTCTCCGAGCACCAGGGCACACCCTGGTCGGCCGAGTACACTCGGCACCGCCACTTTCTTCTCCGCACACAGCTGGGGCCCTCCCCAGCTGGCCGAGTTCACTCGGCATTCAGACATACAGACGAGGGGCGCACCCCCCGTCAGCCGAGCCCTCTCGGCAGGGAACGGGCCCACCCGTTCTCCGATCTAAACGATCCGCCGACCTCGCGAAATATCCACCCTCGCGACAACACCCGCGACACGCGTGCACGTTTAAATCCACGCCGATTTAAAGGCTCGCGGCAAATACGTGCGACACCGCAGCCGCCGCGCGCACCCTGCGCCACCGAACTGCGCGCCGCGATCAGTATCGCCCCGACCGCCCGAGCGATATCTTATTTTATATTAACGCGCTATCCGCGCGCCGATCGCCCGTCCACGGCCACGAACATTAACGCGAAGATTCGATGCATTCCATCGCACCACTATTAGTCAAATAAACATCGTTATTTGTTATAATCGCCTAACAATTTAATCACACCTTTCTGTCTCCAACGTCCTCGCTTCCCCTCCTGGTAACCGACACTCTCCGCGCGAGAAAGCGAGACCGTTTTATATTTAATCTTTTTTTGTAAGGATAGCCAATATTTAATCTTTTTTTTCCTTTTTTTTGTTTGTTTGTAAGAGTAATATATATTTTATTTGTTATTTATTTATCTTTTTTTTGTAAGAGAAGTCAATACTTATCTTTTGTTTTCTTCCTTTTCCACTTGTTTGTAAAGAAAATACGAGGGTAGTCTCAAAAGTTTTGAGCCTAACATAGAAACAAGTATTTTTTCGGTCAAATATTGTGTTATTTTTCAACATAATCTCCTTTTAAGTTGATACACTTTTCCCATCGATACTCTAACTTCTTTAACTTCTCCAAATAGTAGTTGGCATCTTGCTCCGCAAAATAGGCGTTTACGTTTGCGATGATCTCCTCGTTCGATGAAAATCTCTGTCTCCTCCAAGCAAAACTTTAAGCTTAGGAAACAGGAAAAAATCGCTGGGTGCCAGATCTGATGAATACGGTGGGTGGTCAACCAATTCGAAGTGCAGTTCGTGAATTTTGGCCATGGCGACCGCCGAAGTGTGAGCAGGTGCGTTGTCTTGATGAAACAGCACTTTCTTCTTCTTCAAATGCGGCCGTTTTTTTGCAATTTCTACCTTCAGCTTATCAAGTAATGATGCGTAATACGCTTCCCGTTATTGTTATTTTACCTTTTTCAAGATAGTCGATACACACAATTCCGTGACTATCCCAAAAAACAGTTGCCATTACCTTCCGAGCTGATGGAACCGTCTTCACCTTTTTCGAAGCAGGTTCACCCTTTGCAGTCCACTGTTTTGACTGTTCTTTTGTCTCTGGAGTGTAGTGATGGATCCAAGTTTCATCTACAGTTATGAATCGACGCAAAAAATCTGATTCGTTTCGCTTGAACCGCTCCAACAGAGCCTTAGAAATGTTCATTTGAATTCGTTTTTGATCCAAAGTGAGCAAGCGCGGCACCCAATGCGCGAATAGCTTGCGCATATCCAATTCTTCAATATATGACAAACGCGCATTCTTTCGATATGCCCATAGCCTTTGCTATCTCTCTAACCTTGATTCGACGGTCGTCCAGTACCATTTGGTGAACATTTTCGATGTTATCAGCGGTGGTCGCAGTTTTTGGACGTCCCGAACGCTCATCATCAACTGGTACGACCACGTTTGAATTCAGCTGCCCATCTTTTTATGGTGGCAAATGATGGGGAGTCCCCGTAAACAGCATCCAACTCGATTTTAATTTGCGCAGGCGTATTGCCTTTCAAATGTAAGAATTTAATCACGGCACGATATTCAATTTTTTCCATTTTTACAAAAACACTGACATCGACTGACACAAACGACTGTCAAACAACAACTGAGCGTCCAAAATAGTTGAAATTTTCATAAAAGTCTTTCAAGCATATACTATTGTAGTACTAGAATGGTTTTGACGAGTAACGTCATCTTCATGTTAAGGCTCAAAACTTTTCAGACTTCCCTCGTATATATATATATATATATACAGATAATTAAGCATAAGATAAAAATAATTACTTACTCTATGCTCAGTTATCTATATATATATATATATATATATATATATATATATATATATATATTCTTCCACATGTATTATAATTATTCCACTATAATTATTTTTTTTTTACATTTGATTATTTTATGTATTTAAATTCATACATCAGTATTGTGTGTGTGTGTGTGTGTGTGTGTGTGTGTGTGTGTGTGTGTGTGTGTGTGTGTGTGTGTGTGTTTCGGAGAGAGGAATTGAATTCTTTGTGATGAAATCTAAAAGAAGGGGATCAGGAGTTCGGAATTCGCAGAATTCGTTATTGAGGAAATTGGGGAGTTGAAAATTTGGGTCGTGACATTCCGGAAAAAGTGCAATCTGAGGACGATCCAGCTCAGATGATCGGAGAGTAGGACGGAGAAGAAATATCGAGTGAGTACAGCTTCGTGCAGGAGCAACTCGTAGTTTCATTCGTTCGTATTGAAATCCCGGATGTCCTTGCTGAAGGGCTGTTGGCAGATCGACTCGCTTATTGCGATGATAATGTAGTCTCTTTAGGACTCGCCTCCATTTTTGAGCATTGGAAAGAGAGGATGATGTCATTTTCACTGGAAGAAATGAATAAGTGAGAGAAATCGTTGGAGTATGAGAAGTATCGTTGGCCGTAAACCTTAAGGCTATCTCCGAAATATGTCGGGAAGCTGAGAAGTTCGACGGAGGAGAGAAGTGAAGAAGAGAAAGAGAAAATTGCAGAAGAGTAGATTTCCCGAATTATTCGATGGCCATGAACCGGCTGAATGCTCCGCGATGCATAGAGAGCCCGAGAGGTCCGAGCAAAGAGAAAAAGAAAGAGAAAGAGAAGAAGAAATGTAAGGAGAAAAGGCAGAGGATAGAAAAGAGAAATATCATAAGGAGGAAATATCATAATTCATAAAGGAGAAATAAGAAAATAAGAAAGAAAACAAGGAGAAGAGATCCAAAAATTATTATTAGAGTACTATGTTTAATTAAAACTTACTGTTATTTGGTTGCAATGCCGGGAACTTGGGACCTATGAAGTGATGAAAATGGCAGCGGTATCGCCAGAAAACTTGGTCACTTGCACTTAGTTAAAGAATATTTCGACTGACACCGACTGATAAAAAAACTGACGGACTGAAAAAGATTGCTCTGATCGAATGAAAAGAAAAAGTGCCCGCGTGCCTTTAAAGACGCTATCTATATATATATATATATATATATATATATATATATATGTGTGTGTGTGTGTGTGTGTGTGTGTGTGTGTGTGTGTGTGTGTGTGTGTGTGTGTGTGTGTGTGTGTGTGTATATATATATGATTCTATCAAGGGAAAACATCTGTACATGTGCCATTCTTCCGCGATTAGGATAATGGGGATTATCCGCTTAGCCGAATTCTAATAACTGATCCGGAAGAGATCAGTCGCATAATCATCGATGTAACAGTGTTCTTCAACAGAACAAATGTCATCTGTTTATCCCTTAATTAAATTCTAATAATTGATAACAGAAAGAAAAGAATCGTGTAGTCGTCACGATGCACAGTGGTCCAAAATCCCGAAAAGCTGGCCAAAAGTCGAAAAACTAATTTCAAATTTTCGAAAATGTTATTATTGTTTCAGAAAGAGAATTAAATTCCCCTTCGAATGTTCCTCGCTCTAGGATTATATCTCCTATATCTGAATTTCCAGTTCAATTCAAAGTTGTCCTTCGCACAGAATAGTCGCAACAGTCGGAAGTAGTCGGGAGATTTTACCAAAGTAGTTTTGTGCGCATATTTCGAAAACAGAGTTTGGAAATCAAATTCTGTAAAATGGGTTGTATTTCTGAAGGTATGTATAAAAAACGATGTTAACAATGTTTTTTTTTATGTTTTATATAAATAATTTTTAGTTGAATCTAGGTTTTTAAGAAATGATACATTTTGAAAGAATTAAATTTTCAAATAACAAAATAGTTATGTATACTACTATATTCCGAGATTTTTTTAATATCATTTTTTAGCTTATATTTTTTTCTCTCGAATCATTAAAAATTTAACTGCTTTTATCTGCTTTTGTGATATTGCGACAAATTTTTGTACAAGCGCTCCGCGCTATTTGTTTCAGTATCGATCGCTTGTCGAGCATGTAATTATAAACAGATCGGCAGGAAGGCAAGTAAACATTTTGCTCGAGGATCTTTTATTACGAGTAGGATCATACAGTACCAAATAGGCAAGTTTTCAGATAAAAAAATCAGGTACCGTTGAAAAGTTTAAGTAAAGGCATAACTATTTTTCGCTGCTAACATGAGTTATATATCAGTTCTAGTCGTGTATCGTATAAAAACTATATTAAAATAATATATAAAACAATATATCCGAGATCGAATTTGAATATTATTTCATTACAGGATCAAACAGAAACGTAATTACGTGCTAAAGAAGAATTATTTATGATAATACGAAATCATTTGAAGGAGGGCTTGACCAAACAAATGAAAATTTTGAAAGCCACAGGACAGAAAAAATGAGCCGCAGTATCATCATACATGAAGATGCAAACCTACCCTCTCTAAGATTTTCTACATGATAACAATGTGGAAAAGCAGCAACAGACACGAGGAGACATTTAAAACAAAATATAATAATTAGCTATCTGGTTCAGTATAAATTAAAATTTACGACACCGAGGTTCCATCAACGCAATCAAAAAGGACAGGTCGCCCATCCTTAGAATTTTCTAAAATGAGTGATCGATCTAAATACAGAAAAACTGAAGAATCCGCACATTCAACATCATCGAGAAATTGGCATATGCTGCTCAAATGAGCCTTCGCGCGTCAGGACAATTAGATGCTTCAAAAGGAATCCTTATTAAGGATGTAACGTCGAGCCCAACACAAGCTTGTAAGTATGTAACAGCTTTCACAGAAATTGAAAGAACATTATCTGACGAACATTATCTGACGAACATTATCTGACGGCAGCACTTTCCGTTCTGGTCGAGCATAAATTCTCAAAGCGTATTTATCAAGGAAAAGAATAAGAAAAGTAGGCAAGGAAAATAACTACAAATTGTATCCATCCTACAATAACGTATTAAAAGCAAAAAAGCGTTATTATCCAGTACGTTCTAGCATTATAATCACGGAGAGAAGTAAAATTGCAGGCTTTAGATCACACAACAGAGCGTATTTTGTTTCTCCAAAGAGAAGTTATTAGTATCTTGACTGTGGAAAATGTGAGAAATATGTACTTCATAAGTGGGGTTGTGACGGAAGTAATGGACAAAGCGTTTACAAGCAGAAGTTTATCGAAGACGGCAAATCAGATGAAAATATGTTTTTCATCTCACTTGTGTCATTACAGCTTGTGTGTAAAGACCACGTATCAAATACAGAAATTGTTGTGATTGTTGTTTGGAAGAATAGACCATCATCTCCTCGATTCTATCCGATATTCTAGACCGATAAGACTGCAGTTTCTACATGAAAATGTTGAGTCGACAATCAATGAAGTCGATGATATTGAACGACAAGTGGAGTCGCTTGTTTCTTTTATAACACAAGTACATGGAATGGAGATCTGCATTAAATACAGCATGATGTTTACGATGATAGACAATAAAATTTGTAATGCGGTAACAGATAGTCTACTCTACGTTATTATTTGTGCGGAGCTACATCCAAGGATTTTAACATAAATGCAAACAACATAAATGAGATTTTACAAAAAAAAAGTTACTGAAACTAATCTGCGATTTGCAATCTACATTGTATGCCTGGATACGTCTTTTTGAATATTGTTTGCATTTATCATACAGTTTGCAAATTAAGAACGACAAGCACGTACTGAGGAGGAGAAAAAATTACCGAAGAATGCAAAACGGTTATTTAAAAGAGATTCCGTTTACAATTGGGATTAATTATCGATCGTCCAAAAGCTGGTTACGAAAGTACCAACGGATACAGCTCGGCGCTTTTTCGAAAACTCAAATGTATCTGCTACAATAACAGGTGTCTCCGAATATTTAATCAATCGGTTTCATGTGATTCTTCAGGCTATTTCAAGTGGTTATAATGTTAAATGTGACAAGTTTCAAAAATATATTCTGGAAACCGCGCGAAAATTTGTCGAGTTGTTATACCCGTGATATAATATGCCAACTTCAATACATAAACTTTTAATTCACGGGCCAGAAATTATAACTTTCGCTTTGTTATTAATAGAGCAATTATTCGAGAATGTTCAGGAAGCACGAAATAAGGACATCAAAAGATTTCGTGAAGATTTCTCACGAAAATGCTCTAGAGAAGATATCATGCAAGATGTTTTCAATCGGCTGCTGATTACTTCGGATCTGTATATTTCTAGTATAAGAAAACTGCCACAAAAGCCACTCAAATCATTATCGCCAGAAATCATTGAATTATTAGAACAACCAACAGTTCATATTGCAATCACAGAGAAATATATCGATTTCGATAGTGAATTTTTAGGAACCGACATTGATTCTGACATTCATTGCGATTCTGATACTAATTTTGATTTTTGTTTATAAAATAAAGTTTAATCAGATATGATTATTTATTAATATTTTTATCTATTTATTTCTTCTTATTTATTTATTTTATATTCTTTTTATTTTATATCTTCTTATTTACTTATTTTATGTTCTTTTTATTTTATATCTTCTTATTTATTTTATATTTAGAATTTTATTGGGTTGTCCGGAAAGTTCGTGCCGATTTTGAAGGAAAATTGAAGATTTAAATTTTAGTATACATTTATTAAATTATATAGGTGCCATTTTGTTCTACAACTTTTCTCCATCTTTCAGGCAACTTGAAAATTCTGTCCTTCCAGAATCTCTCAGGTTTTTCAGCGAAAAACTTTTCTACGTGATTTTTTATCTCGACCAAAGAATTGAGGTTTTTTCCATTAAGGGAATTTTGTAATGATCGAAATAGGTGGAAATTAGAGGGCGCGAGATCTGGTGAATATGGTGGATGGGGTAGAACATCCCAACCGAGCTCCAACAACTTTTGTCGAATCTTTTGTCTTTTATCAAAGACACATGAGGCCGCGCATTGTCCTGATGAAACACGACGCCCTTCCGATTCGTTATTTCTGGACGTTTTTGTTCAATTGCTATCTTTAATTCGTCTAATTGGGAACAATACTTCTCTGAATTTATTGTCTCGTTATTTGGTAAAAGCTCATAATATAGGATCCCTTTCCAATGCCACCAGACACAGAGAATGACCTTCTTTGGATGAAGATCGGCTTTTGGGGTGGCTAAAGGTTCATTTCGCTTTCCCCAAGATCTTTTTCGCTCAACATTATTATAAATGATCCATTTTTCATCCCCCGTCACTACTTGCTTCAAAAATGGTGTCTCCTCGTTGCGTTTATAGAGCGAGTCGCAAATGGAAATGCGATTCATCAGATTTTTTTCCGTTAAATCGTGGGGAACCCATACTTCAAACGGTTTATGTAGCCAAGCTTCACAAAATGCTCGTGGATAATGGATTTTGACATATTTAACATTTCTGCTAATTTACGTGTCGTATAGCGTGAGTTATTCTCGATCAGTGTTTTAATCTGATCTTCATCCGTGGTGGAGGGTCTACCCGGGCGTTCTTGATCTTTAAGGTTGAAATCACCAACTTTAAACCTAGCAAACCTTCCGCACAATTCTTTCAGCTACCTTCGTCATAAACAGCGCGTATCTTGTTTGTCGCTTGTGTGGCATTTTTGCCTTCCTTTCGGTAAAAGAAAAGCATTAAATGCACTAGCCTAAAATGCACTTTGTTTTCTTCCATATTCAAAGGCGTATAAAACTGACAAAAATTAACGTATCGTAACCAAATTTTTTTCCAAATATATGAAGTATCGTCTTTTATGATATGTACGCATGTTATTTGTTTTCAATCGTTCTAATATATTCAGACCTGTCCTTACGCCACCTACCAAAAATCGGCACGAACTTTCCGGACAACCCAATATTTAGTTTTTCTTTGTAATTTTATACGGATTTTATACCACTTATACGGATTTGGTCATCTTTTCGGGATTTTGAACCACTGTGCGACGTAACAAAATAAAAGGTAAAATATATATGTTCCTTACAAACAAGTGAAAAAAAGAAAAAAAAAAAAAGTTAAATACTGCTTTTTCTTACAAAAAAAAAATAAATAAAAGGTAAAATATATACCTTCCTTACAAACAAGTGAAACGAAGAAAAAAAAAAGAAAGGTTAAATATTGACTTCTCTTACAAAAAATAAATAAATAAAAGGTAAAATATATACTTTCCTTACAAACAAGTGAAAGGAAGAAAAAAAAGAAAAGGTTGAATATTGCTTTCTCTTACAAAAAAAAAATAAATAAAGGATTAAATATATACTTTCCTTACGAATAAGTAAAAAGAAAAAAAAGAAAGATTAAATATTGACTTCTCTTACTCAAAAAAGAAATAAATAAAAAATTAAACATACTATGCTTACAAACAAGTTGGAAGAAGAAGAAAAAAAAAAGGTTAAACGTTGACTTCTCTAAAAAAAAATAAATAAATAAAAAGTAAAATATATACTTTCCTTACAAATAAGTGAAAGGAAGAAAAAAAAAAGAAAAGTTAAATGTTGCCATTTTTTACAAAAAGAATAAATAAATAAAAGATTAAATATATACTTTCCTTACAAACAAGTGGAAGGAAGAAAAAAAAGAAAGATTAAATATTGCCATTTCTCACAAAAAAAATAAATAAAAGGTAAAATATATACTTTCCTTATAAACAAGTGGAATGAAAAAAAAAGTTAAATATTGGCTTCTTTTACAAAAATAATAATAAATAAACAAAAGTTAAATATATACTTTCCTTACAAAAAAGTGGAAGGAAGAAAGAAAAAACAAGGTTAAATATTGCTTTTCATTACAAAAAAGAAATAAATAATTAAAAAATAAAATATATACTATTCTTACAAACAAGCGGAAGGGAAAAGAGGTTAAATATTGACTTCTCTTACAAAAAAAATAAATAAATAAAAGGTAAAATATATATTTTCCTTACAAACAAATGAACGAAGAAGAAAAAAGAAAGGTTAAATATTGCCTTTTGTAACAAAAGAAGAAATAAATGAAAGGTAAAATATAAGCTACCCTTACGAACAAGTGGAAGAATGAAAAAAAAAAGAAGATTAACTTCTCTTAAAAAAAAAATAAATAAATAAAAGGTAAAATATATACTACTTTTACAAACAAGTGGGAGGAAGAAAAAAGTTAAACATTGACTTCTTTTACAAAAAGAGGTAAATAAATGAAAGATATTGTTACGTCCGGCGGATTTCACGAATTCTTCTCTTTCGGAGAGAGATAACGGCTACTAATCGGCAAACGAAAATGCCTCAGACGATGTAGAAAGACTTTCTCTTTTATTATCAGAAAGAGACTCTGAAAAAATACACAGAATTCCTCTCGAGACATGTCCTGTCGTTCGGAAGTAACAACTTTTTTGTGGAGAACAGTCTTGCCGGCGTCAAAAAATTTATAGTGTTAAATTTATAGTGTTAGTGTCGTGACGACTGCACGATTCTTCTCTTTCGGGTATCTGTTATTAGAATTTAATTAAGCGGATAAACGAGTGACACATGTTCTGTTACTCTGTTAGATCGCGACGGTTACGCAACTGATCTCTTCCGGTCGGTTTCTAGAATTCGTCTAAGCGGATAATCCCTATTATCTTAATCGCGGAAGTACACCGATGTTACATCTTGACGACTGCACGATTCTTCTCTTTCGGATATCAGTTATTAGAATTTAGTTAAACAGATAAACGGATGACACATGTTCTGTTACGATCGCGACGGTTACGCAACTGATCTCTTCCGGGAGTCGGTTACTAAGAATTTGGCTAAGCGGATAATCCCTATTATCCTAATCGCGGAAAAACAACACGTGTACAGATGTTTTCCTCAACGAAATCATATATATATAGTGCCCTTAAAGGCACGAAGCACTCACTGCTACGTCCTTTTTTTTACGCGGTCAGAACATTTTTCAGTTTATCAGTTGTCAATAATTCAGTCGGTGTCAGTCGAAAATAATCAACAATTTCACCAAGTACAAGTACAAGTGACCAAATTTCCTGGCGACACCGTTACCGTCTTCATCATCTCGCAGGTCCCAAGTCTTCAGATTAAAAGTAAGTTTAATTACACATAGAAAAATTCCCTAATAATAGTTTTCGGGTCTCTTCTCCTTATACTTTCTCATTCCTCCCTTACATCCTTTCTATCCTCTGCCGTTCTCCTTACACTTCTACTCCCCTTTTCTTTTTCTTTTCTCTTTCTTTCTTTGCTTGGGCCGTCGGACCTCTCGGGCTCCCTATGCGTTGCGGAGCACTCAGCAGGTTCATGGCTGCCGAATAATTCGGCAAAATCTGCTTCTTCTCTGTTGGCTTCAGCCGTCGAACCTCTCGGGCTCCCTATGCGTTGCGGAGCACTCAGCAGGTTCATGGTTGCCGAGTAATTCGAGAAATCTATTCTTTTCCTTTTTCTCTCCTCTCTTACAATTTTCTCTTTCCCTTTTTAATTTCTCTCCTCTGTCGGATCTCTCGGTTTCCTGAAATATTTCAGAGATAGCCTTAAGGTTCACGACTAATGACATTTCCTTCATATTCCAAATCCATTTCTTCTAGTGAAAGCTGCATCATTCACTCTTTCCGACGCTCAGAGACGGAGGCGAGCCCTGAAGAGGGCTCCTCCGTTACCGCAACAAGCGAGCTCGTCAATCAAGGAACTATCCTTCGCCTAGGACATCCGAGGTTTTGACACATGAAGAAACCACGAGTAGTTCCAGCAGGAGACCCCATTTTATTTATACATATCTCGTCCTATTCCCCGATCAAACCATCTGAACCTGGATTACCCCCAGATTTCAGTGTACTCTTCCCAGAGCGCCATGACCTCCAGATATATTCAGATTTCCGCACCCAGAAATCCTTGGACGAGTTCTGCGAACTCCGGACTCCTTCCCCTCCTCCCCTAGACCTCATTATCGAAAACCCGACCTCCTCTCAGAAACAACCACACACAGACAACAAAATACAAATTTAAATAGATTAATAACAGATTAAAAATACTAAACTAATAGAATTTGTACACAGAAACCAAACAATACGTCCGTCAATTTTTAGAACATTTATATTACACGAATTTCTGTACGTAACACCCTTCTTGTTTTATTATTTTTTTTTTCAAATGTAAATATATCGTCAGTAAATATATTTCAACGCAAGAAATAATGATACGATCTTGTAGCTACCTAACCTTGTAATCGTTTTAAAATTATTAATTACATATAAAATTTAAATTATTTATCGTTTAGTTATTTGCTCCCTCTTTCATTCCTCGTTATCCCAAGATTCGCGCATGGTCCTGTCTCTAGCAAAAGAGATTAAATTCTCTTGCCTAAATTACGGACCGACAGACGCACGTCACGCAGTCGAAGTCATAGCGTCTTTTTCAAGACGTTGACTCGCACTCGTGGCTCTGCACAGTATGTCCGACTCGTAGGGACGCCTCAGCGCGGCCACCTACGAGAGGGTATTTGGAGCGTCCTTCCAAGCCCTATCCATTTTAAAAATAAATATTTATCTTGAGCTGGACGTAACAATAGCATCCTAATAAAATTTGAAATACTAACAAAATTAAAATTCTTGACGCGTGAAAAACGAGTTTCAAAACCGACACCCCCGAAACTGGAGGGGAGGCTAAGAAAACGCCAATCAGGAAAAAGCGATTAGTAGCCGTTGGTGAACATGCCAATGGATAATTAAGAGTGTGGAACAACAGATGAAATTTTCATAACTTAATTCCGTCATTCGCCGGGAAAACCGCAAACATAAAAACAATCACGATCTACAGAACACCGCTCCCCTCTTTTCCCCATACTCACGATTTTTCGGAATTATCATTCGAAAATTAACACAGAGATCCATCAGCTCTCAGATCTTTCCCATCTTCCAAGACCGTCATATAAACCGCGATTAGAGCAGATTTTCTTTTCTCTTCATCTTCTTCACTTTCCCGAGGATGACATCTTCTGGAGCAGTCGGCGAAACCCATTTTTCAACAATACTAGAGTCTGTGCGACCTAAAATCTCGTGAATCTTCAGCACGGGATCCCGCCAAACAACCACTTCTCAGTCGCGATTTGTGCTTATCAATAACATCAATAACAAAAGTGAGTCTTGTCTCATTTTTCTTTCCGCGTTGGTTGGCCGTTCGGTTCTCTTTTTCTTCCTTAAATCCTCCCCTCGCCCCAGCTGCAAATCCGTAGGATTCGTATGCCGCCGATATTTTCGGTGAAAACTCAATTCCTAACTCCAATTTCATTAAGATTGGCAAGCCGCCGATTAATTCGGTGAAGCTGCCTTAATACTCTTACGGTTTCTCAATACTCTTATCTCGTTCAAAACTCTATCTCTAACCCAGCTTTACATTTCCGATAGTGAACCAAACGGAAATATCTGCTGACATTCTGAAGAATCGAACAAAACGGGCGTTAAGACGTCTACGGGAGAAGCAAAACAGGCGGGCTCGTTACGAAAATGAACGCGTTGAATTCGCAGAGGAATCTAATCTCGTAACCATAACGTTAGAAGAATACGCTACCGCCCTCTGCTCCGTGGCAGAAATCGAGTAACAGTGTACTCCAGAGAATTTCGATTTAGAAAAATTCTATAACTTTGATCGCCAATTCCCTCAATCTCTCATTCACCACTGGGAGTCTTTTATGTAAAACGTAAGTTTAAATCTATCCCCGAATTTTGGGAGGTAATTTTCAATCGCGCTCTCCTATCACACCATCCCCATACATTTCTCATGATCCTCTTCTTTATCTTATATCAACTAAATGCTTCTCCAGAACGCATCCTAATCCTCCCCCACACCTTGTGCCCGATTCCATCGATATATTCGTCTCATAACGAAATTGTTACTCGACTCGAGCAATTAGAAATCCTGTTTTCGCGAAGTCACAATTATGTATCGCTACAAAATTTTCATGTAAACCTTAACCTCTGTATTTCTGTAATGTAGACCCATGTGATTCCGTTTTCTTAATCTTGAGTAATTAATATTGCTATTAGATGCGAATGTAAACTCAAGCTCCGTTTTTGTATTTTTTTTTCTTTCTTTTATTTATTAAATTATTAAACTGAGTTACGTTTAAATTATTTAAATTTCGACCATTCCCGAGCTCCGAAGATCGCACGAGGTCCTATCCCAAGTTAAAAAGATTCGGTTCTCTGAACAAAAAACAGATCACCGACCGCGCTAGCACAGGCAGGAGTTATAGCATCATCGACGTTGACCCGTTACTCTATGCTCAAAGGGTATATTCGACTCGCTGGTCGACACTTCAACGACAACCTGAGAAAATAGAAAGCAGTTCTGTGCGTCCACCCGAATTCTCTCTCTTAATTAAATCGACTTTTCCTTTCTTTCGAAGCTCGGACGTAACAGAATGAGTAAAAATTTTTTGGGGATTCGTCTGGGATGAAAAGTGCGATCTTTCAAGGGAATGAATATGAGATCAAGTTCTACTAAGTCCGAAGTAGATGAACTTTATAAACTCGGTTTAGAAAATGGCGGTGAACCCAAACCTGGCACATCAAGAACATTACACACATCTATCCCATCAAAATTCCTCGCTTCCAAACACGTTACCTTTTCCCTAGAGGATTCTCATTTCGATTATGGAGGAGCGATTTGAAATTGTTTGCGAAACATTCGAGTTTAATACTTCCGTGCACGAAACATCATCAACTAATAATAAGTTTAATAATTTTGACGAAAACGGTAAGGCAGAAAATTTAAAATCCTTAGAAATGGCACAAAATAATCTTTTCGCTACGCTAAAATACGTCGATGCCATTCCGTACTTTGACGGACAGAATATCCCGTTGAACTATTTTATTGAGGACTGCGAGGAGGCGAAGTCGATGCTTCCCACTGAGGCCGAGTCTCAACTTGTTAAAATTATTAGGACTAGAATAATCGGAAGCGCGTCGAACTATTCAGAGTTAGGACTTTAGCTGTGTTGGCCAGTTCACTAAATACTTGAAACAAATTTACAGTTCTTCTATAAATGTTTATCAATTACATTAGCGAATTAGGATGTATTTATCAAGGGAATGACGAAGACGTGATAACATACGCAAATAGAGTCAAAATTCTTGGAAAACAAATACTAGAAGCGAAGTTCGGGACCTTTTCTTCCGGAACAAAATATTAAGGAGTCACTAGAGAAGGATATGCAAATTCATTAAAGGATAAAGGAAACCAGAAATCGAACAGAGAATAATAAGAAATCCATAGCTAGATATCAAAGCAACTGTAGCCGACGCAATATGAATAAAGAGAGAATTACGCGCAGTCAGACTTACGGTGCAGTAACATACCAAAAACACAAAATATTAACTTACCCCGAGAAGTTTGTAATAAAAATGAACATTTACCTAGTAACTCTAAAAGATTTGTTCAGAATCCTTAACAAAAGTTTTGTAAACTCAGCTTAAATAATGAGATATTGATTTGCCAAATCTGTAAAAAACGGTCATAACGTTACTAAATGTCGAATGCGCGACCCTCAGTTACTTCCCTCAGTCGCCCTGTTAATGTGATTCGAGAAAATATGGTTATTTGTCAATTATGCTCTAAATTCGGGAACAACGCAAGGCATGCCGAAACAGCAATTCTAGTAAACCTCCCCTGATCTGTCAGTGGTGCGATAGACAGGGACATTCGGCTAATAACTGCTGGAAAAAACAGAACGAACAACGCGTAATTAAAGGCAAACCTAGAATCATTTGCCAAAATTGTAACAATTTGGGGCATACTGCAAAGGACTGTAGATCCGGAATAAATCAAAATTCGAGCAAGAATAATACTTTCTGTCGGTGCTGTAAAGAGCAAAGACATCTCCTCGAAAATTGTGAATTACGCATCGCAAGCAATAATCATAGAATGGCAAAAAATTCGATAAACTCCAATGACCCCTCAAAGCCGGGTATACAACAGGGAACCGAACGGACTTCACGCCCGTTGACATCCTCAGCGCTTCAATAAAGAACGCTCCGAACGTTCGGCCTATAAATCTCGATAAATCTCGATAGTCGCGTGCGTTCAGGTAGAGATACAAAAAACAACATTATGTTAGGTTCTGAACCTAATATAATTAAAGAAAATTTTATATTTGAAGGAATGCACTAATTATTCTAACATTTTAAAACTAAACGGAATAAATAATTACCCCGTCTACACTGTTGACGAAATTACGCTAACTCTTTTCAAAACTTCAGTAAATTTCCACATAGTATCCAACGACTTTCCAATACCATAAGCTGAAATATTAGGCAACGTTTTTTTCAAACAAATGTTCTCTAAAATAGATTATACAAATGGATACCTAAATGTATCAGGCTTTAACGTACTTTTCTTTTCACCGGAGACCATTATAGTATCCATTATAGTAAATGAATCTCGTTACGCATACAAACACGTCGGCATATCCTTCACTTGCTAAAGACAATGATAATAATGAATCGAATGATCCTCGCGAAGAAAATGTAAAATTGATCAATAACTCAAAGAATGAAAACATATGTTTATATGAAGACAGAACTATGAATAAAAATCATAAGAAGATTGAAAATCAAACAAATAAAGTTTATAAGAGAAAGAAATCTATTGTCGAAAATAAAGAAAAAAAATGAGAGGTAACAAAAATAAAAATTTTAATCAGAATATCCAGCAAGAAAGAAATTATCAAATCCCTTCGAATGATTCAAAGATCCATGAAAAGGACAATCTTCAAACCTTTCCAAAAAATTTCGGAGTAACAAAGCGAAGTTTCCGCACTCTTCTAGTATGCTCCGACTCCGTTAATCGCGAGAAGGGAAGTCACCAAACCTCACTACGCGATTTGACCTCATCTTTCTCAAAAAATAATTCTGGAGTTGCAGAGAGAAGTTTCTGCACTTCCCTGGCATATTCCAGCTCCGTCGATCGTGAGGAGGGAAATTATCGAACCTCACTACGCGATTCGACACATTCCTACCCGGAAGGAAATAAAAGATGAAACCTCCTCGACCTTATTAAGAAGGGTCAAGCTTCCAAACAAATCCTCGAAGTATAAAAATAATAAAATAAATGCCTCTCAATATCACTTAAGAAAAGAATTCTACTAAAAAATATAAATAAAAAAAAATTGATAACTTTAAAATAAAAGATAAACCGTCTTCGAAGATTCACATCTCCATTAATATCCAACTGCAAAAAATGATAATTGAAATTATGCGCAAACGAAAATCAGAGAAAATTACAAAATTAATGCTATGATTAATAATTCATAAAAATGCCTTATCGCCCTTTAGCAAAATCTCTAAAATAGATATTTATGCAAACGGATACCTAAATGTATCTGGCTTTAACGTACCTTTCTTTTCATCGAAAATCATTATGAAAAATGTCTCACATTTTTTGCTACAGTTTCGCGACCGGACATTATATACGCAATCTCAAACGTCAGTAAATTTCTCAGCAATTATAATGCTAGTCATTGAGAAGCTACAAAGCGAATTTTCAATATTATTCAATAGATACGAGATTACTAGGAGTATCTGGCCCATTTGAAAAAAACAAAGGGGGATCTTGACGACGAGAAGTATCTTGCGCGTCTGAATACGACGAGGAGGAATGACGAGAGTTGTGGCAGTGGTTTAGATGCGTTGTTCGCGTCCTTATCTGGAGATAGAAGGAGGAGGCTGCGTACAACGTCAAGGATATAGTCAAGAAGAAGAGCAACTGGTGGAAATACGCGAAATTGAGAGTTCAATTTTTTAACTCCGCGTATGTATACAAATATGATGCCGAGTAATAAAACAACGAATATATGTACGAGATATGCTGAAATAAAAAAAAAAGAACAATGCGAATCGTCATTAATACGCATCGTTGTTGCGACGATTAACTAATCGCGAGAGACGGAGTTTCCTTTCCTCGTTCGTTTGCATATCGCGGAGATGAGAGGCGACGCGTCGGAAGTCTTCAATTTGCGAGGGTGACGTTATCGGGAACGTATGTGAGAGAGAAACGAGATATGGAAGTCGCGCGAGGAGGAAATCGTCGTAGGAGTATTAATAATAACGAGAGAATATTTCATTAGGAATGTAAAAAAAGAGGTAAAGAGTGATAAAAAAGGATATCTAGATGATTGTGCGATGTGTCATTTTCGCGCTCGCTACGCGTGACTACAGGAAGTCTGACCGTAACGGCGATAGAAGATTCGTTTATTTCATCGTTCTTTATTTGTTTCTATTCTATCGCTATTCTATCGTTGTTATGCTTTTACTTTTGTTCTCTATTATGTACTTTTTAATTGCGTATGAAATCTTTAGCGAGATCGTTATTCGTTGGCGTGTAATCGCGCTACGAGAGATCTTATATTTGGGCTCGTTCGAGGAAAATAATCTTCACTATCGCACAATAGAGAATAGAAATTAAGTGGTTGAAATTTCCGATTCGCGACTCAGATTGATTCATTGCGTTGGTCTCCGCCCTCTCGCGACCGATGGCAACATCGATCGAGCGATTCGCACGTATTTTGGTCGGCGACGCGCAGTGTCGATTCGACTCCCGTCTCGCGCGATAACGCCCGCGCACGGGATCGCAGTGATCACGTGCGCAATAGCCGTTATCGCGGCGATTCGCGACTCCGCCGCCGATAGTGACGAGGAGGCGATTCTGTTTTTGCAACCTACGAATACCTGGACAGCGATAACGTGCAAACGATATCCGATAACGCGACGGCTCTGGGACACGCGATTGCGCTTTTCCAGTATTACCGTATACCTGGTGATGGCGTTCTTAACGAAGCTACATTGGAACAGATGTGTAAACCGCGATGCTGCGTCAAAGATATATCGAGTGACTTGGACAAATCTCCGAGGAAATGGGCGAAGACATCTCGCTTGGAACTTTCACCTGGCGAGCGAGAGCGTTTTACGAGTCACCGAAGTCGCGTTCGAGATGTGGGTTGCGAATTCGTCACTGACGTTCGAGCGCGATTCGATGAATCCCCTGCTATCGTTTCGGAAGAGTTTTCACGTTCATAGATTCTCGACATCAAGGTAGCCGAATATGTCCGTCGTTGCTGGATGGAAACGTGCTAGCTCGTGCTTTTTTACCATCGTCTGAAGTGTCGGAGGTGCACGTGAATAACGCGGAGAAATGGCACATCGAGCTGATCGCTAATCCTAACGATACGATTCATCTGCTACATATGTTGACGCACGAGATCGGCCACGCGTTAGGATTACATCACAGTCCTCAGAAAAATGCGATAATGTACGCCTTCGTCCCTTCTAAGACCTTTCCCGTGCGATTGAGCGAGGCGGATTTTCTCGCCATTTAGAATTTATACGGTTTAAGAAATAAGAGCGATGTCTTGAGACCTGTGATGATGACCGTAGTGACGACCACGATCGCGACGCGCGACACGGGGGATTCCGCGGATCTATGCGCGTTGCGACGCGATGTTGATGTTAGAAGACAGAATGTACGTGGCGTATCGACTTATGGTCATTCAACGTAAATGGAAAATCTTACGGCAGATCATTGTTACTGACGGAGTTGTTACTATCTGCGTTTCCTTCCCGATAATTTTACGCGTTTGGCGGGTGCGTATCGACGATCCTCGGGCCAACTCGTATTGTTCATAAACGATACGGTTTACATGGTAGAATGTCCGAGTTTCGAACTAGTACCGGATTGGCCGAGGAAACTGAAGGATATGAATCTTCCTCCTCAAAAATCAACGCTGTAGTTAATACTAACGCGGGACGAATGTTCGCGATTTACAACGACGAGATCATGGTCGAGATCGATGACTGCTCGATGATAGCCGTCAGACATAATTCGTTGCACGCGATATTTCTAGGGGTTCCACCCGCTAACGTCCGCCGTTCGATACATCGACGGTAATCTGTACTTTCTCGTTAAACGACAGTTCTTTAAGTACAACGAATTTACCAGGAGTGTAACTATGGCCAGTAATTCGATCCGGAGATTTTTAGTATCGTGTGTCCAAGGGACGAACTGTTAGAACAATTGCGCGCTCTTTTAAAAAGACTCGCAGATAAGGAACGTATTTTCGAGCAAAGACGATTTAGAAAAGGAGAGGGAGGAGGAAAAGGCACGGAAGTTTTCGTATAGTATATAGAGCGAACGATACGAAACGTTTATGAATAGTATCGGGCGATCTCTCTGATCGTAAAGATGTATGATATCAAGCACTCGCAGGATTCCGAGACGCGTCGAGTCAATGAGAGCGACGACGCCAGGAGGAGGAAGAGGACGCTCGATGATGACAGGCCGATCGCGTCAACGATCACGTCCCCAAATAAGAAGGGAGGGTGTGCGTCACGGCGGGGCCCGACCACGAACCAGTCGTGAAAACTCGTAATTATTTTGCGAAAAAATACCACCTCAGCCAGGAATCGAACCTGGATCTCCTGCTTACCGGGCAGGCATCTTATCCTTTCGACTACCGAGGCATGTGATGATATTTATCGCAAATAACGTGTTTAGAATAACACGTCAACAATACAATGATACACATATATATATATATATATATATATATATATATATATATATATTACAATATATTACATATATACATGTATTCTTTCGAATCCCCACGACCGGTACTCCAGAGAGATGATAGTCCTATTCTCTCGATGGATGCAGGTCGGACTGCAGCGGCGACACCCTCCAACGCCATTGGCAAATATACAAATAATCCTCCTGGAGCACGACAGGAGAGATTGCATTAAGCATGGCTCGAGCCGCCGTCAAGTCATAACAACGCCGGTTGTACTAATAATCCAGTTAAAATTCTAGAACGAAAATATCCTTTGACTAAACGGGATACAAGTTTCTCAATGTATGTGTCACTCTTGAACGTTCCTCTCGCGTGAATATTATCCTGGCAGATAGTCATGGCAAGGAGGTCTCGATGTCCCGATACATGGAGGCAGCTTGTCGAGCAATGACACGTTCTCTCGAAGTAGCTGCAGAGTACCAACGGAGAACCATCCTTTCCAGTCCCATCGCATATTGAAAATATAACCGTGCGTTTCGGAAAAATCAACAACGTGACGATATTACGCCTAGAAACGTCCGCGGCTCGCTTGGCCATGTCGAAGGAAACAGTGAATAACATGTTCGAGCTCGAGCATTGCGTCAGCCGACTCGTTATCTCATGGACCAAGATATTAGGAAAAATGGATGCGAAATTGGCGCCTTTCAAGGATATCGCGTTCACTGCTAAGGATACGGAGAATATCTCGAGAGTCATACGCGATAGCGATGCCTTCGATCATAACGACATTATCGATTGCGAACTCGTTGCTCTGTACTTTAGGATATAAGATTGAGATGAAATAAAATGAGATATATATTGTAAAAAATGTTTTTGTTATTTGTATTTTCCCAAGCATGTATATAAGTGTAGCGAGCGATAAAAGAATCCGATTATAGTATAAGCAATGAATCTGATTATAATATATAAGCAATGAATCTGATATATATTAGGTGTACAAAAAAGTTCTTTTTTTTTTGTAAAATTCAATCTTTATTCAAAAATAAACAAAAAAATATTAATCAGCGAAATATTCCCCCCGTTTGCATCAACGACCTTTTGCCATCTTTCGGGTAGCTTGCGAATTCCTTGATGATAGAAGCTCACCGGCTTCGAAGCGTCATCAATGCATTTTCGTATCTCTTCAAATCTCACGAAATGTGTATTAGTCAAATGATGCTGCAGCGACCGGAATAGGTAGTAATCGGAAGACGCCATGTCTCGGCTATACGCCGCGTACGGAAAAAGTTCCCAGCCTAACGCAAAGATATGGTCCTGAGTCGCTTTCGCAACATGTGGTCGAGCATTGTCATGAAGCAAGATCACTTTACGACGTCCTTGGCCAGTAAATGGCCTCTTTTCTTCTAATGCATCGCTCAAATTGATCAATTGTTGTTGGTAGCGGTCTGCCGTGATTGTTTCACCCGGTTGTAACAACTCGTAATACACCTTTCCAATCTCATCAGAGCAAAACCTTCTTGGCATGGATATTGGGCTTTGGCGTCGATGTCGAAGGTTGACCAGGGTCAACCCATGATTTTCTACGTTTAGGGTTATCATAAAGAACTCCACTTTTCATCGCCTGTAATGATTTTGTGCAGAAAATCTTTTTTCCGGAACTTTGAAAACTTTGTGTATCGTGTAAACCGGTTCGTCATTGCTGTACGCATCCGCGGTGATATTGCACTCCACCAAATTGATGTTCACGCTCATGATATTCACGAGTCCGTCGGACATGTGCCATTTGTTCGATCGTAACACGCGCGACGACGAGAATCCCAGAACGAACCGATGTTGTTCGGTTTCGCGAAGTCGATTCGATTCGATGCATCTCGCTTCTCATGGTGTTCTCGTTGGCACGAATGATCAGAGACCGCGCACCCCTCTCGCCCTCGTTGCTCTCGTCATCGTCGCTCATCCTTATGCTTTCATCGATCCTTCACCTCTTAGAGATAGCGGCGTTTAGATATCTGTTTATCGCGCTCAACTCGTACGAACCTTCGGGAATCACGATCGTTTTGTCATCGTAATAGAACTTATTATTCGTTAACGTCGGAATCGACGTTCGGTATAGCGTTGTACGTCTCGAAATTTGTGAAACCTAACTTGTAACCGTCGTCGCTCAGATTTAAGGCGGGAAAATAGTACGCCGTGAGGACGCTATTCTTTTCGGTGAATGAAAGGCTCAGCGACATCGCGACCGATCTCCGAGAGAAATCGCAGGCATAACTGACCGCAGATGCTCTAATCGTCTGATACGATCCGCGATTGTACGTTATATTTACGTCGCCGCTGAGATATCTCTCGAGTTCTCTCGGCGGTCGAAGATTGCCGAAATCGTCGAAGTAAATCGCATCGTTCCCCTCTTCGCGTAGGCGACCTAGTGTACCCGAATCCGAGTACCCGAGTCGTCGAAATTCACGATGTCTCGTTGCGTCGCGCCTTCGACGGTAACGCATTACGCATAAACACTCCTCTGAAGAAGAGTATTCGCAGACGACACGCCGAGCGGCTCAGCTGCTGATCGTTCGTCGTGATGCCGGAGAGCGGTAACTCGAGCGATCTTAACATTTTCTTCCACGATTTTTTTTTCGTCCTTCTCGTCACACCGCTGCCATGTTTGTAAGGCGCTATGTGCAATCCGTGACCCTCCATCGCCCGATACCGGAAGATACGGCGCGGAGGCGCTGATCGCGAAACCGAACTTCCACAGCAGGAGCGTCTTCGACGAGAATCTCATGGCTGTCGAATTGCGTAAACTTGAAGTTAAGTTTAACAAACCGATCTACGTCGATATGTGCATTCTAGAGATATCCAAGACGCATTTGTACGACTTTCATTACGATTATATTATATGATGCCGCTTTATCGCTCTAAATGCAAAATTATGTACACGGACACCGATAGCTTGATATATTTTCTGGAATGCCAAAACGTTTATGAGAATATGAAGCGGAATATCGTAAGATTTGACACTAGCGATTATCCCGACGACAACACGTACGATATACCGCGCGCGAACAAGATTTTCGTCGCAGCAATCGAGACGCCAGGCGTACGTACGCTCGATGCTGCACGAGATTTGTACCGTGTCCGAATTAAAGCTAGCTTTGAGTCCTTACGACGACAAGCGATACTTAATACCCGACTCCACCGATATATTACCGTGGGATCATTATAAGATACCGTTATTAGATACTAATGTAGTAGAAATACTTTTACCAATATAGAATAAGTAATCGTTTTACTTTGTACTCTTTATTCATTATAATACAGCCGTTTTATGAATCCAAGAGTTGTGTGTATTGTTCATTCCATTTGACGAAAACTCTATCCTTTCTACATAGCACCTTCTCTACGAGATAGATATCAGGAAACTCGCAGTAACTCGTGTTCGTAGAAACCTCCGCCCACTGGCTCTCCGCGATAGTCTTTCAGCAGATCGTCACGGGATTCGTGCGTTGCATCTTGGCGATTCGAAAAATTTCGGTCGTCCAGTTAGGTGTATATCTCTTCTCGAAAATCGTTTTGAACTTGCTGACGCGTACCGGATTGTTTACCTTGAAACCTCACTACGCGGGGGCTGCGATCTTCAAGTGACTGTGTTGAGGAGTCTCTTGGCAACGGCGGGAGTTACGTACGCCGATTGCATTCCAATCATTCGATGCACGCGGTTGTTACTCCGAGATTAAACGCGGTAGAGCCATCTGTACGATCCGTTGAGCGTGAAGAGCCTCTACATATTGTTCTTGAGCATGCGATTAAATCACTCCACCACCGCCGCCTTCATCACCGAGTACGTCGAATAGTGACGTATATCGTATCTGTCCGTAACCGCTTTTACGGAGGCGTTGTAGAACTCCTTGCCCTTGTCCGTTTGTAGATTTCACGGATGTCGAGCGTCGTCGCGAAATATCTTGGACAATGCCGCGGCTACCTCGCTTTCGCTCTTGCTCTTCAGCGGCATCGCCCACGCATCTTGCTCAACATGTCGATAACCGTCATCACATAATTGTAACCTTTGTCTCGTCGCGCGTACGGACGCATCTCGACGACATCGGCCTGCCATAGGTCGTCGTACGCACCACGACGCGACGACGCGGGAAGTTTCTTCGCGCAGGCGCGTGAAGCTCCTCGACGAGTCTTCTCTTCTCGACGCTCATTGCTGATTTACGAGAAGGCGCGATTCGCGCTAGTTTTATTCGTGCTCATCGCTTCGCGCGTTCGCTCTTGTTCCTCATTCCAAACGTTAATCGCGTGTTTCGTGGTATTCAGGATATCCATTTTTAGCGCAACTAATAATTCGTCTATCGTTTCCGTAATCACCATTTTATTCACGTTCAACGAGGCCAGCGTCTTGTCCAGCGTCTCTCTCATTAGCTTTGTCCATCAGTTCTCTCGCGATCCTCGTCAGATCTATCATGCTACGCGCGAGATTCTCCACGTCCGTAGAGATCCTCTCGCGGCTCGTCGTCAATGTGTCGAGCTCGTTTCGAAGGAATGTCTCTAGATTTCGCAGGGATTTCTCTAGAGTTCGAAGTGATTCCTTTAGGTTTCGCGTTCGTTTCTTCTGAGCATCGCCGAGCATCTCGACGACCCTTCGGATCTCGCTCGAGTCTCTAGCTCGCAATTCGTCCCATTTCTCAAGCGCTCGTTCTATCACACTGTAAATTCTGGTCAGGTCTCTAACTCGTTGGTCATCCCGTTTTTTGAGCTCTCGTTCCGTCGCGTTTCTCGTCTCCCCTATTCGTTTATCGAGATCGACGAGCGAGGCCTCTCTCTTTTCTTCGATCTGTCGCAGGGATTCCTCTAAGGATTCCTCCTTCCTTTTCCGCTTCCGTTTTTCCTGAGCGTCGATGATCTTGTGGATTTCGCTCAAATCTCTCTCTTGCAATTCGTCCCGCTTCTCGAGCGCTCGTTCTATCACGTCTCTCTGTTCGTTTGTCGTGATCGACAAGCGAAGCCTCCCTCTTCTCTTCGAAGTGTCGCAGAACGTCCACTTCGATTCTTACGTCGTAATATTGTAGGAAAATATTCCGAATCCGCTTGTTTATATCTTCCAGCTGTTTTCCTAGCTCGTTCGTTAGAGCTTTCAATTCCTCGCTCCTTACGCGAAGCGCGTCGACGTAACCCTTGGTTGTCGATGTCGTCAATTGGCGCGTCCAGATGCCGTATCTTGTATCTGTTGATGTCGTAGTCATCCGGATTCAAGCAAAGCGCGCTGCGACGCACGTACGCTCGCAGGGATGCGATCGTCGAACGATCGTCGACGTCGCGCTGCCTCTCCAGAGACTTTCCGAATTTGTTCACGAACATCAAGCCTTCGCGAGTGACGAATCTACCACGAGCGATAATCTGCTCATAATCTCGGCGATCTGCGTACTTTAGAAACAATCTGGCTACGCTATAGATTCCTCCAATTCGCCAATCGACCTGACCGTTCGTCTCCGACAGCACGCTCGGGTGCTCGCCGAGAGTTCGTTCGTCTCGAAGATCCTCGTCTCCACGTCTCGAAACGCGCTGTCCACGTAGCTCTTCTTTGTGGCGTCGGTATCGGTGCGGCTAAATGCCGTATGGTTCTGTCTCTCGCGTCGTAGTAATCGTCGCTCAGACAGAGCGCGATGTTACGCACGTAGCGACGCAGAGACTCGATCGCGGGCGTGCCCTGTCGCCTCCGCCGAACGACTCCAACGGTCTTCCGAACTTGTTCACCAACATAACGGGAATACCGATCGCCGTGAGCGCGCGCCGCGTTTTATTCGATCGCGTTGATCTCGCGAAGCTCCTCGATTATCAACAGAATCTCGTTGTCGAGATGAGCGTCGTTGCCCGCTCGTCGAGAGGCGTTGAGCAATCGAAGACAATTAGCTCGTTGGGATCGTCCCAGTGAACGTACTCGATTTTTTGTCTCTCATCCGCATAGCGGATGGAATAGAGTCGATCCTTCTTTTTCTCGCCTTACCAGTACCAGCGCCAATTTTGTCTCCATCGAGCAATAGCGGCGCGATGTGCTTGTACTTGAAATCTTTGTTTTCTAGAACAGGCATAAACGCGTTGTGATCACGCCGATGGGCGTTCGTAATCAACAGTATACTCTTATACGTTTGTTTGTTGTTCTCCATATACACGATGTCGTCAGGAAGTCTCTTGAAGATCAACTCGTATAAGCACAGGGTACCCGGATATTGCGCGTCGCCCACGATCACGCTGTCGTCGGCGGCCATATCGAATCGCTTGTCGTCGAACATCGAGCCGGCCACGTTCAAGTAAACACCCCGTAAACGTGATTGATGACTACGAAATCGTATTTGCGTTTCCAACACGCGCGACACAAGGCGCAAAAATCCTCGTACGACATATCCGTGTTCACGTGCTCGTTGTAAACGTGCTTAAGTTAGTGCCATCCTGCTTAAATAGAATCAAGAGATTCGCGTTGTCGCGTATCAGATGTTTCGGAATTTTAACGTATGTCTGACAGAGATAAAAACAATCGATGTTCGAGTGTCGACCTATAGCGAAATATTCCCTGATCGCGTTCTACTTGTCACAGGCCACGTCGTCGAACACGAATATCGAATCGTGCCTCGCTCGGTGGCACGACGTCGTTGTTCGAGAACGCGCGATAGCCGATCTCGTCCATCGACTCGAGCATCTCCCAGGTATCGATACTTCAGTTGTTGCAGGGATTTCGAATAGACGTACACGTTCTCGAAGCACGCGCCGTGTGGGTTTTCGAGCATATTTATCAACACATTCCTTTTATCGCAGTTGGAGGGGCCGCAAATGATGCAATATATCGTATTCGATAGTAGAGAATCATGTCTGCGCGCCCTCCCGACCGCATCACCCGAGATTCATCGAGCCTTACGATCGAGATTGGACACTTTTATAGCCGGCGACCGTCGAATGAATCGCATTTGCGCGCACACGCTCGCTTCGAGGAGACACGACCGATAATCGCTCTACGTATACTCGATAGCAATTCGATCGCCCACAGTGATCGATATGTTTCCCCTATTGACGGACAAACGCGATATTCTCAATCTATCTGCCGACTTATTCCGAAGATCGTTCTCGTACGCGATTTCGACTGATATGTGGAATTACTGTGGAACAGACTACCCGATTATCTGAGAGCGGAGGTACAACGTTGTTGCGTGTGTCTGGAGCATTACAATCGTCCGTGGCAACGATCGCACATAGACGGTCCTGCGCCTCTCATGAAGAACTGTAGCAAATGCTCAGCGGCGCGGGATTACTCGATACGGCGATAAACGCGCTTCCCTTCGAACTACATATTTCCGAGTATCAATTTTGCGGACCCGGCACCCGTCTCGCGAGGCGATCGAGGCGTCAACCCGTTGGACGCGGCGTACCGCGAGAACGACATCGCCTACTCGCGAAACAAGGAATTCGCCGATCGCCACGTCCCCGAGTTTTCGCCGAGAAGGCGCGCGAACGTATAACGGCCGGAGATTCTATCTTCGGCGAGAGGGCCGCCGCGATCACCGTATGGGCTATGAAAACAAAAATAAAGCTGGGCATAGGTTTAAGAAAGAAGAAGAAGAAGACGACGAAGAAAATATTTCCGACGGCGAAACGCGGAGGCTTGTTGCCTATTTTTCCGATACTAGGCACGCTCGGTTCTTTGATCGGTGGCGGGGCGGGCGTCACGAAGGCGGTGAACGCCGATAAGACCGCTCGGCGTCAACTGGAGGAGTTGCAACGTCCGTGACCCTCCATCGTCCCAACGCATCACGAGCTTCACATCTACGTGATCGCGCACGTTCTCCATTGTCTTGCCGAAAACCGCATTGTTCATCAGCTTATACAGATTCCTCTCGAACTCGTTGCTCGCGCGAGTTCTCCGTTCCGTATTGAGTTCGATGTACGCGCGCAGCCAAGGAGACTGCGCGAATCGCAACGCGCGATAGACCTTCGTCACACGTAAATCGTGTCGCACCCACTGTTGAAGATTGCGATAGTGCGTTACATATCGCGACTTGTCGTAGAGCGTGGCGAGTAGCTTTTCGTTTCGATTTCCCGGCAGTCTCTCGCGCGTCGGACAGAACGGAAGATGTGGCCGTCGTGAAGATATCGCGAATACTCGACATTGACTTCTAGAATATAACCGATATCAGAGTCAGATACGAATATAACGTCGAGACTCTCGACGTCCTCAATCCACCGAAATTCCGCGTATAGTAAGGATTCGCACATGACCGTAGAGATTGTTCACATCGTAGTACATGAGATACGACGACGGTCGAGACGAGTCGTACGACGATTCGTATTGGTTGTTAACTCGCGCATATCTGTTCGAGCATTGACTCAGACCGCCGCGTATACCGCGCTCTACGAATATTACCATATCGATATCCGTAAGCAGATCGAATCGAACTTTCGTGTATTTCAACATAGCATCTCACGTGTATCCCGGTAATGTGAAATAATGCGCTGGATCCAAACCGTAACTCTCCATACAAGTATTCCGAAAATTTTCAAAAACATCCGCCAAAGAAGCATATCCGTTTTCAAATATAGATCGCTGTACTCGCCGAGAGTCCTTACGTGAGAACGCTCCCATACCCTTCGCACGTGCTCGTAATCGCTAGCGCTCACAGTTTCGCCAGTTAAAGAACTGTGAAAGGCTTCGATCGGTAACTCGGTCTCTAATAGTTTATCAATGCTGTCAATGTACTCGTACGGAAATACACCCTTGCGCATGAGCAACTCGAAATTCTCCGCGACGAGACCGGACAATTCGAATCGCGCGATTCTTAATTCTTCTCGATCTAGATACGAAGCTATTTTTTCTAAAATAAGTATGGTATTGAGATGGTATTGAGAAACTTAAACGAATCTACTAAACGTAGCTTAACACAATTTTTCCATTTTCCGTACACTGAATCGTTGGCGGTTTTCGAAAACGCGATATAATTTTGTCAGCGGTAACAGATCGACTCTACCTTCAAAAGTTCCCTACATCCTTGATAATAAATGCGCGGCGCGCATTTATAATCGGATAGATTGTGGAAGAAAACGGGGAAAAAAACGACCGCGTTCTGATAATTCAAATTGCAACTCGCATGCCCGGATCCTCTATAACGTCCGATAAGATGACGGTGATCGCGCACGCGAACGTCGTACGACCCAAAGATCCTTCCGCACACGTGACAATTTGTCGCCCTTTGAAAAGCTCTCCGCTCGTTCGGCGTGAGCTCCGACATCGGTACGCTCGCGCAGAGAACCTTCTTCATGCGACATGCGAGAACGTGCAGCTCTTCGACGAACCACGAGATGCAGTTATCGCCTCGACGAGATCTATACGTGGATTTCGTTGTACGTGCTATGCAAATAATATTCCACGCTGAACGCTTTGTGATGTTGATAGGCGAATCTATTGTCGAGATTTCTCGTGAACCGTTGATCTCCCTTTTCTAAAATGTACTCCAGATCGGTGTTCACGACGAATCATAGTCTCTCCTTTCTGTCGTGATTGCGGAAGGAGAGCCACTTATCATCCTCGTTCGGAAGAATAACGGCGTAGTCGTTCGCTCTTCCGCACTCGACGCTATGCGCGACCAATTTCTCGTTCGAGTAAAAGTAATGCAGACATCTGAAAAAAACAATTTATAATTAATACAAATTTATCTCGCGATGAGCATAGTCTCTCTCTTACGCTTACCGATCGCATATGTACTTTTTCTCCTTATGTCTGTTTATTCGTGATGTTAATAGTTGAGATAGGTGCTTTATCCATACGAAGTACCGACGTTATCGCTGTGCTGCTCGTTCGACAGATAGAGCAAATTCACGTGCGTAGACTTTTTATTCCCCGTGAGCAACAAGGGAATGACTATGATCGTTCCTCTCCCTTTTCTCTCGAATGGCCAATACATTGATAGACAACTCGTTAAGACGTTCGAATCTAGCAATGTTTCGTAGCGTTATAGGAAAGTCGATTCGATGTCAAAATTCAATACCAACGAATAGTGAGGATACGACGAAGGTCTAGACGGGTGTAGATCAATAGGATACAGAGTGGCCATCATCGCCCACGCGAAGCGCGCGTTGTCATTTGAACGTACATTGACGTCACGGCTCTCTTATATCTTATCTTCAGAAGAAGTGACATCCAACATCCAGCATAAGATTACACTTGTTCACATTGATCATCAAATTTAATATCCGAAGTAATGCCCAATCGCTGTCGCGTTCCTGAAATTCTTCCAGTGACATCAAGATAACATCCTTAACGTCTCCGTCGTACTATTTTCGTAGACATACCAAATAGCTCTTCGGACATATCGAATAGCTGACGATTCCTCGTGCAAATGCTCTTAACAGCGCTCTTATTATTCGCGACGATCTCCCCGTGAAACGCGGTGTTGACTTTCAAACATGCGTGCGTATCGAGATCGACGCGCACTCGCTCGAGCACCGTGTCTCTCGCGCCCTCAAGAAACCGTCGAGGTTCAACGTATTCGATGTTTACCATCGCACCCGACATGATTTGTACGCGATTCGCGAAGGCCGTCTTGATATACACCCACTCGAATCTTTTCGAACCGTCATATTCTGCATCCGAATAACCGAAACATCGACTCAAAGCGAGTCTCGCACCCTCCAATTGCGCTATTCGAGAGACCAGAGAATTTATCATTCCGGTAACCGTAGGATCGACTCTATTCTCGCATCTGTTTCTCAAAACCTCGAGACACTCGACGCACTCCCGTTCCCAAACGCGATAGGCGCACATCCCTTCAAATCTCGCGCGCTCGAGAAGATCGCAATTCTTCTCCATATCGCAACCCCCACATGATATTACCCCGACCGTCCGTCAAAGGAACGACGAATTTGATGTCTCGAAATTCTCTCTCTCTCTCTCTCTCTCTCTCTCTCTCTCTCTCTCTCTCTCTCTCTTGCTATTCTCTCGTAGATGATCGCTCTGTCGCTCAGAGCGAGAAACGTTTCGATCCATAGTTTCTCTCGCGGTTTCTGTCCGTACCGATCTCTCGTCGCAATCCATCGAGAGAATAGGATCATCGTCTCTCTGGAGTACCGGTCGTGGAGATTCGAGAGAAAACATGTATATATGTATATTGTAATATACGTATATACCAGGTGTATGCATAAGTTTTTTCCGGTTTAACTAAAAGATGTCGCCAGCGAAAAGTACGCAGCGTTAATTAATTTGACACATACATCATTTTGTTCGTCTGACATTTAAAACTACAAATACACACAAGTTGAGTCCGCCAAAAACTAGCGTCTTTGTTTTATCGTTCAATGATCATGTCGAGTTTTGTGCCTGAAAAAGAACATTTGCGGCACGCATTGCTTTTTTTATTTAATCAAAAGAAAAAGGCTGTTGAAAGTCATCGTTTACTGATAGAAACATATGGTGAACACGCTCCATCGATTAGAACATGTGAGACATGGTTTCGACAATTTAAAAGTGGTGATTTCAATGTGAAAGACAGTGAGCGCTAGATCACAAAAATACGAAGACGAGCAATTGCAGGAGTTATTGGATGATGACCCAACTCAAACTCAACGGCAATTAGCAGAAGCATTACATGTATCACAAGAAACAATCAGCAGACGTTTACGAGCAATGGGAAAGATCAATAAACTCAGTAAATGGGTCCCACACGATTTGAATGAACATCAAATGGAAAATCGCAAAATCATTTGTGAAATGCTGCTTCAACGCCACGAAAGGAAATTATTTTTGTATCGAATTGTGACGGGTGACGAAAAATGGATTTATTTTGAAAACCCGAAGTGGAAAAAATCGTGGCTTTCACCTGGCGAAGCCGGTCCATCAACACCAAGGCCAAATCGCTTCGGCAAGAAGACCATGCTCTGTGTCTGGTGGGACCAGAGCAGTATTGTGTATTATGAACTCTTGAAGCCCGGCGAAACCGTTAATACACAACGCTATCGCCAACAAATGATTAATTTAAACCACGCATTAATCGAAAGACGACCGGAATGGGCCAGAAGACATGGCAAGTTTTGTTACATGACAATGCGCCGTCTCACACAGCAAAACTAGTGAAAGACACCTTGAAATCGCTTGGATGGGACATCCTTCCGCACCCGCTGTACTCCCCAGACCTGGCGCCATCTATCACCTCTTCGCATCAATGGGGCACGCGCTCGCAGAGCAGCACTTCAGCAATTTCGAGGAAGTTGGAAAATGGCTCGACGAATGGTTTGCCGCAAAAGACAAGCAGTTTTTCTGGCATGGTATTCATAAATTACCTGAAAGATGGGCGAAATGTGTAGAAGCCGATGGCCAATATTTTGAATAAAAAAAAATTAATTTCCCTTGAAAATTACGTGTCTTTTTTTTACTAAAAAACCGGAAAAAACTTATGCATACACCTGGTATGTGTATCATTGTATTGTTGACGTGTTATTCTAAACATGTTATTTGCGATAAATATCATCACATGCCTCGATAGTCGAAGGGATAGATGCCTGCCCAGTAAGCAAGAGATCCAGGTTCGATTCTTGGCTGAAGTGGTATTTTTTCGCAAAATAATTACGTGTTTTCACGACTGGTTCGTGGTCGGGCCCCGACGTGACGCACTTCCTTCTTATTTGATACGTAGCCACGTTCCAGCAAACGTCCTTTCTCACCGAGATTCACTCCTCGTCGTTACTAGGCGTGATAGTTTCGTGACACTCTAAACTATCGCCACTCTTGGTAACCGACTCGCAATGATCGTCGCCACCGATATCGCCGTCAAGATCACGATGCGTCACGTTATGATTGAACGCGCGTAAAAGCGGATCGTCGCTCTCGCTCGAAGACGAACCGCCATTAAGCGCGTACTTCTTCCATATATCACTTCATTGTTCTTAACAATGAAAAAACTGCCTCTCGTGACTAGATATATACTCTGAGGTCGAAACGCGCCAAACCGCGACATCTTAAAATAACAGAACGCGCGGCATCCTACATAACTAGAACACGCGCCTTCCCATCGTCGCGAAAAACAGAATGCGCTAGATCCCGTGGAAGACGCCTAGACACAGGACGCACGCCTAATCGCAGCATCCTATAAAAACCTCTTTCCTCTTTGTACATTCCTAATACAATATTCTCTCGTTATTATTAACATTCCTACGACGATTTCTTCCTCGCGCGACTCCCATCTCTCGTTTCTCATATGTTCCCGATAACGTCACCCTCGGTATCGCAAATTGAAAATTTCTGGCACGTCGCCGATCCGCCTCTCGACGCCTACGATATGTAAACGAACGAGGAAGGGAAAGGGAATTCCGTCTCTCACGGTTAATTAATCGCTGCAACAACAATGCGTATTAATGGCGATTCACATTGTTTTTTATTTCAGCATATCTCGTATTTCATATATCTATTCAACATATATTCATTGTTTTTATTACTCAACATGTACTTATACAAATTCATTATCGTATACATATTTTTATACATATTTTTATATTCATATTCGTATACATATTCTTATACATATATTCATATCAGTATATACATATATTTATATACTTTTATACATAGACATATACTCGCGCAAATTCGCACACTCTATCACAATCGATCCCTCTCACGATAATTCGCACGAGAGTTATAGCGATACATCCCTACTCGCTGTCGCACTTGACGCTTTTCGCTTCCCCGCGCACTCCGGGCACTCTCCCCAGATCGTCGGCGGCCCAATCTATCAACTGTCGTATCAACTTCTTCCGATCCGACGCAAACTTCAAAAATTGAACTTTCAATTTCGCGTGTTTCCATCAGTTGCGTCTCTTCTTCTTGATTATATTCTTGATGTTGTACACGTACGTTCAAACCAACTCGCAATCGGCCCTCTTCTCGCCCGGAGATCTCGCCTCGAGCTGTCGCCTATCCTCCAACTTCGTCACGTACTGAACGAATCGATCAGTCTCCTCCTTGTCTTCAGATAGGGACGCGAACATCGCGTCTAAACCGCTGCCACAACTCTCATCGTTCCTCCTCCTCACTATATCCAGCGTAAGATACTTCTTGTACTTGTCATCGAGGTTCTTCCTCGTCGTATTCAAATGCCTCAGATACTCCCCGTACTCTTGCATCCAACTCGAGGAAGCCTCCCTCGCTATCTTGATTTCCATGAGCGACGCGCGCTCGTCCGATGTCGTGGAACTCTTGACGAAGCAAACCATGCTCTCCCCAGAACAGTACGAGTTCAACGGGCCTTTCCGACTCCATACGTCGGTGATGATACGTATAGCGTTCGTCATACGCTCGGCCTCGTGTATACGCGCGATCGGCTCCGTTCCTCGACGAAGCGCCAGATGTCTAGACAGAAATGCCATCATCAGCCGCAAATTATACGTCATTGAATGCATAGACGTCCATATCGCGCGTATCAACTCGAACGAGTCGATCGCGTCGTTCTCGGCTTCCGCCTTATCTTCCTCTTTCCTCGATCGTCTCTCTCGTTCCATCGTCATCGCGCATTTCTCCTGTTCAATCACCTCGCGTTCCATCTCTCTCGAGAACTGGAGCGGTTCGTCTAAGAGCGATATTATCTCCGGATCCTTTAATCGACTCTCCGGAACATTAGACTAAGTCTCCATCTCGCAAACTAACGATACATCATCGATACCCTGAGTTAAATATATACTTTAAGGCAGCGTGAAAAACGCACCAAACCGCGACATCCTACAAAACAGGAAGCGCTAGACCCAATGGAAGACGCCTAGACACAAGACGCGCGCCTTCCCGTCGCCGCGAACAAAACGGTACGCGCTAGGCTCCGCGGGAGACGTCGCGATCGCCCGGAGGGAAACCACCCTGCGATCACCAGAGGGAAACCCCGCGACTGCCAGGGGCGGGAGAAAACCATCCTTACCGACCGAGAAGGAAAAACTTACCCCGACGACCGTCAGAGGGATCCATCTTCTCCCCTCCTCCGGATGCGAAAGGATCCCCCCAGGGATCCTATAACCCCCCCTCTCCTCCCTCTCTCGCCCCGAGGGGCTTAGGACCCTTCTTGTTTATCTACTTCTCTCTTTTATTATCGGAAATGCGAGACTCTGAAAAAATACACAGAATTCCTCTCGAGACACATCCTGTCGTCCGGAAGCAACAACTTTTTTGTAAAGAACAGTCTTGCCAGCGCCAAAGGATATAGCATCCTAAAATTTAAAATAACAAAATCGAAATTCCTGACGCGTGAGAAACGCATCGAGATCATTCAAAGCCAATACCCCCGAAACTGGAGGGGAGGCTAAGAAAATGCCAATCAGGAAAAAGCGATCAGCAGCCGCTGGTGAACGTATGATGAGTAATTAAGTGTGTGGAACGGATGAAATTTTTATAAATTAATTCCGTCATTCGCCGGGAAAACTGGAAACATAAAAACAATCACGATCCACAAAACACCGCTCCCCTCTTTTCTCTACACTCATGATTTTTCGGAACTACCATTCGAAAATTAATATAGAGATCCATCACGCCCTCAGATCCTTTCAAGACCGCGAAATAAACCGCGATTTAGAGCAAATCGCTCTCTTCTTTTCACCTCCTTCACCTTCCCGATTACGGCATCTTCTGGAGCAGTCGGCGAAATCTATTTTTCAACAATATTAGAGTCTGTGCGCGATTTTAAAATCTCGTGAATCTCCAGCACGGGATCCCGCCAATCAATCAATTCTCAGCCATGACTTGTGCTCATCAACAACAAAAGTGAGTCTCGTCTTAATCACTTTTCTTTTCGCGTTTGGTTGGCCGTTCGGTTCTCTTTTTCTTTCTTAAATCATCTCTTCACTCCAGCTGCGAATCCAGGATTCGCATGCCGCCGATATGTTCGGTAAAAACTGAATTCCTAACTCCAATTTCTGTTCTAACCCAGCTTTATATTTCCGATAATAAACCAAACGAAAATATCTGCCCGAATAAAACATCCCGAATAAAACGGTACGACACGTTAAGACACCTTCGGGAGAAGCAAAACAAGCGGGCTCATTGCGAAAGTAAACGCGCCGTCTGTAGTACTGATGAACTCGCCAAATAGCTAATAGAAGTAGAACCTAGGTTTGCAACCATAACGTTAGAAGAATACATCACCGCCCTCCACTCCGCGGCAGAATTCGAGCAACAGTGTACTCCAGAGAATTTCGATTTAGAAAAATTCTATAACCTTGACCAATTCCCTCAATCTCCCATACATTCACCACCGGAAGTCTTTCACATAAAACGTAAGTTTAAACCTACTCCTGAATTTGAATGATTTTTTGAAAGGAAATCTCCAAACCCCAACCCCATCACTCCATTCCCATATACATCTCTCATGATCCTCTTCCTTATCTTATAGCTCAGCTATTATATCAGCTTCTCCTAATCCTTCTCCACGCCTTGCGCCCGACCATCGATATGTTCGCCATAACGAAATTTTTACCTCAACTCGAGCAATTAGAAATCCTGTAATTCGCGAAGTCACAATTATGTATCGCTATAAAATTTTCATGTAAAAAATACCTTAACCTCTGTACCACGTAACGTAAACACATATGATTCCGTTTTCTCAAGCTCCGTTTTTGTATTTTTCTTCTTTCTTCTATTTATTAAATTATTGTTAAATTGAGTTACGTTTAAATTATTTAAACCTCGACCATTCCCGAGTCCCGAAGATCGCACGAGGTCCTATCCCAGGTTAAAGAGATTTGGTTCTCTGATCAAAAAACTGACCACTGATCGCGCTAGCGCAGGAGTTATAACCTCGACATTGGCCTGTTATCATGTGCTCAAAAGGCTGCGTTCGACTCGCAGGTCAACACCTCAACGACGACTTCAGAGAATAGAAAGCAGTTCCGTGCGTCTACCCGAGTTTTTTTCTGATTAAATCAAAATTTTCCTTTCTTTTGAAGCTCGGGCGTAACAGTAAAATATATACTTTATATCTACTTTTCTAACAAACAAGTGAAACGAAGAAAAAAAAGAGTTAAATATTGACTTCTCTTAAAAAAAATAAATAAAAGGCAAAATATATATTTTCCTTACAAACAAGTTCAAAAAAGAAAAAAAAGATAAGTTAAATATATGCTTTCCTTTCAAGTAAGTTGAAGAAAGAAAACAAAAAATTTTAATGTTGACTTCTCTTAAAAAAAAATAAATAAAAGATAAAATACTTGCCTTATAAACAACTGGAAAGAAGAAAAAAAAGAAATGTTAAATATTGACTTTTCTTACAAAAAAATAAATAAATAAAAGGTTAAATATATACTTTACTTACAAACAAGTGGAAGGAAGAAAAAAAGTTAAATATTGACTTCTATAATAAACAAATAAATAAAAGATTAAGTATATACTTTCCTTACAAACAAATGAAAGAAAAAAAAAATAAAAAGGTTAAATATTGACTTCTCTTACAAAAAAAGATAAATAAAAAATTATGTATATACTTTCCTTACAAACAAATGGAACGAAGAAAAAAAAAAGAAAGATTAAATATTGCCTTTTCTTACAAAAGAATAAATAAATAAAAGATTAAGTATATATTTTCCTTACAAACAAATGGAGGAAAGAAAAAAGTAAGAAAGGTTAAATATTCTTTTCTGACAAAAAAATAAATAAAAGATTAAATATATATTTTCCTTACAAACAAGTTGAAGGAAGAAAAAAAAGAAAGGTTTAATATTGACTTTTCTAAGCAACTGGAAGGGGAAAAAAAAGAAACGAAAGATTAAATATATACTTTTCTTACCAACTGGAAGAGGAAAAAAATGAAAGGTTAAATACATATTTTTCTTAATAATAACTGAAAAGGAAAGAAAAAGAAAAGTTAAATATTGTCTTTCCTAACAAGCACTGGAAAGAAAAAAAAGGAAAAGAAATGAAAGGATAAATATAGACTTTTCTTAGTAACAACTGGGAGGAGAAAAAAACAAAAGATTAGGTATTGACTTTCCTAACAAGCAACTGGTAGGAGAAAAGGAGGAAAAAAAACAGAAGGTTAAATATATACTTTTCTTATTAACAACTGGAAGAGGGAAAAGACGAAAGGTTAAGTATTGACTTTTCTTACAAACAACTGAAAGGGAAAATAAGAAAATGAAAAGTTAAGTATTTACATTTCTTATAAACTGCAAGAAGGAAAAGATGGTCTTGGATGGGCCAAAAAGATGGTCAAATATTAAAAGAAACCAAAGTGTAAAATATATACTTTCTTAACAACAATTGGAAGGGAAAAAAATGGTTAGGTATTTTCGTTCTTTATAAATTAAAGCTTACCTGGTCGAGACGGATCCGTGCTGCCACTTTGTTTTCGGAGCGCTCCCGTATTCGTATCCAAAATGGAAAAGGGAATATAAGAAAGTGTGAGAATCTTTCGTCGATATTTCTAGTAATTTTCGTGCGATCTTAACAACTTTTTTTAAATTTCTTATCTCAGCACTATCGACTAGCATCGAGTGTAAACGTCCGTTTTTTCGCGTTTTCTTTGCACTTCCATTTCTTTCTTTTTCAATGAAAAGAGAGAAATGGAAACGACGGAGAGAAGGAGAAAATGGAAATTTACACCTGACGCCAACTGAAAACGCTTATGAAAGGAGATGATAAAGAAAGAGTCAATTGTATTAATTTTTTTTCCTTTTCAGAACTCACCGTCAAAGAGATGTTCCAAGTACGATGCCTCCTACGTAACGAAGAGAAGAGAAGAGTGACAACAAGAATCGTCGTCCTCGCGGGAGAAAATTCGGCGGGAGCCACGTACGTCGTTGTCGCGGGTCTATGCAACTCCTGCCAACAAAGGGAGGAGGAGAAGAACGGAGAAAGAACCGATGTCATGCCCGCCGTCGTCGGCCTCACAACGCTGCCAATTATCAAAAAGGACGGCAGATGCTACCATCATTAGCATCGGCCAGATGAGCTTGGATGAATCCGAGCTATTGGAGTCGGATTCCTCTAATCCGGTGAGGCCCGCGAAGGCAGAGTCCATGGAGACAGAGCCCGGTGAGGCAGAGCCCGATGAGGCAGAGCTCGGTGAGGCAGCGGCGAAAGAGGAGGAAGAAGAGGGAGTGCGGGAGAGGAGAGGGAGGAGGAGGAGAAGGAGCGAGGGAGTGGGAGAAGAACAGAGGGAGGATAACAGGTGGATGAGGGTTCAAGCGCCAAGAGGCACCGGATCTGAATCCTCTGTTGTTCCTCCTTGATACACTCCTACACGTCGACACGTATACCGATAGGGTGGATTTGGAGTCGGTAAATACCACTGGAACTGACGAGCCGCGGGGTCCCGATCTCTGTCGATGACACCTACGCATACATGCACGCGCACACGCACGCACGCACGCACTCACACTAACGCAAACACAGACACACGTACTTACATTCACAATGAAGTGCAAATATGACCGTGATATACATATACTTCCACGCGGTGCACCTCGAGTTATGCTAATACCGGCGGTAGCGTAACGCGAACATTAACACGTCTGTATACCGACGCAAACGCGGGAAGAGCTTCCAACACCAGTAGAAGTTGAAAAAATTCTATGTGTCGGAAGCAAAAATCTCCTTTCGCGTCAAGGTGCGAGGTCGTGTGTCGCTTCCACATCGTGTCGAAGATGAAAAGAAAAAAAAAGAAAAATAAACAATACATATAGGCCGAATACATGTTAACTATTAGGTGTACAAAAAAGTTCTGAGCTTTAGATTTCATACAACCGAAATAACAATTTAAATTTTATATATCTTCCCGCCCTTTTGCTGTTTTAAAGTGTTGACATTTGGCTTTCTAAAATGCCATACGGTTTGACATTTGAGCACATAACCTCAAAAATCAGTAGTGTTCACGATATATAAATAACAAAAGAGCATATTCGATTTTTCATCCACTTCGCGTTTCATCTGAAGAAAAATGCTGCTGAAGCCACTGCAATGATTTGTACTGCATATGGAGAGAACGCTGTAAGTCATACTACATGTAAAAGATGGTATCAAAAATTTCGCCAAGGAGATTTCAATCTTGAAGATGAACGTAGTCGCCCTCAAAAGATTGAAACGGACGAAAAGCAAGCACTGCTGGATATAAACTGCGTAAACTGAAAAAGAGCTTGCAGAACAGCTTGGCTTACGCAGCAAACCATTTCCGTATGTTTACGTACGATGGGAAAGGTTCAGAAGGAAGGCAGATTCCGCATGAATTGTCCGAAGACAACAAAAATCGTCGATATGACACTGCGCTCACTTTGCTTTCAAAGTTCCGGAAAAAAGATTTTCTGCACAAAATAATTACAGGCGATGAAAAGTGAATTCTTTATGATAACCTAAACATAAAAAATCATGGGTTGACCTTGGTCAACCTTCGACATCGACACCAAAGCCCAATATCCACGCCAAGAAGGTTTTGCTCTGATGAGATTGGAAAGGTGTATTACGAGTTGTTACAACCGGGTGAAACAATCACGGCAGACCGCTACCAACAACAATTGATCAATTTGAGCGATGCATTAGAAGAAAAGAGGCCATTTATTGGTCAAGGACGTCGTAAAATGATCTTGCTTCATGACAATGCTCGACTACATGTTACAAAAGCGACTCAGGACCATATCTTTGCGTTAGGCTGGGAACTTCTCTTGCACGCGGCATATAGCCCAGATATGGCGCCTTCCGATTACTACTTATTACTACGGTCGCTGCAGCATCATTTGGCTAATACACATTTCGTGAGATTTGAAGAGATACGAAAATGCATTGATGACTTTATCGCTTCGAAACCGGTGAGCTTCTATCGTCAAGGAATTCGCAAGCTACCCGAAAGATGATAAAAGGTCATTGATGCAAACGGGGAATATTTTGCTGATTAATATTTTTTTATTTGTTTTTGAATAAAGATTGAATTTTACAAAAAAAGCTCAGAACTTTTTTGTATATCTAATAAACTACAACGAGAAACATGGTATTTCCTCGACAAGCAGGATCTTAGTTACTAAAGTCTTTTAATATAAAATAAATTTGTAACAGCAGGGCCGTTACTTGTAGAATATATATATATATATATATATATATATATATATATATATATATATACATCTAGCTTATTTATCCTGCGCTACCTATCCTGCTTGCACGCACATCGCTCGCGCTATTTCACTCGCTTGCATGTACACCGCACACGCCATCTCGCTCACGCTATCTCTCTCACGATGTCCCACGCGATATCGATTCCTCACCGCCGAACCGACGGCGCACAGTGGGGAACGCCGGCTGGGTATATAAGCTCGGCCGGCCGAGACATCGAGACTAGATCCTATCTTGCGATCCGACTCCTGACACCGACCTGATCAATACCTACTATCTCTCGGGGCCAAGGTTTCGCTTGACTCTGCCGGGTTTCACCGGTTTTCTCTACCTTCGGGCTGAGGTTTCGCTCAGTCCAGTCGAATTTCGTCGACTCCTGTCACCACTCCGCGGGTTGAAGTTTCGTTCAGCTCCATCGGATTTCGCCGGTTTCCGTTGCTAAGGCAGGGCTCGATGTGACACTTGGCCCTGCCCGCAATACCTAGCCATCCAACCTGACATTAGCTTGTAAGTACATGTAAATACCACACGATAGAGATTAAGTCCGCTAGTCATAAGTCGGTAGCTCTAAGTTCTTTAGTTATAATCGCGCCGTAGTCACGTGTAAATAAATCGTTGTCGACCGCACCTGTCTTGGGCTTCTCGCCATCTTACGCCAATCGCTTTGCGTCTCCGCTTTGCTACCAGCGACACTGCGACATTTCCCGGCTCTGCACTGCTTTGTATCTATCTTTCTGTAAATAAACGATCTTTTCGCTGCAACCTGTGTTCGCGTAAGCTTGAATCTCCCCTACTCTCGAACCCGGACACCGACGAGCCGATCCGAGCGTCGAGCGAGATGACCGCGTTACAAATTTAATTAATAATATTATTAACTACGTGCTGCTTTCGCAATATATATTTCCAGAGGATAATAAAAGGGATTTTAATCGATATCAATAATATTGATCATCGAATTATTATAGAGCCACTACGTTGAAAGTCCGGTAAATCAAAGCGGCACATAGTTGGTAATATAATTAATTGAATTTATTTTATATTAAAAGACTTTAGCAATCAAGATCTTGCTTGCCGAAGAAATGCCAAATGTTTCTCGTTGTAGTTTGTAAGAATGATAAAGAAAGACCAGTTCCGAACTGTAGGTCTAAAAAATGTTTCGCGCTCTGTCAATCAGTATAGGCGACCCATTTTACCACCCCTCCGGAAAATTTCAAAAAAAATGTGCCCGCTCAAGAGTACGAAGCTGAAACAAAGGATTGTAGGGGAACGGAATCAAGTTCGCGGAACGAAGCAATCGAAACACGACAAATTCAGTCTCGCGCCCTGACCTCCCTCGACTTCCTACCGTTCGACCGGTATGGTGATCTTTACGAAAACTACTCCTTCGTCCAAGAGAGCGGAGCTTGAATAGAGGATCACAGCGGAACGAAGACGGGTCGACAGGGTTGACAAAACGTAACAACTTTAGTCCTACGGTCCGACTTCCCCCGACGCACTCCTTCGAAGATAGAAAAAAGATGGCAATTGAAAACAAAATTTTTTTTCTGGTCGTGTCTCGTCGTATCTCTCGTCTTTCTACGTTCGTGCGCGCGGAAAAAAATTTTTATCTCCACGGGAATAAGCCGAAACCGCGAAATCGAAAGTCACTCCCTCGATTCCGAAACTATCCCCTTCGCGCGGGTCGACCGCGCGGTCCATTTTCCCGTCTATAACTCAATTCTGAAAAAAACAATTAAACCTGATCGAGGCGGATCCGCCACGCCGCCATTTTGTTTTCGGAGCGCTCCAGTGTTTGTATCTCAAAGAGACGAGAGAATATTTGAAAACGCGCGAATCTTTTTTCATAAAAACCGTAATTTTCGTTTCATTTTGACAATTTTTTTTTAAATTTCTTGTCTCGATGAGCGTCGTCAACTGGCGTCGACTGAAAATGTCAATTTCTTTGCGCTTATCTTCTTACTTCCGTTTCTCTCTTTTCCGTTGAAAAAAGAGCAATGGAAACGAAGGAAAGAGAAACGAGATTTTAAATTTGTTTTAGAAGCCGACCGACGACGCTCGACGAGACGAGAGGATAAAAGAAAGGAAATTACACAACGTAATGTAATTTTTTTTCAAAATAGCAAAAATCACGATGTCGTCGATTTTTATCAAACGCCTCCTGCACGACTGCAGCCGACTCGAGAAGGAGTGGAGGGTAGCGAACCGAGTCGCCGCCCCGGCGAGAGGCGGGCTAGAAGAAGGTGTCGCTGCACGTGCGCTGCTCTCGTTACGATTGTAAGGGTTATCCTGACATATTTATCAGAAGGCAATCGTAGGTAACAATTAATATTTATTCTAATACACTTAAGTACAAAGGTAAGTATGTAAAAAACTCAAATAACGTTGCGCGTACTACTTTTTGAAGAGATCGAGATGAGCGACTCAACTCGCATTGCGCACTCTAACTATCGGACAGTAGCGCCCTCAGATCTGGTGTCAATGCTTGTCTAGGACCGCTATATCACTCTCCTCCGCAGTGACGTGGCCTATATGATAGGTCATGGCACGAAAGTTATCCATTTTTGCACTGCCTTGGCTGCTTGGATAACTGCTGTATCTCCCTCAGCGGCGTCTTCCAAGTTTTTCATGGTCTTCTGGTTGAGCAAAAAAGCTGGCTTCAAGCACTTAGTTGAAAAGTTGATTTTCTTGCCGTTGATATAGATCGTATATAGATTATCAGACCTTCTGTGCAAGATCTGATACAGTCTTTTGTAGGGTTACTGTAAGGTTTTTTAACGGTGTTGTCTCGTAAGAACACATGAGTACACGTACCTAATTCTTTATGTGCAAACGGAATGCGTTTGCTATGATGTGTGTAGGTTCAACTCGTATTCGTCTCATCCGTTCTCTGAACCATTTTGCGAATACAGTGATATCTGTGGATGTGTCTCCGTTGTCGAAAAATTCACTTTGCAATCTCAACGTAGTTCCGAAAACTATTTCCACGACTGAACATTTCAAATCTTCTTTGTAGCACGTTTCTTAAACCCAGAAGTAGAAGTTAGATAGATAGGTGTTCTGTCCAGCTGCTTCCAGTGCCGTGAGTCATTAAGGCAAGAGTGTGCGATGCCAGCGTCCTACTAATCCGTTAGAAGCGACATAGTAAAGTGACACACGAATCCGTTTGCAGCCAATGAGTCTGGAGAACGATGAACAACTCAGACTCAAACTCTGCCCTGTTCTGAAGTAATGCTATTCGGTGCTCCGAAGCTTGCCACCCAATTGAGGTAGAAAGCTGCTACGGTTTCTGCTATGATGTCTGTAACTATAGTTCGGGCTACCGTGAAAATCTATCTACTACTGTGAGACACCTGTATTCCTGTGAAAGCGGGCCAATGAGATCAATATGCACGTGTTGAAAACGTCGTGTATTAGAATATGTTCATGTATATTTCTGGTGTGTCTTGATATCTTCGCCCTTTGGCATTGTAGGCACGTTCGCAACCAATGGCGAATGTCTTTGCTAATACTTGGCCAGATGTATTTGGCGACTGGTAGCTCGGCCATTCGGGTGTGCTAACCAGGGATGCCATTTCATGCACGCTGCAGCACGTAGAGAGAATAGGCTGGCACACACACTAGCGCGAGTGCTCGTCCGTGTACGCTCCGCGCTTCGGCCAGCTTCGAGCGGTAGAGAAGGAGTACCGACAACTGCTGTCTTCTTCTTTCTCGAGAAACGCTGTACCGCTGATTGAAGCTGGCGTCTCACGACATGACACGAATTAATCATGCGAGGCGCGATGCCATTGTCGATTATTTTTACACTTTTATACATTTATTTTATTAAGTTAATAACATTATTACAATATATATTTTACAATATATATTTTTTTACATAAATAAAAATAAAAATTTGTAAATACAAAAATCCACTCTTTGCCAATATATACGCTTTTTATTTGCTAAAAGTAATTATTATATTAAAAAAAATTTATTGTGGTCTTATAAAGATATTTATATATAATTATTAAAAACTTAGCGTTTGTATATTGTATTCCTTGTACTTTTATTGTATTTATTTTCTATAAATATAAAACGTATATTGTTGCTTGACGGAAACCGCGAGAAGGTGGTGGTCTCTTTCGTCAGGAGGGAAATGTAAAAAATTATTTATTTAAATTATTAATAAAAAATAATTTAAATAATTTAATTTAATTTTATTGTAATATTAAAAATTAATTTTTTAATATTGTAAAATTGATTTTTTACATTTCCTTGTGTGTGTGTGTGTGTGTGTGTGTGTGTGTGTGTGTGTGTGTGTGTGTGTGTGTGTGTAAATGTGTATATGGAAAGTTATACCTTTTAATCTCGAATATATTCTTCAATATTAAAAAGTCAAGATGTATAGGACACGATACACGATGTGATTGAAAGATGGTACGCGAAGTCACCGAAAGACAAATGAAATCGTCGCGCATCGTGAGATAAACAATGGAAAATCGAGTTCGTTGTTTCTTTCTTATTCACGACACAGCGAGCAGCATACTCGACGACGCAATGACATGTTAGTTACAATTTATAATTATTTAAGAAATATAAATCACATTTTCAATCTAATTTAATATGCTTCATTATCGTATGCGTGTCGTGTGCCTGCGTGTGCTTGTGCCTGTGTGTACCTGTGTGTACGTGTGCCTGCATGTGCATATGCTGCGTGTGTCTGTGTGTAGGTGTGCCTGCGTGTACGTGTGCTGCGTGAACGTGTGCCTGCGTGCGTACGTGTGTACGTGTGTACGCGTGATTAAAATTTTATCATTATCTGATATCAGTAGTATAATCAATAGTGTAATAATGTTACTATTATATATAATATAACTAATTCCCAAACAAATATAATTTTATTTACCAATAAATAATTTACATTATCCTCAAAATAATTAATTTTTACATTTAGAATTAAAGTTATAATTAAAGTTATAAACTAAGTTTTTCTTAAATTTAACAGTATTATTCCAATAAATTCCTTAAATGAAATTTTATCTAAATACATTTTCCAATATATTTACTATGTTACGACTCTCTCACTTATGTATTAATGAGAATGACGGGCAATTTGTACACATTATAAATCTATTATCAATTAATAAAATTATACTAAATTTAATTAAATTCTTCTTCAATTAATTATTAAAAATTAATATTCGAATAATCTACTAAACTGTAACTCATTTTAAACCTTGTCCAAACTACATTTTGATTTGAATTCAAATTTAATATCAAAAATTTTTTAATTATTAATCTAATAATATAATTTTAAAACAACAGTATATAAATTTATAAACAGGTTCATCCTATATGTTTATCCTACCGTGGATTATCAATTTATATAACAAGTTCCTCTAATTAATTATATTTAATATATAATATTTAATTTTATATTTTTTTATTGTGAATATATATATATATATATATATATATATATATTCACAATTATAAAGAATATATTAATATTATTAAATTTATTTAATAAATATAATTGATAATAGTAAAACTAATAGTTGATATGAAAAAGAATATATCAATATATATATCAATATCGCAAAAATAAATTTAAGTGGATTATGTCAGCACTCTTATCTTTTCATTATTGTTATTTGTTGTTAAATATTTAATGCTTCTTTGATAAATTATTACTAAAAAGAATAATTAATACTTTTTTTAATAAAAATTTATCAAAGAAGCATTAAACATTTAAAAACTAATAACAATAATGAAAAGATAAGAGTATTAACATAATTTGAATTTCTTTTTGCGATTCATATCAGTTATTAGTTTTATTATTCTCTATTATTTATTAATATCATAAAAGCTATATAGCCTTTTTATATTCAGCAATTCCCTTTTATATAATAATATATCTAATATTTATTTTATATATTTATTGGTATATATATATATATATATATATATATATATATATAATATAAATATATATAATATATATATATATATTGTTTATTTATATATTTATATATTTATTTATATATTTATTCAGTTTTTAATAGCTATATAATAGCTATATATCTAAATATCTTTATAAGACCACACTAAATTTTTTTTAATATAATAATTATTTTTTGCAAATAAAAAGCGTATATATTGGCAAAGAGTGAATTTTTGTATTTACAAATTTTAATTTTTATTTATGTATGAAAAAAATATATGTTGTAAAATATATATTGTAATAATGTTATTAACTTAATAAAATAAAAATGTATAAAAGTGTAAAAATAATCAACATCGGCCCTCGCATGATTAATTCGTGTCATGTCATGAGATGCCAGCTTCAAATCAGCGGTACAGCGTTTCTCGAGAAAGAAGAAGACAACAGTTGTTAGTACTCCTTCTCTCCGCTCGAAGCTGGCCGAAGCGCGGAGCGTACACGGACGAGCGCTCGCGCTAGTGTGTGTGCCAGCCTATCCTCTCTACGTGCTGCAGCGTGGCTGCAATCGTACATGAAATGGCATCCCTGGTGAACCCATGAATTACGTCGAAAATCTTCCTTCATAATGAAAGAGGAAACATGGCCTAATTACATTTTCACATTCATGAGCAATCACAGTATATGGATTGAAGAAATTTCTGCGTGAATTCTTGCAACTTTAATGGTTGTTCCATAATGAGGTTGTTCCTTGTAGTAACCTTGCTAACTCTTCATCCTAACTCTTCGTTTTTGTTCTTCAACTAGTTACTCGGTTGTCACAATCACTGGGGGATATTAACAGTTTGTATTCTCGAAAGTGCGTCAGCTACTGTGTTCTGATGCTCTATGATATATATGATGTCGATAATGAACTGACCTATGAAATCTAGATATCTAGATTGACGAGGTGATGCTTTGTCACGACACTGGCAAAAAGTGTATGTTAGCGATTTGTGATTGATTTTAATTATTAATTTTCTTCCTTTGACCAGATATTTGAAATATTTGATGCTTTCATGCATGGCTAATAATTCTCTATCGAACATGCTGTATTTCTTTTGCCCAATTTCCTGAAAAAAAATCCGATAGGCTGCTCTTAGGCTGCCATAGGATGCTGATGGAATTGTTTTAGTTCATACCAATCGCTGTATCCGATGTGTCCGTAATTAACGATAAGGGTGCTGTATCAAGTGGGTGGGTCAATAAAATTTCGTTAGCTAGTTCCTTTTTACAGCGTTCAAAAGTGTTTTTTGTTTTTTAGCCATCTTTTTCCACTTCAGCAATCTTTTATCATTTTTTTTTTGATACCTCTTATGTATTCGTACAAAAGCTTGCTGCTGTATCTGCGTTTTTGATGTATCTGCGATAATAATTTAGTATGCCTAGGAATCTATGCAACTGTGCTATTGTCGTAGGCTTAGGATATTGTAAGATATATGATTTGTACTTTACTTGTAAGAGGCTTGATTCCATGTTGAGTAATAGTATATCCAAGAAATTCAACTTCGGTAGCTCCGAAAACATTGGCAGCGTTGAACGTAATACCTGCTTTCTGAAATCTCTTGAAGATCTGCAGGAGATGTTCTTCATGCTGTTCGTGAGTCTCGGAAGCAACACGTCGATGTATATTTTACAAAAATCTAATCCCTGGAGGACTGCGTTCATGGCATTCATGTTGAAACATCTGAGCAGCATTGCATAAACCAAACGATGAGAAATTCAAATAGGCCAAAAGATGTGGTTATGGTAATCTTAGACACATCCTCTTCGGCGACAGATATTTGGTTATACGCTCGGTGTAAATTTATGGTAGAAAAAATTTTTTACCGAAGCTTTAGGTAAAATCTTAGATATGAAGTATGAGATACCTATCCCGTACCGAAACTGTTACAGCTGTTAAATGCCCTATAATCACCGCATGGGCGTTATATTCCTGATTGTTTTTTAGGTATCATGCATAATGGAAATGCCCATGAGCTATAAGAGGGACAGCAAATTCCAGTACCGATCATATAGTCGAATTTCGCTTTAACTATCCGCAGTTTCTCACCTGACAAACGTCGAGGTCGGTTGAAAACTGATGGGCCTTTATTTAAAATGTGGTAAACTACTTCATGCGTAGTTGGCTGACGTGCTGCTGTGGTGAGCTCAGGAAACTTGTTGAAGAGATTTCGGTATTTGCAATCGCTGCTCACCATTGAGACAGACTGTAGTATGGATTTTCTATGAGCTGCGCCGTTGTTGACAGGTTGGTTTGGCGATCTAGTAATCTACGATTCCGCAGGTCGATCAACAATCCGAAATAATTAAGGAAATCGGCACCTATGATAGGCTGCGTTACATCTGCCACGCAAAAATATCATTTGAAATTGCGCCTGAGTCCCAAATGAAGTGTCAGCAACCTTTCTCCGTATTTCTTAATTTTTGTTCCGTTCGCAGCTTAAAAGAAATGGGACAAACAAATTTTGCGGAGCGATTTCTGGGAATAAGCGAAATATCCGCTCTGGTGTCGATTAAAAAACGCATTTCAGTTATCTTTTCCGTGATACGAAAAAATTCTACTTTGAATAGGAATGCCGCCTGCTTTGGCTCCTTGTAGACAACAACATTAGTTTTCCTCAATGGCTCAAGGCTTCTGAGGCTGTTGTGTGCAAGGAGAAGTAAACTTTCTTGCTTTCTGTCCAAAACGATGATGATAGTAACACATTTCTAGTTTCTTCTTTTCTTCGATAGTAGCTATCGGATCGTGACGCTGCTGTTGGAAGTTCGTTTATCTGCGTGTGGACAATGCTCGACCACATGTTGCAAAAGCGACTCAGGACCATATCTTTGCGTTAGGCTGGGAACTTCTCTCGTACGCGGCGTATAGCCCAGACATGGCCTTCCGATTACTACCTATTCCGGTCGCTGCAGCATCATTTGTTGATACACATTTCGTGAGATTTGAAGAGATACGAAAATGCATTGATGACTTTATCGCTTCGAAGCCGGTGAGCTTCTATCGTCAAGGAATTTGCAAGCTACCCGAAAGATGGCAAAAGGTCGTTGATGCAAACGGGGAATATTTCGCTGATTAATATTTTTTTGTTTGTTTTTGAATAAAGATTGAATTTTACAAAAAAAAGCTCAGAACTTTTTTTTATACCTAATATATACAGGGTGCTTTCCAACAAGGAGAGTTTGGTGTTACACAGTGTGACACAGAGAGATACTGTAAGACACAGTTATAGAGTTTAATTGGAACACATAAGTTAAGTTACGAAACACGCTCACTAGAGAGCGTAAAAGATTGTAACGTAGAAAGAGATCATCACGCATAAACATGAGCGCATTTTTTTTGTTATTATCCATTACTGCCAGTGCATTTTTTGAAGAATTATTGATACATATTGAAATAAATTTAAGTAAATTATGTGTGTTGATTATTTCATTCCTAGCTACAAAGCGCTTTATTTTATATTTGTGAAATAACTATGATCTTTTCGATTTGACATTACATGGAATTTCATTCATTTCAGGTGAGTATAATTTCTTTTCTCTTTCAAGGAAAACTTTTTTTCCTTTGAAACAAGTATGACATCTAATGTAGAAATAATTCCTTTACAATGCTGACAAAAGAATATATCTGCAATAAAAATTAATCCAATAGAATACTAATAATGGGTCTTCAACAAATACGTAATGTTTTTAAGCTTATATAGTTCTTTAAATAAAAAAAAAACTGAATATTGATTACCTAAGAATTTCGGGTTCGGTACTATGTTATTCGAATGCGACAAAGACATTTTTTTGCAGATAAAAAATGCATTCCGTTTCTCGCATGATACGCGTGATGTCATTTATCTTTATCACAATACATTAAACAAGGATAAATGATGCATTGTGCGCATGCAAGAAACGGAATGTATCCAAAATAATGACCGGATATCCACAATAATGACCGGAATGTATATTAGTATTATACTTAAAAAAATAATTTTGCTTGATATGTTGGCACTATTGACATCCGATATGGCCAAACTTAGGATTGAGCTATGTTTTGCAGTGTCGTTCTGTGTCTCTCTGTGTCATATATGGAAAGCACCAGTGTAGACAACTGTGTTACACAGTGTCGCCTGTGTACGTTGTTGGAAAGCACCCATAATGAGGAGCATAAATGAGGTCCTTTTTTCTGTATGTAGCTAGAAGTAGATGAGTGCGCCACCCGTGGATTGTCGTTATACCTATTTTCCGAAGATCAGCGTCAAAGACTGAACGCACCTCAGTTTCTGTATATACATTGATCGCACGTAAAAGACTTTAATATAATTATTTATGCAATTATTATTTACATACAATATAAGAATTATATTTTAATTAAAATATAATAATTATATTGCGACACACCATTTACCTTACCACATTAGAGTGCAGTGACCATTTGTTTTCACTGAAGATGGCTCAAACTTGAGCCGAAACGTTTGAAGATTCTTTGAATAAAAAAATTATAATTAAGTGCGCACTTCTTACCGCGCCTTTCTCATTGCCCCCTTTGTTTTTAAAATGTTAAGTTTAGGGGCCTGTCGTCCGATTTCGATAAAATTGGGTTCATTCGACGCGTTTTTGAAACGAAAGAATCTGGTAAAAGAAAGTCTCGCTCTACCAAACCGAGATATTAGTCGTTAAAGTTTGTGTTACCCCTGTTCTACAATATGTCATCTGTCGATGTCGTGGTCGTGGGCCATAAGAATAGACTAATTACAAACGAATATGGGGAGAATACTTGATTGTGATTGGCTCATTTTTACGGCCTACGACTCACGACACCGACACACAACGCATTGTAAAACAAACCTTATTCAAGGTTAGGAAACTTGACATACCGACGAAACGTATCGATATGGGCATGTGCTGTGACCACATGCGCATGCGTTTCAGTCGCTCCGTGCAATATTAGAGCGGTTTTTTAAATTTTTGTGAAATTGCATAATTATAAATTTTTTTTTTTAAACAAGATCTATAATTGTTCGATTTCACATGGATTTATCACTTTCCACATAAAGTGAATTTCCACAAAGGTTTTCCGAAATCCATTCTCCCCTCTCCCCCATGTTATGTGGTAAAACGAAGTCTATAATTGTTTGATTTCACATGGATTTACGACTTTTCACATAAAGTGAGTTTCCATAAGGATTTTGCGAAATTCTCTCTATCGTAAAACCGCGATGATTTGAAAGAAAATTTATATTCGTTCCAGTCTGCTATAAACGCGTTTGAAGAGAAATTCGGACAAATATCCAAGCATGTTTATTATTGTGCCATACCTTGGTATTTTCCCGAATTTTCCTCCAAACGCGTTCTATATGTTGCGTATGAGCGCCTGTAAATATAATAAATATATTAGAACATAAAATATAATGCATTATTAATAATTATTTGCAGTAAAATATGTGAAGTTAATATACAGAAACAATTCTATGTAAGTTGATTATTATAATATGAACAATTTATTTTATATATTAATAATTTTAATATTTCTTACCACTTAGTTAGGGGTTATGGATGTATGCGGACATGCGAAAGCTAATGTGTGGACAAAGCGGTGAATATTTTATGGATATAGAGGAATAGTAAGGCTTAGTAGGCATAAAGAGGAGAGGGTGAGTAGAAGCTGAGTGAATGAAGGTAGAGAGGAATAAAAAAATATAAGCGAGAAATAAGAGGTTTTAGTACAGGCACAAGGAAGAGAGGTTATGGCGGAAAAAGAGGCGGGTAAAATAGGAAGCGTAAGTAGGATAGGAAATTAAAGGAAGGAAAACAGTTAAAAATAGTATTAGAGGAAAAGGGAAGAAGTAAAACATTGAGGTTTAGAATAGGATGTGAGAGAGAAGGCAAGAATTAGATCGAGATGTGGGAAAAAAGAATTACGCGAACAGTTAGAGAGAGAGGTTACAAAATAGAAGATGAGAGAAAGATGTTTAGGGAATATCTAGAGCAAATAAAAATAAAAGAGGATGTATGGACAAAGAAAATTAGGAACCTAGAGGATAGATTAGAAGCGTTAGAAGATAAAATCGAAAGAGCAGCGAAAGAATAAGAAGGATCTGAGGTAAGTGAAAGGGAGGTTAGCGAATGAAGCGAGGTAAGATAGACAGGCAGAAAATGATAATAATAAGTAATAATAAGTAGGATAGGAGATAGGAAATGAACTGTAGGTAATCGAGAAAAAAGGAGAAGGTATTAAGATATTGTACACTACAAGATTGTAAGATTATTATTAGAGGGTAAGATTGATTGATTGATTGTAAGATTATAAGAGCGTAGGATTGTAAAATAGGAGAATAGAAGTTCAGATTCAAAAGACCTAAGAGATGGAGCTAGAAAAAGATAAAGGAAGACAAAGGAGAGAAGAAGAAAGGAACAGGATAAAAACAGAGAAGATGAAATCTTTTCAATGAGGCAAGATAGAACAGGAAAGGTAACCGAGAGATAAGGAAAGAAAGGAAAGAAGAAAGTTTAAGTAGCAAACAAGAAGTAGGAGAAGGAAAAGGAAGACAGAATGGAAGTGGGAAAACGAAAGAATAAATGGAGAGAAATAATATAAAGTAATGATAGGAAAGAAGATAAAATATGAAAAGACACAGTAAATTGGCGAAATAGGAAAGAAAAAGAAAAAAATGCAAGGAAAAAGAGAAAAAGGAAGATCTGAAGGAAAAGGAGATGGAGGAGAAAAGGAAACAAGGAAGACACTGGTTGGTAAAATAGGAAAGGCATAGAGAAGAGAGATATAGAAGAAAGGAAGAACAGAGGAGGAATTAAATAGGAGAAACAAAAGGAGAAAGGAGAAAGGGAAAGTAAAGGAGGAGTAGGAAACGAAGATATAAAGGAGAGAGAAGAATTCTGGTACAAGGAAATTAACTAGAAGTCAAGGAGAGGAGGTAGAACAAGAAAAGAAAATAAAGAAAAGAGAAGGAACGCTGCATGGAGAACTGTGAGGAAAGAGAGGAAAGGCAGGAAGAAGTTTAGAATGGAGTACATAAGAGCGGAAAAACAAGGAGAGGAAAAAGGCAAGCGAGGAGAAGATAGAGAAAATAGAAAAGGGCATGACAGAAGGTTATAGAGTAATAAGCAGAATAGAGAGGAGCAGAATATGTAAGAACAGATCGATTGAGTTAGGTAATGTAATTAGCTATGGTAGGATAGCATAGGAAAAATTGTACGTATTAATTATTAAAGTCAGTTTCGTTTTTGAGAAGTATGTACATAGTAGTGCCGCGAAGGATGGATGAATGGGTTAGACTGATTGTAAACCAAGTCCCCTTCTTTGGCTTGTATGCTAGAAGTGTAATAAATTTCTATTCTATTCTATTTCTTACCATTTTCTATTTCTTACCAGGATCGACGAAGTTTTAGGAGTGGAGTAGTGATACTAGGCCGGTTCTAACCCAAGAGCTCTGAGCGGGGTGCGGGTCTGCGGGGTAAAGGAGAGGGTAACTCGGGGACGCGGGAGTAAAGGAGAGGGGGTAACTGGTAGGCATAGGCGGGGAAAGGGGAATGCTTTGTCGATGATCCTTTGGAATGTATTTTTGAGGGGGGGAAGGGGGAATCTTTTTTGTCTAGGAAGAGCTGCTAGAAAATATATTTTTTTGTAGAAATTGATGTAGGAAAAAAAATGAAAAAAAAGCGCCGATATTCCGGCTGCTATCTAAACAAATTGCTATTTGGAAGATTTATAATGATGTCCCGATTTAGAAAAAAATATTGACGACTGTACGTGTCACAGCATGTTAAGAGAAGCGCCAATAATCCGGCTGCTATAAACAAATGTATATGTTGCAACGAATTAATTTCGAACAATCTCGAAAAATCCGTTATTTAATGAAAATAATGTACCTAAACAAATTGCGATTCGGAAGATTTATAATGATGTCCCGACTTAGAAAAAATAGCATTGACGACTGTATGTGTCGTAGCATGATAAGAAAAGTGTCGATACTTCGGCTGCAATAAACAAATGTACGTGTCACAACGTGTTAGTTTCGAACAATCTCAAAAATCCGTTGTTTAATGAAAATAATGTACCTAAACAAATTCGAAAGATTTATAATGATATCCCGATTTAGAAAAAATAGCATTGACAATTGTACGTGTCACAGCATGGTAAGAGAAGCGCCAATAATTCGGCTGCTAAACAAATGTACATGTTGTAACGAGTTAATTTCGAACAATCTCGAAAAATTAATTATTCAATAAAAATAAGTCGGTAAATGGACACTTCTTCTCTCTTAATTTTTTCCTAATAATAAGTATTGAAACATGTTCATTCCTGTTTGGTCAAGTCCAAGTTTTCACGTAAGAGCCAAATAAATTTTGACAGTGACACGGAACGAAAACTATAAAACTGAATGATTTTTTACGATTTATCGATGTTACACCGATAAATAATATTCCATCATAAATACCAAGTTTCTTTCTTTTTATGTTGAAAAAAAACTATTTCCGGATTGATATTATTCCAACTGTTACTTTCAAGTTATGCTGTCTTTAAAAAAAAAGTCATCAAATCTTTTCTATCGAATCTTCTTATCGGAGAAAAAATTGAGGGTAAAAAAAATGGGAAAACTTGGGCTGCTATAAAAATCCAAATTGTGACTCGAAAAACCTATGACCATGCTTCGAGTTTGACAAAGGGACAGCGAAATTACAGATGATATATAGTAGATCATTGGGTATGCGAGATCACAGTAGATTTTCCGAAGTCTCGAAGTGAATATCGACTGCAATACTGTGTGTAAGAAAAATAGTTGACGATGAATAATGTGTTAAATATAAAAAATGTGTTTAATATAAACATGGAAAACCTTAGGAATATAGTGGACGAAGAGTTTGGAGATGAACTAGAAATGGAGATTAATAATATTGACAATATTAACATTGACATTGAAGACGAAGATGAACATGCGTTGTCTGACGACAGTGACTGCATAAGTGATATGAGTGATGAACTTATGGATTATTCAGAAAAAATTGTTACGCGTTCGGAATTTCTTGCGTTGAATAATAATAAAAAGTATTGTTCAATACAATTTTATTATTCGACAGGTGGTGCTCTAATTATATGTGCCGAACGCATGGTTCGTCTGGCGGACACTGACATTGGAGTATTGTATGCCGTTAGGAAGCATGAGATAAATACTCTTGATGCGTTAAACGGTCGATTTTGCTCCAATTGCCAACAGTCCGTCTGTGTGATAATGCCATGCAATATGTGCCCAATTTGCACCGCATAAAAAAAAGACGATATTATGGACAAATCACGTGCAAGTGCAAGTGCTTCGTGGGACGCAGTATAAAAAAATGGAACATCTCGAGCGAGTGGAACGAGCTGCTAGAACAATGCAGCCAGGTCGCTACTTTGGTGGAGTGTTTCGCGTGGCTGCAACAATGCGACGAGTGTATCGAACAACTCGAAGAACTTAGTCGTGTTAAGCGTCCTCGACTCACCGTTGCAAATAGACAATCTGTAGTGGCGAGGATCGCACGACTCGCGGGTGCAAAGGTACAATTAGAAAGACGTTTCGTGCACGTTAGCGAGTACGCGAGCACCAGTAGAGACAATGGATCTCTCGTTTGGCGCGAGATTGATACGGCGTTTGAAAGCCGTATATTGACTGGTGCGGTGATCAACGTGAACTATATCGAGCCGCGACGATTTTTGGAAGATGCCAGTGGTGTAGTGCTCGAACGAGTGCGAGACATTATAGAAAGACACAATAATGTAAAAGTAAACACCGCGTTCAACGGCGAGTTTGACGGGCGATAAACGCGCCAATAAAAGTATAAACACTAAAAATAGTAAACTCTTTCGAGTGTCAAATGTGGACGAGTGGTACGAGCAGCACGTCATCGAACCTACGTTGACATCACTCGAAGAATTTCAAGAACGCGACAGTGGATGGGCGCTATCACATATATTAAATTTAACAATTAATGTTAATAAATATAATCCAATGCACGCGGGGTGTTACATCGAGTTACCGCGGGAAATTATGTTAAAGAGAGCGGTAATTAACGTGCAGTCAACGGACAATGCGTGTTTCGCATGGTCAGTGGTCGCGGCCTTGCATCCGGTCGAAAGGCATACAAATCGGGAATCATCGTATCCACATTATACGACGGTGTTAAATCTCCAAGACATTACGTTTCCGATGACGTTGAATCAAATTAAAAAGTTCGAACATCTCAACGAAATCTCTATCAACGTCTATGGTATCAAGGAAAAGGAGATTCTCCCAATACATCTGACAACAAAGAAAATGAAGAAACATGCAAATTTGTTGTATATGCAGGATCCGCGCGACGATAATGGACACTTCGCGTACATCGAAAACTTATCCCGTCTTGTGAGCTCGCAACTAAATAAAAAAGAATACAAGAAATACTTTTGTGATCGGTACGTATGCACATTTTTTAACAAAATATGTAAAATATGTAAAATATTTTATAATTGTTAATTTAAATAAAAATACTAAAAAATCATGTTTTCCGTTTGCAGATGTTTACATTATTTTAATTCATCCGAGAAATTGGAATCGCATACGGTGGATTGCGAACGGATGAATGATTGCGCCATCCGACTGCCGAATGAAGACGACAAGTGGCTCGACTTCAAGAACTACTGCAACAAAGAACGACTTCCATTCATCGTTTCATCTACGCAGATCTTGAGTGCACTGCGAAGGATGGAGCCACAAAGAGAAAACACGTCGTACACATATCAACAGCAGCACAAGGTATTTAGCATAGGATATTATGTGCGATGCTCGTACAACGATGCGTTATCGGCGTATCAATTTCGTCGCGGCGAAGACTGCGTTGCATGGTTCGTTCAACAACTCGAAAATTTGGCGCATCAAATAAAAATTTTGTTATCCGCGAATGTCCCTATGGAAACATTATCGAGAGATCAGTGGGAGACATACCGTAGCGCGACGCATTGTCACATTTGTGAGAAATCATTTGCGTCGGACGACACGCGGGTACGTGATCATTGCCACCTTACCGGTCGTTTCCGCGGACCCGCACATTCGAATTGCAATCTAAACTATAAAAAATCATATTGCATTCCTGTAGTCTTTCACAATTTATCCGGTTATGACGCGCACTTTGTTATCACAGAAATAGCTACGGCGTATGAAGGCAAAATTGACGTGCTGCCGATAACAAAAGAAAAATACATTTCATTCATTAAACATGTCAAAGATAGATCAGATTCGCAAAATTGTGTACAATTACGATTCATCGATTCGTACAAATTTTTGAGTACCAGTCTCGATAAATTGACATCTTTTTTAAGTAGAGAGAAATTGAAAATTTTACATTCCGAATTTTCCACGTTATCGAACGAGGATTTTGATTTGTTGACGCGTAAAGGTGTCTTTCCTTATGAATACGTGGATCGCGCGGACAAGGACACGCGCCTACCATCGCGCGAATCATTTTATAGCTCGTTGACCGGTAACACAGTGTCGGAGAATGATTACGCGCACGCCGTGAACATCTGGCAGCGGTTCTCTATTGAAACCTTAGGCGAATATAGCGATCTATATTTGAAGACTGATGTCTTGTTATTGGCCGACGTTTTTGAAAATTTCCGTGAAAGTTGTATCAAAAGTTACAGTCTCGATCCCGCTCATTACTACACATTGCCAGGTTTCACGTGGGACGCCATGCTGAAACATACGCGTGTAAAATTTGAGTTGCTCATCGACATCGATATGGTTATGTTTATCGAGCGCGGTATACGCGGCGGCCTCAGTCAATGTTCCAACAGATACACGCAGGCCAATAACAAGTACATTCGTACGACCCGTCGAAACCGTCGTCGTATTTGATGTACTACGACGTGAACAATTTATACGGATGGGCGATGTGTCAACCGCTGCCCTATGCCAAATTTCGATGGGTTGAAGACATCGCTTTGATGCAAGCGCGATCGCTCCGGATTCGTCGACGGGTTATATTCTCGAGGTCGATCTCGAGTATCCGCATCATCTGCACGACCGACACACCGATTTACCTTTTTGTCCGACGCACGATAAACCACCCGGCACGCGGCAGAATAAACTTCTCGCGACGCTATATGACAAAAAGCGATATGTCATCCACTATCGTAACCTGCAGCAATGTACGCGTCACGGTCTTCGTATCGCAAAAATACACCGCGTACTACAATTCGCTCAATCCACCTGGCTACGCGATTACATCGAATTTAATACACAGCTTAGAATGTGCGCGAAAAACGATTTCGAAAAAAATTTATACAAATTAATGAACAACGCGATATTCGGTAAAACGATGGAAAATATCCGGAATCACGTGGATGTAAAATAACGAAATGGGACGATAAGGTGCGGAGGCAATGATCGCGAAACTAAATTTCCACAGCCGCAGCGTCTTTGCGGAAAATTTAATCGCCGTCGAACTGCGTAAACTCGAGGTAAAATTCAACAAGCCGATTTATGTGGGTATGTGTATACTCGATATATCAAAAATCTGCTTGTACGAATTTCATCACGAATATATGTTACCGCTGTATCGCGACAAATGTAAAATCATGTACACCGACACAGACAGTCTTGTATATCACATTGAATGTGATGATGTGTACGAGACGATGAAACGCGATATCGCTAGATTCGATACGAGCGATTATCCGGCGAACAACGCATATGGTATGTCTCTCGTGAATAAAAAAGTACCCGGCCTAATGAAGGACGAAAATAACGGCGATTATGACGGAATTTGTCGGACTCAGAGCGAAAATGTATGCGATGAGAGTGGATGGTAAAAAGGACACCAAAAAGGCGAAAGGTATAAAAAAATAACGTCGTAGCGCGAACAATAACATTCGATGATTATACACGGTGTTTGAATGAAGAGATCGAAATGACTCGTCGCCAGTCATGTATAAGATCCAAATTACACCAAGTATATACGGTATCCGAGTCAAAAATTGCTCTGAGTTCATACGATGACAAACGATACATCATACCGGATTCGACGGAAACGTTACCATTGGCGAATACCTTTGTAATATACATGTATTTTTTTATATATAGTTTTATACATATTATAGTTTTATACATACATTTTGTACATATATGTACGTATTTCTTATAGTTTATATATACATATGTACATATGTACGTATGTACATACGTACATATGTATATATAATAATATATGTATATATATGTATATATGTATATATAATATAATATATGTACATATGTACGTATGTACATATGTACAGTATGTAATGTACGTACATATATATGTACGTATGCATATACATATATACGTATGTATGTATTTATGTATGTATGTACATATGTACGTATGTATTTATGTACGTGTGTACGTATGTATATACATACTTGTAGTTTATGCACATATGTACGTATGCATATACATATGTATGTATTTCTTATAATTTATATGTACTTGTAGTTTATATTGTTGTAGCCTACAACCAATAATAAAAGTAGTCCGCATGGCAACAAAATTAGGTTGCACGAACCTCGAAAAGTCTTTCGAAAGATTACACAAATGTGTGATCGCCGAAATCGCGACCAGTCTTTCGAAAGACCGCAGAAATGCATCGCGAGAACATTGCGAAAAAGCTGATCAGCAAATTCCTAAATTTGATGATCAAATCGAGCATAATATTGATTGATCAATATCACGCAACCGATCGACGCAATCGATCAGAATGCTGACCAGGCATCGATCAGACTATATAACCGGTTACACAAGGCGTAATAGATAGAGTCGGGAATCAATCAAACACAACGTGTCGTTCGGAATTGTCATTATAATTATCGCGCAAGATATTACACGAGCACAGCGAAGTTCACGCGAGCCATACTAATCAACGTCTCAGGTGACATACTCGGTCGACGGCCGCCAGAGTAACGCGATACGCGCCCGCCGACGTTTAACCGTGTGTGAAAGAAATAATATAAGCAATAATTAAATCCAAGAAATTGTGCAGTTGTTAAATAAATCAAGTATCATAAAAAGTGTGTTAGTGATTTCAAGAAGATTTCCTTCCATTCGTTTGATCCTGCTCGGAGTCCCAACTCCTTAGGCTTAACGAACCCGACTATTCTCTAAAAATTAACGTTGTAGCCCATCCGGGGTACAACAATATGTACTTGTAATTTATATGTACTTATAGTTTATATGTACGTATTTCCCATAGTTTTATACATTTTATATATTATCTTCATCGTAGTTAGTCCATCTGTATAGTTTCTTTACGAAAATGTAATGAAAGAAAAAATAAGACTTATTGTATATATTTATATATAAATATTTTTTTTATTTGTTTTTATAATAAAATGAATGAATTTTTAAATTTTTTATATAAATATTTTTATATTTGTTTACAATAAATGAATTAAATCACATTATTTTTGTGTATCTAAGAATTGTGTGACCCATCAAATCTTAGCCACTTGACGTAAACTTATCTCCTTTCCTACGCAGTACTTTCTCCACGAGATACACGTCCGGATGAGTCGCGCGATGCAACTCGTGCTCGTAGAACGCTCCAGCAACGAATTCTCCGCGATAGTCTCCGCGATAGTAGATAAGTTACGGAATTAGTACGCTGCACTTTAATGATCTTAAACACATTGGTGGTCCAATTTGGCGTGTAACCTTTTTCGAAAACTGTCTTGTACTTGCTCACGCGTACCGATTCGCCTACTTTGAATTTTGCTGGACCTGCGATCTTTATCGCGCTGTACACCGTGCCCAAGAGTTTTTAGCGATCGCGGGAGTTACGTCAATGGGTCGCATGCCAATAGTGCGATATTTGCGCGCGTTGTAATCTAACACGAGACGTGGCAGCATGTCGACCCACTTGTAAGTAGCATTAAATGTAAACATCTTCCACATGTCGTTTTTAAATGTGCGATTGAACCGTTCGACGATCGATGCCTTCAATATCGAATACGTGGAATAATGATTAACGCTATGTTTTTTCAAGAGTTTCTGCACATCGGCGTTGTAAAACTCCTTCTCCATATCCAAATTTGCATATTTCTCGGGCATCTTCCGCTCTCTCGAATTATCTTGGCGATAGCGTTAGCCGTCTCGCTTCCGATCTTGCTCTTAAGCGGTACGGCCCAGGCATATTTGCTCAACGCATCGATAACGGTGAGTATGTAATGATGACCTCTGTTGAAATTCGAATATGGGCGCATCTCGACGATATCAGCTTGTCACAGGGATCGTATCCCCGAATTATGACACGTCTTCGTGGAAAATTTCTTCTGGCTGGAACGTGCAATTCCTCGACGAGTCGTCGCCTTACGGAGTTAATATTTTTTTCACGTTCATCGGATTTTGACGATCTCATGTTTCGACGATGTTTGATATTAATGCGTGTAAATAAGATTTATTACAATTAAAGTTTTCTTCCTCACTGACGTCAGTCGACTGGCTCGTTTCGTCGACACGCGATTTAATGTATAATAATGCCGGCTTCGCGAAGTTCCTCGATGATCGACAGCATCTCGTTGTCGTGAGCGTTGTGACCAGCTCGGTGCGAAGCCGAGTAATCGAAGTCGATCCACCAGTTCATTGGGATCGTCCCAATGCACGTAATCGATCTTGTTAACTTCATGGTGGATGGTATATTATTCATGCCTGCACCCTTTTTACTTCTTCTTCTTTTATATGTAGATACGAGCGGAGCGATGATATTTGATAATGTACTTGTATCCCTTGTTGCCCATGATGGGATTATGGGCGCTGTGACCACGTCTATGAGCATTCGTTGTTAATAGTATACGTTTTTTTACGTTTTATACGTTTGTTTGTCATCTTCGGTAAATATAGCTTCATCGAGAAGTCTCTTGAAGATTAATTCGTATAATCCTGATGTACCATTGTATCTCACATTGTCTATGATTATGGAGTCATTTTTGTCAACGTCAAACTTTTTGTCACCGAGCATTGTACCACTTTTGTCGAAATAGATACCGTACACATTATCGATCGCTTTATCTATATCGTCACCGAGAAGAAGACCCACATACTTTCGTCCCAATGGTCCTAGCTGACCATGCGTCTCACGACTTCCATGCGTTTGCAGATTCCGTTTGATGGTTGTTTCGAGTGACGGCTCACTAACGTCTTTTGTTTCAAAAATATTTTCATTTCGCACAAATAGCGGTATTTTCGATAGTTCTTTTGATAGTTCTATCGATGTAGAATCGAACGTGAATGAATCTGACGCGGTATTCAATTGTTTTGTACGCTTTTTAGATTGCGGCGATAATTTCAACCATCCAACATCCATCCAATACGAATCCCTGTTAATAATAGTAGTAGTAGTAGTAGTAGTAATAGTAGTAGTAGTAGTAGTAGTAGTAGTAGTAGTAGTAGTAGTAGTAGTAGTATCGTCATCGTCATCGCTGTCTTTACGTTTCTTTTTCTTCTTAATACTGATATCCTTTGCAACATTGGCTACTTTTTTAATTGGATGTGTTTCCTCGACAATCTGTTTTAGAGATTCGACAATGGATTTGAAGCGTCTTTCCAACGCTACATCTTCATCTATTTTACCAGTTTTCAAAGCGCGATATTTTTTGCGAATCGAATCGCTCGTTTTCGCAATCTGTTTTGCTATTTTCTCGCGATCTTTGATGTTATTCATGTTGTCTAATTGACATATCAACATCGACTAACCACATTATGGTACCGCGAACGTGTTAAATTCTTTTCTGTACCGCCCGTTGACAAGCAGACTGTCTTTGTCTATCACTAGGAATCCATACTCGAGCCGCCAACAATCGCGGCATAACGCACAGAATTCATAATACGACATGTCAGTATTCACATGATCATTGTAAACATGTTTCAAGTTGGTACCATCCTGTTTAAATAAGATCAGCAAGTTCGCATTGTCGCGTATCAGATGTTTAGGTATCTTCGCATACGTCTGACAGAGATAGAAGCAGTCGACGTTCGAGTGGCGACTCATCGAGAAATATTCTCTCATCACATCTTGCTTATCACATGCAATGTCGTCGAAGACGAAGATCGAATTGGGACGTGCCTCGCTCGGTGGAATGACGTCACTGTTGTTGGAAAACGTAAAATAGCCGATTTCGTCGATCGATGCCAACAAAGTTTCGAGATATCGATATTTTGGTTGTTGCAATGACTTCGAATACACGTACACGTTCTCGAAACGTACACCGTGCGGACTCTCGAGCAAACTTATGAGAACGTTGGTTTTACCGCAATTCGATGGATCGCAAATAATCGCGCGTATAGTACTCGGTAGTATTTCACCATGCTTGCGCTTCGTCGCGATGTCTCCCATCATTTGCGCTTTCTCGTCGTAGTTCACGACGTGTATCGTCTGCGGGTGCCGCGCGAATTTCATGTTCACACTGCGTTATCTAGGCTTTGATTGAACGCCTATTTATAGGCGCGCGAAACCGCGATTCGCTCAGTAGCAAAAATGTATCTCGCGCTATCGCTTCTACTTGATATTTGGGATTTGCGCACTGAACAGTTGCAATATATACCGAAGATCATATTGTTACGCATATGTGGCGACTATATCGACCACGTGTGGGACAAACTTCCGGAGCATATAAAGGCGGATTTGGAGGTTCAAATCTATCGTTGCTGCGTCGAGCATTATAATCAATCGTGGCAACGCACGCATATACCAGGTGTATGCATAAGTTTTTTCCGGTTTTTTAGTAAAAAAAGACACGTAATTTTCAAGGGAAATTAATTTTTTTTTATTCAAAATATTGGCCATCGACTTCTACACATTTCGCCCATCTTTCAGGTAATTTATGAATACCATGCCAGAAAAACTGCTTGTCTTTTGCGGCAAACCATTCGTCGAGCCATTTTCTAACTTCCTCGAAATTGCTGAAGTGCTGCTCTGCGAGCGCGTGCCCCACTGATGCGAAGAGGTGATAGTCAGATGGCGCCAGGTCTGGGCAGTACGGGCGGCTGCGGAAGGATGTCCCATCCAAGCGATTTCAAGATGTCATTCACTGGTTTTGCTGTGTGAGACGGCGCATTGTCGTGTAACAAAATCACTTTGCCATGTCTTCTGGCCCATTCCGGTCGTCTTTCAATTAATGCGTGGTTTAAATTAATCATTTGTTGGCGATAGCGTTGTGTATTAACGGTTTCGCCGGGCTTCAAAAGTTCATAATACACAATACCGCTCTGGTCTCACCAGACACAGAGCATGGTCTTCTTGCCGAAGCGATTTGGCCTTGGTGTTGATGGACCGACTTCGCCAGGTGAAAGCCATGATTTTTTCCGCTTCGGGTTTTCAAAATAAATCCATTTTTCGTCACCCGTTACAATTCGATACAAAAATGATTTCCTTTCGTGGCGTTGAAGCAGCATTTCACAAGTGACTTTGCGATTTTCCATTTGACGTTCATTCAAATCATGTGGGACCCATTTACCGAGTTTATTGATCTTTCCCATTGCTCGTAAACGTCTGCTGATTGTTTCTTGTGATACATGTAATGCTTCTGCTAATTGCCGTTAAGTTTGAGTTGGGTCATCATCCAATAACTAAGTGATTAGCTAAAGGTGAAACGGGCATAAATCCACTAGACGCGGCGTGCTGTGAACACGACATTGCGTATTCTCAGAGCAACGATCTCATCGACAGACACGCGGCGGATAAAATACTCGCCGATAAAGCCCTAGGACGCGTCATTGCGAGAGATTCGAATTTGGGCGAAAAAGCTGTCGCTACAGCTGTTTGGGCAGCGATGAAAGCCAAGACCAAGATCGGCATGGGTATGAAAGCGAAAAAGCCAACAAAAAAAAACGAATACTTCCAACGGCGAAACGAGGCGGCATATTACCGATTCTGCCAATGTTGGGCGCGCTCGATTCCATGATTGGCGGAGGGGCCAACGTGGCGAAAGCGGTAAACGACAAGAAAGCCATACAACGTCAGCTCGAGGAACTACAACGTCACAATCGTGCAATGGAAACGCGCGGACAGGGATTGTATCTCGCTCCGTACACGGACGGGGACTATATTTCGTACAAAGGCGGACGAGGTGTAACAGCGAAAAAAGAAAAAAAGAAAAAAAAATGTCAAAGAGACAATAAAAATACCTACGGGTATAACTACCAACGTACAATTGGACCAGCTGGCGAAGAGTATGGGCGTACCATACTTCAGAGGCATTTTCATGCGTGACGCATTACCGATTAGCGGCGCGCGTCGAAAAGAGAGCGGTATCGTAAATCTGGATGACACGATGAGTTCCGGCACTCATTAGGTAGCGTACGCAAAGAGAAACGATCGTGTTATATATTTCGACAGTTTCGGTGATCTTCGACCGCTGAAGGAATTGGTACGATATTTCGGAGACAATGTTATGATAGAGTACAATCGAACGTCCTATCAGACGTACGATCAGAGCGTCTGCGGACAGCTGTGTTTGTGGTTTCTCCAAACGACGCGCATGAATTTATAAAGTCTGTGCGAATTTACAAAATGCCGCGACGTTTCAGTATTCGTTGAACGCTTTTCCATCATGTCGCTGACGCTTACATTAAGCGGGAAGAGCAGCATTCTCGCGGCAAACTACTTTCCAGCCATAGATTTGAACGACGATGACTACGAGCTTGGTCTAACAATTTTGGAGACTTATCACACGATATCGAATGTAAACGTTTCGAACAACAAATTTTATTTTGACAAAGACGACGCAGAAATTACGATTCCTGAGGGGTCGTACGAACTGCAAGCCATAAATGAATTTTTGAAACGTGAGATTTTAACATCCGCGAAAACATCCGCGACGCGACACATCCGATGATAACGCCGGTGACACCGCGCGCGGCGATGATGACATTGGTGAATACCCGATAGTGCTCCGCGCAAATTACAACACGATGAGGTGTGAGATTAAATGTGATTACAGAATAAACTTTAACAAGCCCAATAACATTGGATTGCTGCTTGGTTTCTCGTCAAAGCGTATATTGCAACCGCGAAAGTGGTATAAATCGGACATGTCAATCAACATAATGAATATAAACATTATCCGTGTAGAGTGCAACGTGACCGCGGGCGCGTATAGCAACGACAAAAGTGTGCACACGATACATGAATTTTCGCCGAGCGTGCCACCAGGATATAAGATATCGGAAAGGCCGATGCAAATCATTTACTTGCCAGTCATCGTACGGAGCATTACGGAGCTAACGATACGCATTATTGATCAGAACGGACGATTGCTCGATTTCAGAGGAGAAGAGATCACTATCAGATTGCACGTACGACGGCGACAGCGATAACGCGAGCGCGACATTTGGGATGCTCGTGTTGAACGAAACGAAGCACGCGCAGAGAGATAACGTATTTTTTATAAAGAAAACACCAATCGACAATACTCGCTCATCCGGTTGCATCAAAAAGAGAAAGAAACTCAACGCATCGAACGTTAAATTTTTACAAGCTTTAGGATTCGCGGTGCGCAATTTGTGAGATGACATCCTAAACATCAAAGACGAACCAATCTTCGACGATCGCATCTTCAAAATTGAAACTCATACGTATAACTCATTCGCCAATATAACGGGTACAGTGATGAGATAAGAATACCGATACAGCAACAGGATCTGTACACATTGCCGTACGAAAGCTTTCTATATATCGAGGGAAAATTAACGAAGAAAATGTTGTCGACGGATCTGATGTGATGTTGGGAAATAATTGTGTGGCGTTCATGTCCGATGAGATTCGATACGAGCTCGATGGCGTGGAGATTGATCGTAACAGAAACGTGGGCATAACTAGAGCGCTCAAATACTACGTAACGACGTCATCCGAGAGAAGCGTGATTCTGAGAAATGCTGGCTGGGATGTGCGTACCAACGCGGATGGATATTTTAACTTTTGCGTTTCTCTCTACGTACTGTTAGGATTCTGCGAGGATTACAGACGCGTGGTAATCAACGCTCGTCACGAGTTAATCTTAATACGATTTACGCGCAACGACAACAATTGCCTGATGGGAAATTCGGCATTGGATCCCGTGATCGACTTATTCAAGATACAATGGCGAATGCCGCACGTGTTATTGAACGAGATAACAAAACTATCGATGCTGCGCACTTTGGAGAGCGGACGATACTTGAGCATGGCTTTTCGCTCGTGGGATCTGTACGAATTTCCGCTGTTAGCGTACAACCAAGCATTCGTGGGCCATCAAGACCGCTACTCAGCTGGAGAAGCCGCGATATGTCATCTTCGCTTTGCAAACAGGCCGAAAGAACATCATGGCCGAGGATACGAGCCGATTCGACGACTGCAACTTGACCAACGTGAAACTCTATCTGAACTCAGAATGTTATCCGTACGATGATATGAATCTGGATTTCGAAAAAAACAGATGGTCTGTGTTGTACGAAACGTACACGCGTTTCTGCAAAAACTACTACGGATACGAGTATCTCGAGCCAAGTCTTACCCTCACGTCTTTTCTACGTTACGGTCCATTCGTAATCATCGATTGTTCTCGACAAAACGAATCAGTCAAGAGCGCAACCGTGGATGTGAGATTGGAATTTGAGACTAAGGAGAACGTACCGATGAATACCACCGCGTACTGTCTCATTACACGATCGCGTGGTTCAGTACAATCCGTTGACCAATGTTGTACGCAAGATCACCTAAGAGCATCGCTGGTATATGAGAGACAATAAAATCTATACATCGAAATCGATCGCAGTTTTCTTCTCGACAGTCATGTCTGTGCCAACATTCGTAGATCCGCAAGGTTTCCTCGTTGAAGGACAGTTTGTCGTAAAAGAGTTTGCTGCTCTTAAAAAACGGACCGTTCTCTCTCATTACATTTTCGCAAGCCCTATACCGTGGCATTTCCTGGCAAGTGCCGACAAATCTCGCGCACGCTAGGTGATACGTCATCATCATAGAGTGCAATGGAACGACGGAACGATTCCGTATAGCGAAGCTAAAAGTTTGATTATGAAAGCTGTGCATGGTACGAAAGAAGATAACGATGATGACGTCGACGATGATGCTGTCATATATGTTAAGGGACACGAAAAACGAAAATGGTTGCGGAATTTGCTTCTGGACAATGAGCGAGAGCGCGTGTACATCGAGACCCTGGATGCGGATTACGAAGACATAGATTCTTTAAATAATCTAGATGCTGATAATTCTATACGATGTGGATATCATTATACCAATTGCGCGTTACAAAATGTATTTAAATTGTTTAATTGGTGGGCAGATAATCTTAAATAAACATATATAACATATAATATATTTTCTTTTATTTCTTTTCCCCGCTATTACATTGATGATTATTTAATATTCCAACGATCCTATACATTTTTTTCAATGTAACGTTCGATCGATTCATCGATGACAAAGAAATTGCGTTATGATTGAAGCGTGAAACTTTTTATTCACATTTTCTTTTTTTCTCTTTACATATTTTTTATAGCTGATTAGGTTTTTTTTCTTGAAATAAAAATTTTATAATTAATTGATAATGACGCAATCTTTTTTTTCTTTCAGTTTATAATCACTATAACAGTAAACTCGTTCTCGATGTGCTATCTGCAATTGTACGATTCTTTGTCTTTTTCTTGGTCATTATAACATGCCTATTCACGAAATACTCATAATAGAGTATTGTCGTTCAACGAGGTCATTGGAGTTTTTGTCCACTCCATCTTTCAAATGAGAGGAAGGGGGAATTAACACTCTGCCGTGTCAAAATTTACGCGGGTGCGATCAGTCCTCCGTCATTCGTTTGTACAAACGAACCATACGCAACGTACTCCGCTTCTCCATCATTCGTTTGTACGAACGATCTACACGCAATGTACTCCGCCAAAGGAAGCAGTGCACTATACGATGGTGAAACGAAGAAGGAACGTAACGCGTAAGTTCGACATTTTCTTTTTTTCTTTTTGCAACATTATGTACTTACGCAATATTATGTACTTAATTGCTGTTACACAGCATTTCGATGGAGCCTCGCGCGGTGCGCTTGATGAGCAGACGTTACAACCTGACGGCTATGGGCTTCAAGTTTCTGGAAATTGGAATCAATGTTGGTCCACCGAGCTACGTAAAGATCGCCCTAGGAGATCATCGAGGATAAGAGCTGATATTGTCTCTCGAAACATGGAAAGGACTCCATGAGCAGCAACGGAATATCTACAAATTGCTACGAAACAATTACAAAGACAATTTTATAAGCGTCGGACCGTTAACAGTCCGAGTTTGTATGATGAACAACGTTACACTCGTACGTCTTGAATCTTCAAACGTACGCATTATGATGATCGAATCGACGCTACGCCGTATGTTTAATCTCGCTGAATGTATTGATATAACGTTCAATCAACTAGACAGACTCGTTGAAACGATCGATGAAAAGTATACGCGATTCTCCAACATTGCGTCTATTATAACAAATCCCGAGGAGGTACCATACGTGATACGCGATAGCGATATCTTCGATAGGCATCAACTCGTCGATTGCGAATTGTTAGCTTTAGTTTTTAGTATGTATGAAAAAAAGACGATGTAACAAAAATGTAAAAACGTTGAATAAAAACGTTTTCACGTTTAAAAATATGATTTCAATCAAAACAAATTTCCCTATTTCCCATCTTAAAATAAAATAAAATAATATTTCAGTTATAATAAGATATTATTTATTGGTATAATCAACAAAAAACATCAAAAAAAAAAGGATAATATCTTTTTTTCTTATTGAATTCATTTCATTTTCTATAGTTCACTTTTTGTAGTTTCCCATTTCCACGTCGCCATCAAAATTTATTGTTTTCTACGTGAGAACTTGAGCAAATAGAAATGAGCACATTCAGTATTTATTACTAAAAAAACAAGAAAAAAATTAAGGAAAAGTGTCCATTTACCGACTAATACATTATTTTCATTGAATAACGGATTTTTCGAGATTATTCGAAATGAACATGTTGCGACACGTACATTTATTGCAGCCGGAATAACGGTGCTTTTTTTTCCTTTTTTTCCTACGTCAATTTCTACAAAAAAATATCTTTTCTAGCAGCTCTTCCTAGACAAAAAAAAGACCCCCTCTCCCCTTCCCCCTCAAAAATACATTCCAAAGGATCATCGACAAAGCATTCCCCCTTCCCCGTGCCTACCAGTTACCCCCTCTCCTTTACCCCCGCGTCGCCGAGTTACCCCGCACACCCGCACGAACCCCGCTCGGAGCTCCTGGGTTAGAACCGGCCTAGTATCACTACTGGGTGGTTAACTGTCAGATGTTAGAAGCCTTCATTGTTTACACAATTGTATGACTTCCAACAATCTGACACGATGGTAGTTCCTACCCTCTTTAATATATGCGAGAAGTGTTTCCTTCGTCCGATCTTTTACTGGAACGACAAAAATCTTCTTAGATTCTCGCTCATATCTTCCGAATATCCAACTGCCCTTAATGAGACACTTACGATTATATTTTTATCGGCCAATTTTTGTCTCATCGATCTCTACAGTGTATCCTGGGTCATCAAGTTTTTCACTGTTTTTAGCCCAGAATACACAGACCTATAAATAAAAATAACATTAATATTTTGTTATACATATTACTATATATATCATATATATTATATTAAAATATAATTACCTCTCAGCAAAAATTAAACCAAGGGATAAGGGTGGGCGCCGATACACCAGTTTCATCTTGTGTGTTATCTTGACGTGGATGTCGTAACATTAAAAAACATGCTACATGCAATTTTACAAATTGTACCCACGTCAAGATGATTTTATCAAACCACGAATCTGCTTTGGCACTTTTCTTGAAGTCGCATTGCTTAAGAACACGCTTTTTATGTTTGTTTTTAACAATATAACATTTTCTGCACCGGTACATTAATGTTTTTTTATTAATATTACATCATTACCACACTTATTACATTGAATTGTATTTATTAAAATACCGTATTTAATTAAAAAAAATCGACGAGTGCTTTATTATCATAAGTTAAGAATCGGCAGGAGTGATGGACTAACTCCGACTTGATCTAAAATGATTATCTACTCCTTATTTACAGTGCAGATATGTATCTGTACTCAATTATATTTTGTTTTATAAAAACGATGTTTCATCATGAAATTCATTGTTAAGATAATTTCTTTTACAATTACAAAGCTACCTACAGAGCCAATTTTGCAATTTAACTTTTAAATAATTGAAATAAATATGACTATTCCTTATTTAGTGTAGATATATATTTGAGTATATCCATATATCATCTCGTAGAAACAATATTTTGTCATGAGTCTTTTTCTACGTATTTTTTATAAAATTATGACTTGCTACAGAGCCGGATGCAATTTGGCTCTTAAAAAAAATTTACAATAGAAGAAAATATTTGCACCTTATTGTTCTATAGTGCAAATCTATTTACGCATAAATGAATTATTTATTTTCACATTTTCTTATAAAAATCGCTCTGTAGCTTTCAGGCAAATATTCTGATTATATCATAATTATATAGCTTTTCTCGCAATATTTTGGCTGTAATATGGATGAAAAGAAATTCATTTCCGATAGAGTCTCCATAGTCTCTCCTGCCGACTCTTAAATGCTCAAATTCTATTAGACTTAGCGGCATCGTGCTTACTATGCGATTTCTATAATTACGAGTTTCATTTGTTGCATATTCGTTATTGTTGCTGCGTAAAGCGCGATATATCATAAATTATCAAATCTTTGCCTTATTGAATATATGAGTTTACAATATACTAAAAATAGATACCGAAAAGATTAACGAGACCTACGCAAGGTAGAACATATCACGGATAATTACTTATTATGTTATATATTTATTTCATGTTTCGTATGTATTTCCATAATTTCATATTTCGTACCCATTTTGATCGCATGTTGCCACGGAGCATGCGCACGTGTATGGCACACTACATCGCTACTGTGTTGGTACATCAGTCGATATAATAGGTTTCCTAACCTTATAATAACGCAAATTTTAACGACTAATATCTCGGTTCACGGGGCAAAGCGACACTTTTTTTGCCAGATTCTTTTGTTTCATGCAAAAACGCGTCGAAGCCTAATTTTATCGAAATCGGATGGCAGGCCCCTTAACTTAACATTTACCATTTTTAATTTCATATGCGTTCAATGTATGCATTAATCCAGTATACTGCGGATGATTGAATTTACTTATGTTACATATGATGAATCTCTTTGGTTTTTGCCGGCTAACCCGCGTTTCAATAAATTCCATAATACCGATTCAATATACGATACAAACGAAAAATTATGCAGGTAAGAAAATAGAGAATGTCATTGCAATATTTACGTGACGTAGCATGTTTCATCAATACTGAAAACGGCAGTCGTTTATCATTTCAAGATTATGCGTTTATCACTTCATAGGTTATGCGTATTTGATATTCAAATAGTCGTGTTTTATTTGTAATTTAGATATGTATTAGGAAATGAAAAATTTCTCGCTATATTATTAGCTATTGACGTACGAAATAAATATGTGACCCAAAATTCCGATTTGCTATCAAAAACTTTCTAACAAAGTGATAACGATTATTAACAAGAATGAAAACTTGATGAGAATTTATCGCATAATTGATGATTGTAATTTATGATTGTGGTTATAGCTGTGTGTGTGTGTGTGTGTGTGTGTGTGTGTGTGTGTGTACGCGTGTATGTGGCGTGTGCGCGCAGGTGCATGCGTGTGTGTGTGTGTGTGTATTTGTGCAATTACTGTTGCATTAAGCGTTGATTAAATCGAAATAAAAATTTATATTTTGCGATTTATCTTTGATTGATCTTTTGTAATTTTTTTTTTCTATACTTTCTTTGTAGTTACACGACCCGGAGCGAAGAAATTGGGAGTAAAGAAAATGTCAGTTACGGTAGAAAAGAAATTATTACCCGTGGAAACAGATGTCAACAGGCTCCTAACTCATGTCTGTGGTACAAACATCTACAAGAAAGGAGAAGAAGACATCAAGTTAAAGTCAGATTCCGAATATCCTAGTTGGTTGTGGAACATTAGAACTGGTGCTCCACCACCTTTGGAAGAAATGGATCCAAATACAAAACAGTATTGGAGGAGATTGCGATTACTCGGAATAAGAAAATACAAGAAGGAAAGATCAACTAGAAAGTTTTAATTTTTTTTAATAAAATACAAAGAGCACGTCTACACTTCTTGATAAAACTTAATGTACAGCATTTGCTGAAAATTTTTAATTTTGCTTTGTAGAGTGTTATAAGATTTGATGAAAATGGATAAAATACAAATGAGATGAAATAAAAGATAAAAATGTTTAGCTATCATTATTTTGAGAAATTAACTATTTTCTTGACTAATTAAATGTAGCAAGTATATTGCATCTTGTTATTTATCTTGTTTATCACTATAGTTGATAAGGACAATAAGATTATTAAAATGATTTATTTAAAGAATAAGCAAACTGATAAATATATTTCTTAAACACAAACTAATGGTAATCAGTGTTATGCTACATTGTTAAAATTAGGTTCATAAATTAGTGTTCTGTACTTTGATCTATCTAGCTATAAGCTATAAGCGAGTACGATATCAATCATGTGATTCATCTTATTTGTTTTGATAAAAATCTTGAAGATATAAAATCATATAAGAAATCACGCTGAATCTTCCCTTTAAACGAGTGTACACAACTCCGATATTTAGTTATTGCATCTCGTCTGCGTTAATTCATTATAATCAATAAAATTGCGTTCAAATTTGATTCTGACAATTGGTAAAATTCAAGGTAATGAATCTTTACAGAATTTTTAATACATTTGAAAATTTAATACATTTGAAATGTGCATAACGATATTGTGGATTTTCATATGAGGTGATAGAACGATTGAGGATTTTGATAAAAAGAGAACGGCAATTCAAAATGATTTGCACTTATTTATAGTTTACAGTTGAATTCTAAACCTGAGCTATCTATTATTGATGGTTATATATTTTAAATCAAATTACATGTGTAGCGTTCAATTAATTAGCGTTTTCTTAAATGTTGCTTGGTAAATTATTATTACAACTAAAGAGTTAATTATGGCATATTTATTTCATATATCTTATTTCCCTTGCTTCATTATTGTTTTATCACTTATGATTATATTATGCAGTATCGCGATCTATTCATTCGTTGAATAATTTGAAGAATTATCATTAGGCATACGAAATTGAATGCAAATTTATATAATGATATCCGATAATTTTGTATTTGTGCATGTTACGTGGCAGGAGATTTGCATGATGACATGAAGCAACGAGATATTTTGATAGCAAAATATGTTAAAAATGCGATACAAAAGAGCAATAAGATACCCCCCTTCCCTCCTCTCTCTCTCTCTCTCTCTCTTAATTTGACTAGTATATTTTAGCCAATTATGAGAAATCAAAAAGCGCTATACAATAAATACATTATCATTAACGCAATACAAGATGTACTATGACAAATAGTTGACCATATGCAAGACAAGCATGTATAGAGATGTCAACTACTAGAATATATGTATCATTGGACATGACATGACTAAGATGAAAAATTTCCAAGATATAAGTACATGTATAAATGTCAATTCAATTCGATAATAATATATTATAATTTTACAGTATTAATATTAATGCTAATATTTTTTATATTCATTACACTTTGCGTATCAAATTCAAGTATATTGTAGCAAATGGCAATCGCTCTTTGAATATGTGTAAGATATTCACTCAACTTTTACTTGACGAAAGACAGGTGTTTGGATCAGATCTGCGAATTGATTGTAGAATCAAGTGTTAAAGAAACTTATATAATGACGTCGCTCGCACACTTGCGTGTTTTCAAAAGTCTTTTCAAAGACCCTAATAATTGGATTATTAATATACACTTGTGTGCTCACGAATGATTTGTATTTGCATTTATCATGATCAAACAGACAAAAATTGCACTGTTTTTGATAAAGTATATATATCACATATGCGAATCAAATGTAGGTATTGTCTTGTCAAGTACATCAAAGGAATCGACCTTGGTTGACGAGGTAAGGCAATGATCGATGATTTATCTCGGGACACTGGCTGACAATTTTTCGGAGATTTAATTACAATTTTGTATTATAAACTGAGATTTTATATATATATCACGAGAGGATTGGACAATATGAATGCACACGAATGTGTATACATACTTCCGTAACAATAAAAATTTAAAATTTTCCAAATTTCAATATATTAGAAAACATAAAATATTTCTAAAACAGTCAACAAATTTAGCGTTGTCGATGTAAACTTTAACTCGATCGATTTGTAGATGAATCGTTGGATACTCGTTTTCGCGGCTTTAGCTACTTTGACTTCGGCTACCAATTCTGAAAGTAAGTATCGATTGATTAGTAAAAGAACAGGGAAGAAGGGGTTCTCTAGCAGTGAGATCTACAATATCACTAATGTTTTTTCATCTTGCAGAGAAGATCGTATGCTACTTTGGTAGTTGGGCCGTTTACCGACCTCCCGGTGGCAAATTTGACATTTCTTACATTCAACCGCATCTCTGCACTCATTTGATCTATACCTTTATCGGCATTAATACTGAAGGCGACGTCAAAGTTTTGGACGCGTGGCAAGATCTCCCCGACAATTGGGGCAAGGATGGTTTTGGTAGATTCAACAAGCTTCGCGAACAGAGTCCCGAGACTAAAACGCTCATTGCTATAGGCGGGTGGAACGAGGGATCCGCTAAATACTCCTCTGTTGTTTCCAATCCGGATACTCGTACGAAATTCGCCAAAAATGTCGTTGATTTTGTGAAGAGACATAAATTCGATGGTTTGGATGTCGATTGGGAGTATCCCAATCAGCGTGGTGGGAAACCAGAAGATGTGCAAAATTATATAAGTCTGCTCAAGGAACTCAGGAGTGAATTCGATAAGCATGGACTCATTCTCAGTGCTGCTGTTGCTGCCGCCGAGACTTCTGCCTCTCTATCCTACGATATTCCTGCAATGTCTAAATATTTGCACTTTATTAACGTTATGGCGTATGATCTCCATGGAGCTTGGGAAAAAGTAACTGGACACAACGCTCCGCTTTACCCACGCAAAGGCGAGTCTGGAAACGATCTTAAACTCAATGTTGTGAGTGTCTCTCTCATATTCTTTTCATATTGCCCATCGCGTTCCCTCTCGAACACGACATTGTCAAATATCGAAAATATTTCATTTCCTTCGAAAAACGCTTTTATTTTCGTAGGATGCAGCTGTACGTTATTGGTTGGATAATGGTTGTCCGCCTGAGAAACTGATCCTTGGAGTGCCATTCTATGGTAGAGCGTTTACCCTCGCCGACAAAAATCAAAATGGTCTCAGAGCTCCTACCACTGGACCTGGTACCGCTGGTCCATACACTCGCGAGGGTGGAATGCTCGGATACAACGAAATTTGCGAGTTCTTTAAACAGGGTGGTTGGACCATTGTCCGTCAAGAAGAGCATCGCGCTCCATACGCTTATAAGGGCGATCAGTGGGTTGGCTACGATGATGTAACGTAAGTCTCTTTCTCTCTCTTTTTTTGCGTTTCTTCTTTCATATTTTTGTAATTCTTAATGTGATATGTTCTCTTAACGTTATCATTTTATTTCAATCCATTCTTCTTAAATATTAGTTTAGAAAAAGATTTTTCGGTCCATTATATACGAGAATACTCTATTAGTTACTAATAATAATTATATAGTTTTATACATATTATATACTAATTAATAATTCCGCGCAGTTCTCTTACTGAAAAGGTTGCCTACATCAATTCCTTGAATCTCGGTGGCGCCATGTTGTGGAGTATCGAGACTGACGACTTTTTCGGCAATTGCGGTGAAAAATATCCTCTATTGAAAACATTGAATGCTGGATTAAGAGGAGGAGTTCCGGTAGAACCCGAGCCCAAGCCGACCAAGGAACCTCCGCAGACACAAGAACCACAAACGACGCAACCACCAGCAACTCCTGCTCCCAGTGATATTTGCAAAAAGGAAGGTTACGTCCGCGATGAACAGGACTGCGGCATATTCTATCTGTGCCAAAATGTCAATGGCTCTTATAAAGCACAAAGATTTGATTGTCCAAATGGACTAGCCTTTGATCCCGAAATCAATGCCTGCAATTACAAAAATCTCGTTGTCGGATGCAATTAATAACAGACTGCATCTGTATATTTCTACAATGTTTCAATTATACAGCGTCCATTGTATTAGGCAATGGCAACAAATGTATCTTTACTCTTTGCAGCTTATGTAAATATAATCCAATAAACTTATTTCTCCACATTTCTCTCTTTGTAATAATAAACAATAATATGTGGTACATTTGTTCGTGTATATTTACAATAAAATCTACAAAAGCGCTATGTCATATACATCAAAATAATCATCATGGTGATATAAAATAATCACCATAGTAAACAAAATTGTATAATTGCATAATATAAAATCATTGATGTCTAATGAATCAATTTACTTTAACATTCCAAATTTTTTTATATTTAATATAGCAGATATATATGGCGACATATATGGCGACTACAATTTTTTAAATTGAAATAAATATAATTATAAATATAAATATAATTTCTTTATAAAGTTTTATATCAAAAGTATTTATGGTATTTTTCAAGAGAGAATTGGATTTTTAGTAATAGCAGTCTACAATAGTGTAGATATTACAACAATGTTTATGTATATGGAATTTTATACACTAGCACACACACACACACACACACACACACACACACACACACACACACACACAATTATATATATATTTTTTTATTTATTCCAAAACAAAAATTTAGCAATACGCTTTTGCAATTCCTCGCACGCACAATTTTTCTCACGTATCAAAAGACGATTAACATTGTACATATTGTGAAAAATTGTACGTTTCCGTGAGCATATTGAATATTAATCCTGGCTGGCAATAATATGTTATTGGTACACCATAATTGTATTCACAACGATAAAACTTACCACAGTTAAATAGATCTCTCAGGTAGCCCTTCTTTATACAATTTAGTAAGAGCAGAACTATTGGAATCGTTGGAAAAGCATATAAAGCAGGATCTATTGGAACTAGCTGGTCTATGGATAACATTTTCTTAGAATTCAAATCATGCACTTCTATGAATTTTTTGTCTATCGCGTGCATGTGTATCACAGGAAATATTAAAAGCCATAAATAAAATATTCGCATCAACATCTGCATCTGCAATAATTTCAAGAATAATTAACTTCCATTCATCAATCACAATTGGATAGATCAATAGTAATCAATCATAAAATCATTTCACACTAAATAAGAAAATATTTGACATTAGATTAGACAATGATTAAAAAGTATTTACCTCTTGTATTTATCAAGTACAGAAAATATTTACTATTTATTATGTGCAAAAATATATAGAATTGCCCGTCGCGTACGGAAGACAAGCAAGTAGTCAGAGATGTATTTTTTATTAATATGCAGTAGAATGTGTGTACAAATATTCGTGCAAGATCATGATGTTTGACAAACTGAACTTTTCAACTTGGAAAACTTATTTATATGCAAATATGTAATCAATTTGATGAGTCGCGAAAAAATAAAACATCTTATTTTCTGCTGTTAGGCAATGTGCGTAATTCATGTGCATTACGTCATTCATAAGTGATATATAGAATTATTTTTATTATTATCTCCGATAGACAACAAATCGGGTTTTCCATTTGTCACTTTAATGATAGTATAACTGACATAATTTTGCGAAATATTATTCTGCGAAGTATTATGGTTATTATACTAACTGTGGCATATTCTGCTCAGATATAATTCTGCGAAGTATTATTTTTTTTTATCAAAGTCATTTAACTGATTCAGTTTAAGGCAAAGATATCTATGGTCATATTGTTTTCGAATATTCAGCTCTACTATTTTATTTTAAATGATATTTCTTGTCTCATTTTTATATCAAGATTATCGAATATATTACATATAATACTACTAAGATATAATAATACTACAAATATAAAGCTTTCAATTTAGCAAGCGAAAAATTTTGATGTCTAATTTCTCGAATTTTCCGAAGTAGACACATATATAATATATATATATATATATATATATATATATATATTATATATGTGTCTACTTCGGAAAATTCGAGAAAGAGAAAAACAGATAGCAATTTATTTAATTTGAGAAAGATGTCGATACTTGAAAACTGTTATTTTTTTTATATTGCGATCATATGCTTTATGAGCATATTTGGCATTTATTCTTTGCATCATTTAATTTTAGAATAAAATGAATAAAATTGGTAGAAAAAAAAACATATCGATACCAAAGATATATGGCAAGTCTTTTTCTTTTTTGACGAATAGACAAAACTGACACAAAATCAAATATAATTTATCATCTTAAGTTATATATATTATCTTCAAATAATGGAATAATGATATCAAACATATTGAGTGAGAAATAATTCGTTTTTTTCATTTGTTCTTTTCATACACTCATCTATATTGAGATACTTGGGGAAATTGGGCAACATAATTGTACTTATTTTCAAATTCCTGAGTTTTCGTACGATTAGGCTTAATAGGTAAAATATTCATTATGTTCATTGTAAGTTCTACAGGCCTAAGTGAACCAAAGAAATCTGTTACTGGTACTTTATCTGGATCTCTCCTGAATAAATCTCTTCTTACACCCACTGTAGATAGGCAGTAATCTCTTGGGCATACTTTCAACTAAAAAAAATAAATCAATCTTGAATATGAAAAAGAAAAAAATTACAACTTAAATTTAGTGCCGAATAATACTTACAAATTCACCCAATGTTTTGGTACTGGATGGTTCTACTTTTTCCAAAAAATTTAATGCATAATAGGTATATCGGTCTATAATATAAACACCAATAGCAGGATCTACATGATGCTACAAATATGGCACATAATTCTAATAAATTATTGGTATAAATAATATCAGCAGATATTAAAGCTAATAGGAATTTACAGATTTTATACTTACAGAAAGTGAATCTTCTCCTACTAAACTAGAAGCAACTGCCAATATGTTTGGAGAATAAAATTTTTCATACATTGAACTCGCTTGGCAGGTATCAACTACAAATAAAATTTCATGGTATCTTCGTTTTTGCCACATTTGTTCCAATGCATCTCCCAATTCTTGGCTAGTGATTTCTTCGGAATCTTGAAACTTTAAAAATCCATTACCACCATGGCCAGTTAAATAAATTAAAATGTTTGAACCTTCATCTGTTAATAATTTTTTTGACCGTGGGGTTTCTTGAGCTAATCGACCAGTCAGCAGTCTTACAAAATTTTCTACTGTTACTTCATAACCTCTATAGTCGACTTCTACATCGTCGCCATAAACATTAATATGCTGCTTAATGTTATTGAAAACGGTTGCTGGTCTAGGATTTCTAGGATTGCACGCCATATCATCGGCAATCATAAGAATGATTTGCGAATCTGGTATTCCTAAACGTTTGACACTTCGATAAATGGATAGTACATTTGCAACGTGTCGATAATTAAACCAGAAACGCGATGTATCAACCAAAACTGCCCAATTATTGGAATGTTCAGTTTTCGAAAAGTTATCTGATATCTATAAATTTATAAAAATAAAAAATCAATATAGGTAAATAATTTATTCAAATCGAAAGCACATACCTCCCACATATGGCATGATACTAAAAGAGAGATCAGTATCATCGTATTATATGTCAAATATCGCATTTTCAAAATTTCTCTTTAAAATTAGGTTAATTTTCAATTATGTAAACTAAAGTTGCTGTGTGAAACAGTGATCATCATCTACAAAACATTCGACTCTTTCAAATCTTTTGTTCTCAATCTTATTCGATTTTATCCTATGATGATTTTATCACTTTTGTCACAACACAAAAAATATTCAAAAGTATTGTATTCAAAAAAAAGTAAGGGAGCTTTCCAGCAAGAGACACGCGACACAAGATAGGTTTGTTCTTTTTGACTAAACTGGCTGCACTAATTCATAGTTTATCTTTCTTTCTTTCTTACTGGAAGAAGAAAGATGAACTGTGAACTAGTGCAGCCAATTCAGCTGGAAAGCTCAGCCCTGACCAGTGTTCAACACAGTGTTTTCCAACAACGCCATAACATTACACAAGTATACACAGCTTAAAAGCTTCCACAGTTGCATCCACAGTTGCATCCACAGTATAAGTAGATACAAGCTGCGTTCCGATATTCACTGCCAGTACTAAAAATATATAATTTAAGTCACGTATATTATAGATTTTCAATACTGGCAGTGCTATGAGTCCGTTCCAAAATACAGTAAACTTACAGTAAACTTTCAACACAGTATAAAAATACTGTGCTTTCGATGAGTCCGTGCAAGCATATAACGTCATAGATTATGTCGTCACTTCCTGCTTTCGTTATTGTGGCTAGCGAGGGCTGCGTTCCGATGTTCAATGTCAATACTGAAAATATATAGTTCACGGCACATATATTATAGATTTTCAGTACTTGCAGTGAATATCGGAACGCAATCGAGGTAAGGCATTCGCAGTATAAAGATGGCAGCCATGGAAGAAATAACTTTGATAGACGCAGAAAGTAATGAAACTTTTAAAGTTATGTTAAGTAACAGTGATGTAATTAGAACACGAAACGGTAACAAAGTAAATAATATTATTATAATATATTATTATTATTATAAAAAATAGATAATCTAACAAAGAATTGAATAACCAACAATTACTTTCATAAACTTGTACAACTAATAATTTGTGTAGATAATAGATACCTGGAATGGAAAAAATAATAATTGTTAATAATAATGTTTCAGATTTAACTTTTGCTACACAATTATTACAGCACGCAAGATGCTTAACTGAACAAATAAACTGTATTTCACCACAAGGTATGAACAGAAAGCGTCCCACTCCGACCTTTTTCGTGGGACCGTCGAAACCCCCCACTAGCGTTACAATTCCATTTTAGCATGTTGAAACTAGCGAATTCCATTTTCTGACACTGCCGATAAAATCTCATTCCGATGTGTGTCCGTGCTAGTTCTATAATCCAAAAGGAGCAAGAATATACTTATATAATTCAATATTTATTTACTGATCTGTCTATGAAACAGAAAATGAAAATAATTTACAAGACAAAGAAAATCTTTCGGAAAAAGGTAATAATATGTTTTATGATATAGATATTAAATTATTGTACATAAATATATCGTACATTTTTAATTTCAGTCATCAAAAAGACAAAAACAAATGTATTACTAAATGATTTCATATTATTTAGTAAAAAAGAACGAATCAAATGCAGAAAAATTCGGACAAAACAATATGAAGGAAAACTACTCATCTTTAAAAAAATTGAAAATTTATTAGAAAGATTAGTAGAAAAAGAAATTGTCAGACAATTAGAAATCATATTAAAAGAAAAATTGTTTTCTTTAGGCTTGGTTCTTAATATGGCAGTAGTAATACTATACCGATTCTAACTCAGAAGCGTTGAGGGGGGTGCGGATGTGCGGGGGGGAACTGTGCGCAACCGAGGAGCTCCGGGGAGGGGGAAGAGGGGACGGCGCGTGTTGGGCGACCTAGTGCCATTGAACGTAAACAGCGTGCGATTGAATCGACGATTGATGCCTTCAGCACCGTGATAAATAATTATGAAAAGATAAATAACGAAGATGATATAAAAAATTGGACGCATGGATATGACGTCAGAGGGGGGGGGGGCGCGCCCGCCGCCACCGCCGCCGAGTAAAAAATAAATATCTCTCTCTCGTATATCTATTATCTCTTCCGTTGCGGCTCTCTCTTTCTTATGGAGAATGTTATTTTTCTAATTATTTTATGGTGGAGGAAGAAAGAAATGAAAGAAATACATGTTTTTTGCATATTATATATGTTTATATTTTTAAACAAATTGAATACATTTTTAAGTGTGAAATTTTTTTATTCACATGTTTTTTTCTTATACACTAAAAACTAAAGCTAACAGCTCGCAATCGACGAGTTGACGTCTATCGAAGATATCGCGTATCGCGTTCGGCACTTCCTCGGGATCTGTTACAACAGACGCGATGTTGGAGAATTGCATATACTTGGTATCGATCGTATCGACGAATCTGACGAGTCGATCGAACGTCACATCGATACATTCGTTCAGAGCAAACATTCGACGTAACGTCGATTCGATCATCGTTACGCGTACGTTCAAAGATTCAAGACGTACGAGTGTAACGTCGTTCATCAGACAAATTCTGACGGTTAACGGTCCGACGCTTATAAAATTATCTTTGTAATCGTTTAGCAGCAATTTATAGATATTTCATCGCTGCTCGTAGAGTCCCTTCCACGAGAAGGGACCTTCCCTTTCGAGAGACAGTATCAATTCCTGTCCCCGATGATCTCCTAGAGCGATCTCCACATAGCTCGGTGGACCAACGTTGATTCCAATTTCCAAATATTTGTAACCCATGGCCGTCAGAGTGTAACGTCTGCTCAGTAAGCGCACCGCTCGACGCTCCACCGAAATACTGTGAAAATTAAATATATAATACTGCACAATATTGGAAAAAAGAGAAAAAAATAAAAAAATGCAGTTGAAACTTACGCGTTACATTCCTTCTTTTGTTTTTCGCCATTGTACGGTGCGCTGTTTCCTTTGACGGAATACATTGCGTGTTGTTCGAATGATGGAGGAGTGGAGTACCTTTTTTATCGTGCAGATCGTTCGATGGAGGACTGATCGCGTAAATTTTTGACATGGCAAACTGTTAACCTCTCTCCCCTTCCCCCTTTTTTCTAGGAATTTCATTGTTGCAATCAAACACGTAGCGACATGTTCGCAAAGGAGCGCGTTCAAATTTTGACGTTCAAATTTTTTTCTAGGAAGAGCCCGCGAAAAGATAGCTCTTCGTAGAAATCGACGTACGTGTCGCGGCGTGTTAAGAGAAGCGCCGATACTCCGGTTACTATAAATAAATCAGGGAGACTTATGATGGCTTTTTTCGCGGAAATCGGCATACATGTCGCGGCATAAACAAATCGGAGAGACCTATGATGATGCTCCGACAAAGGGACAAAGAAATTGTCGATGATATATAATGGGTCATGGGATGTGCAGGATCACAGTAGATGGAAGTCTAATGTGTGTGAAAAAAATAGTTGACGGTGAAAATGGATAATGTGTTAAATATAGAAAATGTGTTTAATATGGATGAGGAAGACTTTGTGAATATAGTGGACGAAGTGTTTGAAAATGAAGAAGAAATTGATAATATTGACAATATTAACATTGATATTGAAGACGAAGAGCACGCATTGTCTGACGATAGCAATTACGTAAGTGATCAAAGTGATGACCTTACGGATTATGCAGAAAAAATTGTTACCCGTTCGGAACTCCTTGCATTGAATAATAATAAAAAGTATTGTTCAATACAATTTTATTATTCAATGGGTGGTGCACTAACTCTGTGCCGAATGCATGGTTTGTCTGGCGGACACTAACATTGGAGTATTGTATGCCGTTAGGAAGCACGAGATAGATACTCTCAATGCGCTAAATAGCCGATTTTGCTCCAATTGCCAACAGTCCATCTGTATGATAATGCCATGCAACATGTGCCCAATTTGCACAAATTGAAAAAAAGACAACATTGTGAAGGCATATGTAAGTGCTCCGTGGAAGAGTGTGCTGTGATATAAAAACAATATGGAAAACAATTGGAAGAATTAACAAGTTCTCCGTTATGGGATTCAATCTCTCATCTATCAGTGAACGTGGCGGTGTATTTTATAAAGAGACACTATATCTCAACTCCCCATTTCCCGATTCCTCGTCCAAGAGTTAAGGGACGCTACAATTCGCTACTATATCGAGCCGCGATAATTTTTAGAAGACACGCTGGTAGTGTAGTGCTCGAGCGAGTGCGAGACATTGTACAAAGACACGATAGTGTGAAAGTGAACACTGTATTTAACGGTGAGTTTGTGACGGGCGATAAACGCGCGAACAAAAGTATAAACACTAAAAATAGTGAACTCTTTCGAGTGTCACATTTGGACGAGTGGTACGAGCAGTACGTTATCGAACCTACGTTGGCGTCGCTCGAAGAATTCCAAGAACGCGACAGTGGATGGGCGTTGTCGCGAATTCTAAATTTGACTGTAAACGTGAACAAATATAATCCAATGCACGCGGGATGTTACATCGAATTACCGCGAGAAATTATGTTAAAGCGAGCGGTGATCAATGTACGATCCAAGGACAATGCGTGTGGTGATCGCGGCTCTGCATCCAGCTGAAAGGAATACAAATCGAGAATTGTCGTACCCGCATTATACGGTGTTAAATTTGCAAGACATTACGTTTCATAACGTTGAACCAAATTAAGAAGTTCGAACAACGACATCTCAATCAACGTCTACGGTATCAAGAAAAAGGAGATTCTCCCGAAACGGCTGACATCAAGGAAGATGGAGAAGCACGCAAATCTATTGTACATGCAAGATCCGCGCGACGACAACGCGGGGCACTTTGCGTACATCAAAGATCTGTCCCGTCTTGTGAGCTCGCAACTGAATAAATACGGACATAAGAAATACTTTTGCGACCGGTATGTATTTTAACAAATTTTATTATTTCTCTTATAAAATTCTCTTATAAAATTGTTTATTAAAAAATCATATTTTCCGTTTGTCTACATTACTTCAGTTCGTCTGAAAGATTGCAGTCACATACAATGGACTGCGAAAAGATGAACGATTGCGCCATCCGACTGCCGAGCGAGGACGACAAATGGCTCGAATTCAAGAACCACATGAATAAGGAACGACTTCCATTCATCGTTTACGCGGACTTGGAGTGCGTACTACGGCGAACGGAACCGGCAGAGAGGGAAGACGCATCGTACACCTACCAGCAGCACGAGGTATTTAGCATCGGATACTACATGCGATACTCGTACGACGACGCATTATCGGTATATCGATTTCGTCGCGACGAAAACTGCGTTGCATGGTTCGTTCGGCAACTCGAAGTTTTGGTGCATCAAGTAAAAATTCTGTTATCCGCGAATGTCCCCATGGAAACGTTGTCGAGAGAGCAGTGGGAGGCATATCGTAGCGCGACGCGTTGTCACATTTGCGAGAAATCATTTGCGTCGGACGACACGCGGGTACGCGATCATTGCCATCTTACCGATCGTTACCGTGGTCCCGCGCACTCAAATTGTAATCTAAATTATAAAGATTCATATTGCATTTCCATAGTATTTCACAACTTATCCGGTTATGACGCGCACTTTATCATCACGAAAATAGCTATAGCGTTCGAAGGCAGGATCGACGTGCTGCCGATAACAAAAGAAAAATATATTTCGTTTACAAAACACATTCAAGATACTACCGAGAGATCAGATTCGCGAAATTGCGTACGCTTGCGATTCATACATTCGTACAAGTTTTTAAATATCAGCCTTGATAAATTAGCATCTTTTTTAACGAAAGAAAAATTAAAAATTTTACGTTCCGAATTTTCCACGGTCTCAAACGAAGATTTTGATTTGTTGACGCGCAAAGATGTCTTTCCGTACGAATACGTGGATCGCGCGGACAAGCTGCAGGACACGCACCTATCACCGCGCGAATCGTTCTATAGCTCGTTGATCGGTGACACGGTGTCGGAGAACGATTACGCGCATGCCGCGACCATCTGGCAGCGATTCTTCATCCGAACGCTCGGCGAATACAGCGATCTATATCTCAAGACCGATGTCTTGTTATTGGCCGACGTTTTCGAAAATTTCCGCGAAAGTTGTGTCGCGAGTTATGGACTCGATCCCGCGCATTACTACACATTGCCAGGTTTCACGTGGGACGCCATGTTGAAACATACACGAGTAAAATTTGAGTTGCTCACCGACATCGATATGATTATGTTTATCGAACGCAATATATGCGGCGGTCTCAGTCAATGTTTCGGCAGATACGCGCAGGCCAATAATAAGTACATGCGTTCATACGACCCGTCGAAACCATCGTCATACCTTATGTACTTTGACGTAAATAATTTGTACGGATGGGCGATGTATCAACCGTTGCCCTATGCCGAATTTCGATGGATGGAAGACATTGAGAACTTTGACGCGAGCGCGATCGCTCCGGATTCGTCTACGAGTTATATTCTCGAGGTCGATCTCGAGTATCCGCATCATTTGCACGATCGACTGACCTACCTTTCTGTCCGACGCGCGATGAACCACCACGCGGCAGGATAAACTTCTCGCGACGTTATACGATAAGAAGCGGTACGTTATCCATTATCGCAACCTGCAGCAGTGTACGCGCCATGGTCTTCGTATCGCAAAGGTATATCGCGTACTAGAATTTGCTCAATCTGCCTGGCTCCGCGATTACATCGAATTCAATACATACTTTAGAACGTACGCGAAAAACGATTTTGAGAAAAATTTGTACAAATTAATGAACAACGCGGTATTCGGTAAAACAATGGAAAATGTGCGCAATCACGTCGACTTAAACTTTTGACCAAATGGGACGGACGGTATGACGCGGAGGCAATGATCGCAAAACCAAATTTCCACAGCCGCAGCGTTTTTGCGGAAAACTTAATCGCCGTCGAACTGCGTAAACTCGAGGTAAAATTCAACAAGCCGATTTACGTGGGTATGTGTATACTCGACATATCGAAAATCTGTTTGTACGAATTTCATCACGAATACATGTCACCGCTGTATCGCGAGAAATGTAAGATCATGTACACCGACACGGACAGTCTCGTATACCACATCGAGTGCGATGATGTGTACGAGGCGATGAAACGCGATATCGCTAGATTCGATACGAGCGATTATCCGATGGACAACGCGTACGGGATGCCTCTCGCGAATAAAAAAGTACCCGGTCTAATGAAGGATGAGAATAACGGTGCGATAATGACGGAATTCGTCGGACTCAGAGCGAAGATGTACACGGTGACGGCAGAAAAGATATTAAAAAGGCGAAAGGTGTAAAGAATAACGTCGTAACGCGAACAATAACGTTCGACGATTATACGCGATGCTTGAACGAAGAAATTGAAATGACTCGTCGCCAGTCGTGTATAAGATCCAAGCTACACCAAGTATGTACGGTGTCCGAGTCGAAAATCGCTCTGAGTACGACGACAAACGATACATCGTACCGGATTCGACGGAGACGTTACCGTGGGGACATTGGCGGATTTCATTGAAATATATATATATGTTTATACAATGTACATATATTTTTATATTTTTTATATAGTTTATATGTATGCATATATGCATGTATGTATGTACGTACCTATGTATCATATCTATGTATGTATGAACGTATGTATTCTTGTAGTTTTATACGATACTGTATTATACGATACTGTTTTATATGTAATATAGATATATGTATTTTTTGTAATTTTTATATGTAGTTTTTACAATAAAATTTAGTTGTTCAAATTTATTTTATATATATAATTTATAATAGCAACCAAGATCCTGCTTTCTGAGGAATTAGCTTTAATTCTCTTTTTGATTTATTTAATGTATACTCGGCTTAATACATATATTGTTTATAATACATGTTTTATATGTGTTCTCGTAAATTGCATACATGTATAGTTTAAAAAATGTAATGGAAGAAAAAAATAATAAAAACTCTTTTTATACATGTATACAGTGTATATTTATTTTTTTTTAATACATTATAAAAATAAGAAAAATGAATTAAATCACACTGCTTTTGTTTATTCATGAATTATGCGATCTATCGAATCCCAGCCACTTGACGTAAACCTTGTCTCCCTTCCTGCGTAGTATTTTCTCCACGAGATACACATTCAGATGATTCGCGCGATGCAATTCGTGCTCGTAGAACGCGTCCGCGACCGATTTTCCGCGATAGTCCTCGAGCAGATAAGTTACGGGATTAGTACGCTGCACTTTAACGATCTTAAACACCTCGGTGGTCCAATTTGGCGTGTAATCTTTTTCGAAAATTGTCTTGTACTTGCTCACGCGTATCGATTCGCCTACTTTAAATTTTGCTGGACCTGCGATCTTTATCACGCTGTATACCGTATCCAAGAATCTTTTGGCGATCGCGGGAGTTACGTCAATGGGTCGCATGCCGATAGTGCGATGCTTGCGCGCGTTGTAATCTGACACGAGACGCGGTATTGCGTCGACCCACTTGTAAGTGCCGTTGAGCGTAAACATCTTCCACATGTCGTTCTTAAGCGTACGGTTGAATCGCTCGATGATCGATGCCTTCAACACTGTATACGTAGAATAATGATTAACGTTGTGTTTTTTCAAGAGTTTTTGCACATCGGCATTGTAAAATTCCTTTCCCATATCCGTTTGCAAGTTTCTCGGGCATCTTCCGCTCTCTCGAATTATCTTAGCGATAGCGTTAGCCGTCTCGCTTCCGACCTTGCTCTTGAGCGGTACGGCCCAGGCGTACTTGCTCAACGCATCGATGACGGTGAGTATGTAGTGATGACCTCTGTTGAAACTCGAGTACGGACGCATCTCGACGATGTCAGCCTACCACAGATCGTCGTATCCCCGAATTATGACACGTCTTCGTGGAAAATTTTTCCTCGCCGGAGCGTGCAATTCCTCAACGAGTCGTCGCCTCTCGGAGCTAACATTTTTTTCACGTCCATCGGATCGCATGTTTCAACGATGTTTAATAGTAAATAAGATATACAATTTAAAATTGTTTTTTTCTTCACTGACGTTAATCGACTGACTCGTTTCGTCGATACGCGATTAATTTATAATAATGTCGGCTTCGCGAAGTTCCTCGATGATCGACAGCATCTCGTTGTCGTGAGCGTTGTTACCAGCTCGGTGCGAAGCGTCGAGCAATCGGAGTCGATCCACCAGTTCGTTGGGATCGTCCCAATGCACGTAATCGATCTTGTTGTCGTTTAACTTCATGGCGGTTGGTATATTGCTCACGCCTGCACCCTTTTTTACGCCCGCTACTTCCATACGAGCGTACGTAGATACGAGCGGAGCGATGATGTTAATATACTTGGATGATGATGTTAATATACTCCCCTATTGCCCTTGATGGGATTATGGGCACTGTGACCATGTCTATGAGCATTTGTTGTTAACAATATACTTTTATACGTTTGTTTGTCATCCTTGGTAAAAACCGCGTCATCGGGAAGTCTCTTGAAGATCAATTCGTACAATCTTGGTGTACCATTGTATCTCACATTGTCTATGATTATGGAGTCATTTTTGTCAACGTCAAATTTCTTGTCACTAAGCATCGCACCACTGTTTTTATCGAAATAAACACCGTATACGCGATCAAATGTATCGTTTTTTCCATTATCATCGAGGAGAGGACTTACGTACTTTTGCCCTAATGGTCCCAGCTGATTATGCAACGCTTCTCGACCTTGTTGCGTTTGCAGACTCTGTTTGATGGTTGTTTCGAATGACGGTTCGAATGACACTGGCGTCTTTTGTTTCGAAAACATCTTCCTTTTGCAAGAACAGCGGTGGTTCTTTCGATGGGTCTTTCGATGGTTGTATCGGTGTAGACTCGAACTCGAGTGACTCTGACGCGGCTTTCAATTCTTTCGTTGTACGTCGTTTTTTAGACTGCGGCGTTAATTTCAACCATCCAACATCCGTCCAATATGAATCCTTGTCAGTAGTAGTAGTAATATCGTTATCGTTGTCGTCATCGCTGTCTTCACGTTTTTATTTTTTCTTAATACCGAGATCCTTTGCTTCTCTTTCAATCGATTGAGATTCCTCGGTTTTTTCAACAATCTGTTTTAGAGGTTCGACGATAGGCTTGAAGCGTTTCTCCAACGCTGTACTCTGTAGCTATTTTACCAATTTTTAAAGCGCGATATTTTTTGCGAATCGAATCGCTCGTTTTCGCAATCTGTTTCGCTATTTTCTCGCGATCTTTGATGTTATCTATGTTGCCTGCTTGACGTATCGACATCGATTAACCACATTACGGTACCGCGAACGTATTAAATTCCTTTCTGTATCGCCCATTGATAAGCGGATTGTCCTTATCTATCACTAGAAATCCATATTCGCGCTGCCAACAATCGCGGCATAACAGAATTCATCGTATGACATGTCGGTATTTACGTGATCGTTGTAAACATGTTTCAAGTTGGTATCATCCTGTTTGAACAGAATCAGCAGGTTCGCATTGTCGCGTATCAGATGTTTAGGTATCCTCGCGTACGTCTGACAGAGATAGAAGCAATCGACGTTCGAGTGGCAGCCCATTGAAAAGTATTCTCTCACAGCATCTTGCTTATCGCATGCAACGTCGTCGAAGACGAAGATCGAATTGGGATGTGCCTCGCTCGGTGGAATGACGTCACTGTTGTTGGAGAACGTAAAGTAGCCGATTTTCTTCTATCGATTAATAAATTTTCCAAGTATCGATATTTTATCGGTTGTTGCAGCGATTTCGAGTATACGTACACGTTCTCGAAACGTACACCGTGCGGACTCTCGAGCAAGCTTATGAGAACGTTGGTTTTACTAATTCGATGACCCGCAAATGATGGCGCGTATAGTACTCGGCAAGCAATAACATTGCACCGTGCTTGCGCTCCGTCGCGATGTCTCCCATCATTCGCGCTCTCTCGTCACAGTTCGCGACGCGTATCGTCAGCGACTGCCGTACAAATTTCATGTTTGCACTGCATTATCTAGACTTCGATCGAACGCCTATTTATAGGCGCGCGAAACCACGAATCGCTCAGTAGCAAAAATGTATTTCGCGCTGTCGCATCCCTTCGATATTCGGGATTTGAGCGCTGAGCAATTGCAATATATACCGAAGGTCATACTGTTACACTGCGTGTGCGGTAATTATATCGATCACGTGTGGGACAAGCTTCCGGAGTATATAAAGGCGGATTTGGAGGTTCAAACCTATCGTCGCTGCGTCAAGCATTATAATCAATCGTGGGATCGAGATCATATAGACGGTCCTGTACCGAAGATAAAGGATTGTGGCCTATGCCAGCAACAGCGTCAAACGAAGGTTACATTGGAGGTCTGCTCAATCAAGCGATAAACGCGCTTCCTTTCGAACTACATATCCCGGGCTATCAGTTTTGCGGTCCGGGTACTCGGCTGAAAAAGCGATTAGCTAGAGGTGAAACGGGCATAAATCCATTGGACGTGGCGTGCCGTGAACACGACATTGCGTATTCTCAGAGCAACGATCTCACCGACACGCGGACAAGGTACTCGCCGATAAAGCCTTAGGACGCGTCATCGCGAGAGATTCGGCTCTGAGCGAAAAACCTGCAGCTGCAGCCGTTTGGGCAGCGATGAAAGCCAAGACCAAGATCGGCATGAGTATGAAGGCGAAGAAAAAAGCCGGCAAAAAAAAGAAACGAATACTTCCAACGGTGAAACGAGGTGGTGTGTTACCGATTTTGTCAATTTTGAGCGCTCTCAGGTCCTTAATCGGCGGAGCGGCCAGCGTGGTGAAAGCGGTAAACAACAGGAAAGTCGCGCAACGTCCACTCGAGGAACTGCAACGTCGCGCGATGGAAACGCGCGGACAGGGACTGTATCTCGCTCCGTACAAATACAGACGAGGACTGTATCTCGCCCCGTACAAAGGCGGACGAGGCGTAACAGCGAAAAAAAGAAAAAAAGAAAAAAAAACGCCAAAGAGACAATAAAAATATCTACGGGTGTAACCACCAACGTACAATTGGACCAGCTGGCGAAGCGTATGCGCGTACCGTACTTTAGAGGTATTTTCATGCGTGACGCATTACCGATTAGCGGCGCGCGTCGAAATGAAAATGGTATCGTAAATCTGGACGACACGACAGGGCCTGGTACTCATTGGGTAGCGTACGCAAAGAGAAACAATCGCGTTGTGTACTTTGACAGTTTTGATAGTCTTCGACCGCCCAAGGAACTGATACTTCGGAGACGATGCTACGATAGAGTACAATCGAACGTCCTATCAGACGTACGATCAGAGCGTTTGCGGACAGCTGTGCTTGTGGTTTCTTTTCCAAAACGGCAGACGCGCGTGAATTTATAAAGTCCGACAAAATGTCGCGACGTCTCAGTATTCGTTGAACGCTTTTTCCATCATGTCGCTGACGCTTACGCTGAGCGGGAAGAGCAGCGTTCTCGCGACAAACTACTTTCCAGCCATAGATTTGAACGACGATGACTACGAGCTTGGTCTAACAATTTTGGAGACTTATCACACGATACCGAATGTAAACGTTTCGAACAACAAATTTTATTTTGACAAAGACGACGCAGAAATTATGATTCCTGAGGGGTCGTACGAACTGCAAGCCATAAATGAATTTTTGAAACGTGAGATTTTACGGAAACGTCCGCGACGCGACGCGCCCGAGGGTAACGCTGGTGACACCGCGCACGGCGATGATGAGATTGGAGAATACCCGATAGTACTCCGCGCAAATTACAACACGATGAGGTGTGAGATTAAATGTGATTACAGAATAAACTTTAACAAGTCCAATAACATTGGATCGCTGCTTGGTTTCTCGTCAAAGCGTATATTGCAACCGCGAAAGTGGTATAAATCGGACATGTCAATCAACATAATGAATATAAACATTATCCGTGTAGAGTGCAACGTGACCGCGGGCGCATACAGCAACGACAAAAGTGTGCACACGATACACGAATTTTCGTCGATCGTGGCGCCAGGATATAAGATATCGGAAATGCCGATGCAGATCATTTACCTGCCAGTCATCGTACGGAGCATTACGGAGCTAACGATACGCGTTGTTGACCAAAACGGACGATTGCTCGATTTCAGAGGAGAAGAGATCACCGTCAGATTGCACGTACGACGGCAACAGCGGTAACGCGAGCGTGACATTTGAGATGCTCGTGTTGAACGAAGCGAAGCATACGCAGAGAGATAACGCATCTTTTACAAAGAAAACATCGATCGATAATATTCGCTCATCCGCCTGCGTCAAGAAGAGGAAGAAATTTAACGTCGAACGTTAAATTTTTACAAGCTTTAGGATTCGCGGTGCGCAACTTGTGAAATGACTGATATCCTAAACATCGAAGACGAGCCAATCTTTGACGATCGCATCGTTAAGATTGAGACTCATGCAACCCGTTCGCCAATATGACGTTCGGGTACAGCGATGAGATAAGAATACCTATACAGCAACAGGATCTGTACACATTGCCGTACGAAAGCTTTCTATATATCGAGGGAAAACTAACGAAGAACAGAGTTGTCGAGGAATCTGATGTGGTGTTGGGAAATAAATTTTGTCGCATTCCTGTTCGATGAGATTCGATACGAGCTTGATGGTGTGGAGATTGATCGTAACAGAAATGTGGGCGTAACCAGCACGCTAAAACATTACGTAACGACATCATCCGACAGAAGCGTGATTCTGAGGAATGCCGGCTGGGATGCGCATACTAGCGCGGATGGATATTTTAACTTTTGCGTACCTTTCTACGCACTGTTGGATTTTGCGAGGATTACAGACGCGTGATAATCAACTCGTCACGAGTTGATCTTGATACGATCTCGTAACGACAACAATTGCCTGATGGGAAATTCGGCGTTGGATCCCGTGATCGACTTATTCAAGATATAATGGCGAATGCCGCACGTGTTATTGAGCGAGATAAAAAACTATCGATGTTACGCACTTTGGAGAGCGGACGATACTTGAGCATGGCTTTTCGCTCGTGGAATCTGTACGAGTTTCCGTTGTTACAGTATACAACCAAGCATTCGTGGGCCATTAAGACCGCTACTCAGTTCGCGATACGTCATCTTTGCTCTGCAAACAGGTCGCAAAAATGTCATGGCTGAGGACACGAGCCGATTCGACGACTGCAACTTAACCAACGTTAAAAAAACTCTATCTGAACTCGGAATGTTATCCGTACGTCGATATGAATCTTGATTTCGACAAAAACAGATGGTCCGTGTTGTATAAAACATACGCGCGTTTCTGCAAGGGTTACTACGGATACGAGTATCTCGAGCCGAGTCTCATCGTCACGTCTTTTCTACATAACGGTCCATTCTTAATCATCGATTGTTCTCGACAAAACGAATCGGTCAAGAGCGCAACCGTGGACGTGAGATTGGAATTTGAGACTAAGGAGAACGTACCGATGAATACCACCGCGTACTGTCTCTTTATACACGATCGCGTGGTTCACTACAATCTGTTGACCAATGTTGTACGCAAGATCACCTAAGAGCATCGCTGGCACATGAGAGAGAGAGAGAGAGAGAGAGAGAGAGAGAGAGAGAGAGAGAGAGAGAGAGAGAGACAATAAAATCTACGATACATCGAAATCGACCGCAGTCTCGAAAAATTGCTCGTCATGGTCGTGCCAACGTTCATAGACCTGCAAGGTTTTTTCTCGTTGGATGACAGTTTGTTTTAAAGGAGTTTGCTGCTCTCAGAAAACGGAGAAAACCGTTCTCTCTCACTATATTTTTGCAAGCCCTATACCATGGCATTTCCTCGCAAGTGCCGACAAATCTCGCGCACGCTGGGTTATCACCGTATCCGTCATCACCATAGACTGCGATGGGACGACGGAACGATTCCATACAGCAAAGCTAAAAGTTTGATTACAAAGGCTGTGCATGGAACGGAAGACGACAACGATGACGACGACGACGACGACGACGATGACAGTAATGCTGTCGTATATGTCAAGGGACACGAAAAACGACAATGGCTGTGGAATTTGCTTCTGGACGATGAGCGCGTGTATATCGAGACTCTGGATGCTGATTACGAAGACGTAGATTCTCTAAACAATCTGGACGCTGATAATACTATGCGATGCGGATATCACTATACTAATTGCGCATTACAAAATGTATTCAAATTATTTAATTGATAGTCAGATAATCATGAATAAAATAAATATGATATACGAATTATGTTTTTTTTATTCTTTTTTCTCGCCATCCAAAACACAAATTGCTAAAACATATTTTTATACTCTTCTGCAAAAAAAATCTTCTTTTTACAACACATATAAACACATGTAATTCAAAAAAGTCAAAAATCATTACGGATACGAAAAGAGTCTGGAGGAAGGGAGAGAACCGCAACAGAAGAGATAATACGAGAGAGATATTTATTTTTTTACTCGGCGGCGGTGGCGACGGCGGCGGCGGTGGCGAGCGCGGCGGTGGCGGCGGCGGCGGCGGTGGCGGCCCCTCCCCCCTCTGATGTCATATCCACGCGTCCAATTTTTTATATCATCTTCGTTATTTATCTTTTCATAATTATTTATCACGGTGCTGAAGGCATCAATCGTCGATTCAATCGCACGCTGTTTACGTTCAATGGCACTGGGTCGCCCAACACGCGCCGTCCCCCTCTCCCCTCCCCGGAGCTCCTCGGTTGCGCACAGTTCCCCCCCCGCACACCCGCACTCCCCCCCTCAACGCTTCTGAGTTAGAATCGGTGTAGTATTACTACTTATGACTATAGTGAAAGGGCCTTACATTGCTTTTTTTTATTTTTTTTTAGAAATTCATGATTTCTTAGAGTGACTTTTACGAACCTCCAATTAATACCTTAAGTTAATCGGCCGATTATTTCATTGGAATTGACCAATCATTGTTGTTAAATTTGTGGAAAAATTGCGATTAGTCAATTCCAATGGAATAATCGGCTGATTAAATTAACCGTGGTTGATGAAAGTCAATCTTAAAATATTTAATATTAATTAATATATATTTAAGATACATACAATAATGCACATTGTGACACATTGATAATGTAATACAATCAAATAGTACAAATATTTTCTTCTTTTTTTTAATTTAATTTGAGATACTTACTTATTTTGTTTTTATATTACAAATTATAATAATATATTAAAAGTATTAAAAGTTATAACCGTTAATATAAGTATATTAATAAATAATAAAATATTAATGTAATAGGCCTGTTATTTTTTGTACTTCTTGTATTTATCTTTCTTTTTTTTTCTTCAATCTGGAAAAATAAAGAGGAAGGATAAATTATGTAAGAAGTTTAATTTAAAGAAAAACAGATCTAATGATAAATATTAACAATTGACAATAAATATTAAGGCTCCTGACTACTCAGCTAAAAATTCCGCGTTGACAATAGCGACGTACCGTCACGGTGAAAATAGAAGCTCATTCATCCTTGTTCATCTCATCCTTATCCTTGTTCATCTTTATATAAGTGACATGGAGGCAACGAAATTTTACTTTATTACATTATTTTGTGCTTAATCGTGAAAACGTGAGTTGTTTCGTGTTCAAAGTCGTAAAAACGAAACATTACAAAAATTATTTTTCGATTTTATATGTGAAAGTATATTTTTCACCTCTTTCAACAGCTGTCAAATTGTGCGTTTTCTACTGGAATAGGCTTCATTTCACATGCCTTTTACGACTATTTATTGACTGTCAGGAGGGAAAAAGGTTGTAGCATTCCGTTTTTACAAGTGTCTTAAAGTCATATCAAGTGTTATTTTATTGCAACGTCTCTTTATTTGTAGAAAAAGTGTCAAACTTTTATGTGTCGTTTCTCGCTTATAACATCACGATTCCAATATGGCCGCGGTGATTAGTCAGGAGCCTTAGGGTGCATTCCTTTATTTACTCCGAGTACTCATGCTATGACGTAATGGAAGTGTACTGCGGCTATTTCATTCCGTTTTAGTTTCGTGCGCTATTTAACTGCTTCAAGATTATAAATCGGAACGCAGTTGCAGTATATTTTAAGCTCCAACTAAAAATGGCTGGTATATGTAATATTTAAAAAAATATAATTTTATTATATATATTAAATATAGTATATAAAATAATTAATAATAATAAAAAAATAATAAATAATAAAATTAAAAAAAAATTAATAATAATATTAATGTTAATAATAACAATAATAAAAAAATAATTAATAATAATAAATAATTTCATAATATTATATAATATCATAATATCATATCAATAATTTCATTATATTATTTTATTTCATATTATACGCTCTATTTTCTTCAGCATCACTCAAGGTTATTTCAGTCTCCATGGAAGCAGCCATCTTTGTGCTCTACCTCGTTTGCAGTAGCCGCAACAGGAAGTACATCAAAATCAATGATGTCATAGAATTCAAGGCAGTACTTTCGGAGTGCATTACTCTCTACATCGGATCTATTCGTAGTACTTGGAGTGAATAAAGGAACACACCCTTAATATACCTTTAGTTTGCAATGTATATATGAGATACAAGTATAGTTTGCAATGTTAAGTTTGCAATGTTAAAATTTATTAAAACCAATTCACATGTACAAATACAATATATAATGCATGTGTAACAAATATAATTAATAATTAATAATTTTGCGATAAAAAATACATAATTGCATTTCTTTTATTGATATCTTCTCTTTGTGTGTCTTCAAACGATTCTACTTGTGCACAATTATGTTCATTAACAATCACAGGGATGTCTACTATATCATTTTATAACAGATATATATTATGCAAAATACAATAAGCGATTATATATTTAGATATTAAATCAGTCCTACAATGGAAGAGTATCCAAAATATTTCTAAAGCGATTTTTTAATAGATCTATTACATGTTCAATTATCATTCGAGCAGACGATAGATGTTTATTAAAATTTATCTGACGTCCGATAAATGACCATTGTCTTTGAATGATACTGTTATATATTTTGTGAAGCGATAAGCTGCATCACTCAATATATGGCTGTCGTGTGGAAAATGGTTATCCGTACACATCATTTCGAAATTTAACAGTCAGAAAGTATGTCGTGCATAGAGCCTATTTGTCTCGCATAGCAATATGTAAATTATAGTCGTTTGTCGCGAGCGTCAAAAGCGCAATCGCGCCCACCGCTGACGAAGCGGATTGCGGCAAGCGATAGTTTATCCGACTATTTTTATTTTGTCAAGCGATAGTGATTGCTAAACTGCATTGCTAATCGTGCACTTATTTTGTAACCGCTCCACGTGAAGTAATTGCTAACCGGGTTGCGCGGCCCTTACACGGAAAGCCACCGCGCGACTCAAATATATCGCGAACGCTGACGAATATTTCGATTACGCTACAAGGACCGGCCGTCTGGAACAGAATAAACACGGGAAACTGGTACTAGGAGCGAGACTCGTTGAGATTTTATCTTGCCGTCATGTCTGTCGTGGTCCGAATTAATAAGGACAAAACTGTATCATTTAATAAAATTTATTGACAAGTGAATAACGTGTCAAGTGCTTCCGTAACGCCGACTCCCTGATCGACCCCCCGAAACGACCCACACAATACGTTCATTACAAACTACCTGTTGATATATATATATATATATATATAAAATTTATTTATCAATTGGTAAAGGAAATTAAATAATTATTAAACTATATTAATTAGAAAATACTAAAAATAATATCACCAATTTTTCTACCTGTAATTGAATGGAGTGAAACTTTTTTCTATTTATATAAGAATCACTATTATCTCTTGGAGCAATAATTTTAATGTGAATTCCATTGATTGCACCAATTGCATTAGGAAAATCATAATTTTGTTGAATTGTTTCCATACTTTTTTCGGATTTTTCTAAAGTTGGCCAGCGACTAAATATTGCCACTTTATCATACAAAGCATTCACTCCCCAAGTAGCAAGATGACATCATTATGATGTCACCTTGCTGCTTAGGTCTTTGAACACTTCGCCATGCTGTAGCTGTATCAACATCAAATCTGTCAGAAATGAAATGAAATCAAAAATTTTAAAAAAAGTTACGTGTTGAATATTTCTAATGTATAAAATTTTTTTTTGTATTGGATCTATGCATAATTTCGTAGCGAAAATCGGGTAAATTTCAAACGCAAAATATCTAGCAAAAAATGCGATTTTAATCAACTAAATATGTTCCATTCTGTTCAATGATTTTCTGCTATCTCTCCACGAGCTTCATTATCCTTCTTTCATAGAAGTCCTGAGATTTTTGGGCAAAGAAGTCATCCAAGTGATTTTTAAGGACATCTAGGGAACTGAAGATTTTGTTATTTAAATTGCTCTGTAGCGCCCGGAACAAGTGCTAGTCTAAAAGTGCAAGGTCCGGACTATACGGTGAATGCACCAAAATATCCCATCCAAGCCGCAATAATTTTTGCTGGGTCATCAGAGAAACGTGTGGTCTAGCATTGTCCTGGTGGAACGCCCTTTCTATTCGCCAATTCGGGCCGTTTCTGATCGATTGCTCGCTTTAATTTGGCCAGTTGTGAGCAGTACTTGGTCGAATCAATCGTTTTGTTGGGTGCCAGCAGTTCATAATAGATGATTCCTTTCCAATTCCAGCAGATATTGAGCATGATCTTCTTCGGGTAATCCAGCCTTTGCGACCGTCTGAGCAGCCTCCCAGCGCTTCGACCATGATCTTTCGACTGACATTGTTGTAGACAATCCACTTTTCATCGCCAGTGATCATCCGCTTTAAAAATGGTTCGTTTTGATGGCGTTTAAGCAGCGAATCGCAAGCTGAAATTCGGTCCATTAAATTCTTTTCGCTCAGTTCGTGCGGCATCCAAACATCAAGCTTATTTACCATCCCAAGCTTCCGTAAATGTCTCGAAATAGTTGATTGATCAATGTTGAGATTATGTTTAATCTCTGTAGTCGTCAAATGCCGGTTGGAGTCAATTAAAGCCTTGATTTGATCGACATCAATAGTGACTGGCCAACCAGAGCGAGGAACATATTGAAGATCAAAATCTCCACAATGAAATTTCGCAAATCATTTCCGACATACACTTTCTCTCCGTATACGACGCATATCTTTTTGTGAGTTTGCGACGCGTTTTTGCCTTTTCGGAAGTAAAAAAGCAAAATATATCAAAAATACACGTTTTTTCTTTCCATGTTCAAAATATAATTAAATTTCGTATACGTCACGGATCTCAATGAATACTTTTTTAAAATGTCAAAAATTTAAAATGGCACAAATTTCAGCTTTCACTTAATGTACGACACTTCATATGACACATGTGCCAATCTCGCCTGTGTCTCCGGTGAATCCAGGCGACTGACGCGTTCACCTGCCCCGTCCCGGCATCTTAGTACAACGGTCGGATGCTGACCGCCAACGCAAGGCGATATGACTCGTGTCGCTACTACCAGCGGCGCTACGAAAACGCCGGCGCATGATCGGGGAGATTCCCCGCCGATCATCAAAAAGAGCTCAGCGGTTCACTCCGCCATCCGAGGAAGCGCCAGGACACCAGGCCACGATCATTAGGGCACACAAGACCGCGTGGGAACGCGCAATCACAACAATGCCGACCGTTGCCTGATGACCTTGGTGGTTGCCCCGAAAATCCGCTCAGGACCACGCCGACTAGCCGATCAGGGTCATCGCGGCCGCGACGCAGACCACTGCGCAAACGCCTCTGTCGCCTATCATGGTCCGCGTCGACGATGATACAATCGTCGAAATGCCGTTCTTGATGGTCACAATAGACCGAAAATACCGAATGACCAGTCCGATTAGTCGATGGGTCATTTGGTTTGACCCTCGGGGCAGGCCAAGCCATCGACGCGACCAATCCTCGCGCCGTGGGGTGATGTAACGACACGCATGTCGTTACTAGTTCAGGGGCCGACCAACCTGGTGCTCTTAGAGCGCCACTACCCGTGTAATCTCCACCGTGGGGAATCTCTTCCACCGAGGAAAATCATTGAGGTGAGAATAGGCCAGAGCGATATATAAATCAGCTCGCCGGACGAATCGGCATCAATTCTCGTCTCGAGCGAGACAATTTAGGGTGCTCCCGAGCCTTGATCAAGACTTCTTTTTCAGCCTTCCTATCCTGACGAGATCATGGAGAAGGATGCTACCAATGTCAGTAGCGTGTTTGAACGCCCGCCTTCGCTTTGGGCTTGTATATAGTGTAAATAGCTAACTTGTAAGTTTCTTGCGCCATATATCGACCGCTATTCCGTCTCTGCGAGCGCTCGCTGTTTCCATAAATACCGCTACTCCGCTTCTGTGAACACTGTATCTTGCGCTACCTGTAGACTATTCTGCAGTACACCGTTCTGTAGATACCGCTACTCCGCTTCTGCGAGCCTGATATTTCTCGATATCTCTGTACATATCACTTTCCCGCTTCTGCAAGCTTTGTATCTCTTTATCGTTACTGACCGCTACTCTGCTTCTGCGAGCTTTTGTGTATCCACCTATCATTGTAAATACCATTACCATGCGGAACACTACACTGCGCCAAATCATACAAGCGCGTGCGTGCGGGCGCGCACACACACACACACACACATACTCGCTGTATACGATTATTCACTCAATAAACCTTACATTTTTATTAATTGTTGTGTTATTTGTAAGCTCGGATCTCCCCCTTCTCCCAAATCCACGGATGACTTAATCCGCGATGTCTGGAAAGATGCACTGTTAAAAGCATTTATAACAAATTAGGTCGAAAGTTAATGCAATTGATAAAATATTGTCTTACAGAGTAATTATATGTGTTATCCAAGGATTACATGAGGAATTGAGCACAGATCAAATACTAGAAACTCTTAGAGATATAAGTTTATAATTATCAGAAGGACTTTATCTTCCATTTAGGGAAATGGGAAATTTCCCTAAATTTTTACTAATTATAAAATCATTTTATATATATATAAATTATGACAATATTTTATATTGTCTATTTTATCAATCAAAATTCATTATTTATCCAATGGCAACTAATGGGCTTACTATGTTAATTATTATAGGAAAAATAAGCATAACGATACTCATATTTAGGAAAAAGAAACGGAGCAAGCCTACGAAACATGTAACCTTAGAATTAAATACAGAAAATGAATATCATCTTCCTAGATCTATCCTCAGACGCAGTAATAGTACACGTTTCTAGCATAAAAGAGCTGTAATAAGAAAAGAGTAGCTATAATAAAAAAACGTTCCTCCATTTTTTTTTCAACGGAGGAGGAGTGTTGTAGCCCGAATAACTATCACGACAAGTCTTGCATTTCGGCATAGCAACGAGTCCGCGCTACGCCGGAAATGCAAGTTCGCGAATTCCTGAACAGCGTGTGAATGAAGGTTGCTCGTTGCATTTTATTATATATCCGAATGAGGATTTTAGAGCGAAGTGCTATTCGAAACCGCGGATATTATAATGTCCGGGAGACTTCACAAATTCTTCTCTTTCGGAGAGAGATAACGGCTGCTAATCAGCAAACGAAAATGCCTCGAACGATCTAGAAAGACCTTCTCTTTTATTACCGGATACGCAAGACTCCGAAAAAATACACAGAATTCCTTTCGAGACACGTCATCCGGAAAAAACAATTTTTTATGAAGAACAGTTTTGCCAGCGCCGAAAGATTTATAACATACTAATAAAATTTGAAATATTAACAAAATTGAAATTCCTGACGCATGAGAAACGCATTGAGATTGTTCGAGGCCGACACCCCCGAAACTGAAGACTAAGAAAACATCAATCAAGAGAAAGCGATCGGTAGTCGTTGATAAACATGCCAATGAATAATTAAGGGTGTGGAATGACGAATGAAATTTTTATAAACTAATTCCGTCATTCGCCAGGAAAACTGGAGACATAAAAACAACCACAATCCACAGAACGCCGCTCCCCTCCTTTCCCTCGCAATTTTTCCGAACTATCATTCGAAAACTAACATAGAGATCCATCACACCCTTAGATTCTTCCCATCCTTTCAGAACCCTATATAAACCGCGATTTAGAGCAGATCGCTCTCTTCACTCTTTTCATCTTCCTGAGGACAGTATCTTTTGGAGCGATCGGCGAATACCCTTTCTCAACCTTTTTGATAGTATTAATGCGCGATCTAAAATCTCTCGTTATGAATCTCCAGCACGGGATCCCGCCAACCAACCAGTTTCTTAGTTACGACCAGAGCTGCCACATTCGGGAAGTTTGCAGCATGCCACACAAGCAAACAGCCTGTATGCTCACGCCGAGTCGCATCACTTCGACTAGCGTCGGGCAGTGGAAGAGGACAGCTGTACTGCTGACTCTTTCTTCTACCTGTCTCTGCCTTTCTTTTTGCTTCCTGTATTTTTTTTTCTCATGCGATAGCTAAAGCGAAACATTAATAAAACTTGTTTCTCTATCATTTTCAAATAAAGCTACATTGGCTGGAAAATGCATAATTTTTGCAAAAATATATCGTTAACTGGTAATCTTTTTCTAATTTCTTCGGCAGCAATGATATAAAATTGCAAACAGTTTTGTCAAATACTTTGTATAACATCAATATATCCTTCTTCGTCTAGCTTATGAAGATATTCCTCGCATTCTGATCCTAAATTAATATCATTAATAGATTTATGATTGTTTTGCTCAGAAAATAGTATATTTGTAAGTAAGTGTTTTAATAATTCAGGTTTCAAAAAATTTTCATTAATTTGCATGAGGAAATGAACAGATTTTGAGTGTAGTAAATGTATTCTTGTTTCATAAGCTTGAAAGAAGGCATTAAATGTATTAAAGAAATTACAACATATTTTAGAAATAGAAAATAAGTTTTAATATCTACGTTATTCATAATTTATACTTAGAGATCTGAGCAGCGCCAAGTGTTTTTACATAAAAATTTTTTTTATTCAAATAAAATTTTATCATTTTGTCGCGAGCGCCGAGAACGCAATCACGCTCACCGCTGACAAAGCGGATTGCGGCAAGCGATACTTTATCCGATGAATTATTATTTTACCAAGCGATAGCGATTACCAACGCTACCGTGCTAATCGCGCAAATATTGTGTAATCGTTCCACGTGAAGCAACTGCTAACCGGGTTGCGCGGCCTTTACGCGGAAAACCGCCGCGCGACCCAGAAATATACCGCGAACGCTGACGAACATGTTGATGACACGGCAAGGACCGACCGCCTGGAACAGGATAAAAACGGGAGAACGATACCAGGAGAGGACTCGTCGAGATCCGCCGTGCCGTCACGTCTGTCACGGTCCGAATTAAAAAGGACAATCTGTATCAAGTGTTAATAAAATTTATTGGTATTAAACAAAGTGGTGAATGTCTCCTCCCCGCCGACTCCTTGACCGATCCACCGAAACGACCCGCACAACAATAATATAACTATATAACTGTATAACTATAATAATATAACTGTAATGTAACTATATAACTATATAACTAAATAAGAAAAATATTTCCCGTATTTAATACAGTTATTAACAAATTCTTTAACAAATAAATAAAATATATACAACAATTTAAACATTTTCATAAGAATAATGATTCATATTAAACATAATATAAGTTCACGCTCTATATATGCAATTAAATTATCTACAAGAATTATATATGCAATCGAGATTTTTAAATTGAGATTATATTTATACAATATACCATATGCCCGATTCCACCAACGCAGATTAATTTTAATCTTGGTTCAATTTATTTTTCATCTTTTCTAGTTCTAAGAATTAGAAAAAGATGAAGAATAAGTTAAACCGAGATTAAAGTAAATCTACGTTGGTGAAATTGGGCAATAATAACATTCATTAACTAGATCTATCATATTTTAAGCAGAGATGCCGTGATCACTTATTTGGTCATTTCAGTAGCAAGCTTCATCCCAATATCGAAGTTAAGCAGTATCGAGCAGGGTCCATTTGGACCCATCCATTTGGACCTCCAAATGGATGGGTGACCGGTTTTAGAAAAAAAACATGTTGTTGTAGTCAGATCTACAACTAATAATAAAGTAGTCCGCATGGCAACAAAAGTAGTCTGCATGAATTTCGGAAAAAGTCTTTCGAAAGACGGCACAAATGCGTGATCGCCAAAATTGTGATCAGTCTTTCGAAAGACCGCAGAAACGCATCGCGCGAGAATATATTAAAAGCCTATCAGCAAATTCCTCAATTTGCTGATCGAAATGGGCGTGATATTGATCAATCAATATCGTACGATCAATCGAACACAACTGATCAGAATGCTGATCGGGCATCGACCAGTCTACATAACCGGTTACACAAGGCGAAGTCGAAAGTATAAGTCATTTCGGAATCAAAATTATAAAAGTCGCGCGAGATATTACCGAATCCCATCGCGAAGTTCACGCGAGCCGTATTATTAGCATCTCAGGTGTCACACTCGATCGTCGGTCGCAGAGTAACGCGAGACGCGCCGAGCCGCCCGACGACGCTTAATCGTGTGTGAGAAATATAACAGTGTAATATCATGTGTTTGTGCTCTTGTTAAAATAAATCAATCAAATTAAAGGAAAGTGTGTGATTTCAAGAGGATCCTTATATTCTTTTGATCCTGCTCGGAGTTTCAACTCCTTAGGCTTGGCGAACCCGACTATCCCTAATAATAACGTTGTAACCCATCCGGTATACAACAATGTGATGATACGAGATAAAAAATGTTTCATCACTTTCTCTTATTTTTTTTTTATTTTTTCATTTTTTTCACTTATTTTCACTTCTTTATAAAGGTATTTTATGTCACATATATTATAGATTTTCAGTATTAGCAGTCAATATCGGAACGCAATCGTAATTTTATCATCATAAATATGCATAATTTGATTTGTTCATATATAATCATAAACAATTTTATCTATTTATATATAATTAGATCAGGTCAAAATCCGTACATAATTAGATCTACAAAATTATATATAATTATATATAATTAGATATAAACTTTTTTTCCTGGAGATCTAAATATATTCCATAGTATATCGCAGTACGTATTTCGAATGTTCGGGGAATATCTCGAATATACTTGTATGTTGTTGATATGTTGTTGTTGCTATCCTGTGGAACGTTCTCAGAATAGAAGAGTACTATTAGAGTTAATACACTCTTACACTCACACTCTACTAGAAATCCTACCCGATGACCGCCGAACGATTGTAATCCGCGATAACATACATGCACACTACTCGCCCACATTTCTCTTGCTTCTCAAAAACATGTATAACATTAACTATATTAAACATTTAATTTAATCTTTTTTTTATTTAAATTTCTCTTTATTTTTCTTTTTCTTATCTTTCTCTTCGTCTTATTCCCCCCATCCCACTGATCGCACGAGGTCTATTCCTAGTAATAGGAATTAAATTTTTTAACCAGAAAATGACCGATTGCACGTCTGTGGAATAGCCTCATTTTCGCATCGTTGACCTAGTGCCGAGATTTATCAGTGCGCTCGGACTCGAAGGATCACGCTTTCAAGAGAACAGCTGTTCACGTCCTTCCAAGCCCATTCGTATCGATGTTATGCGATATTAATTGTGTAATATACAAATAAGTTCCGAAACAGAAATAATTTCTTAATAAGAATATCATTGTATATTTCTGTGATATTCTCAATATTGTAAGAGAACCCTCATGATGAAACCTTTACTACTTGTCATATCACTATGTCTGAGCGCGCGAAATATCAACTTTGTGATTAGTAAACTTTAATCGCCAATAATTTAAAAACAGACTTTTACCCCCTCTCCATTGATTTTCGATAAATACAGCGAATTAGTGAAGGCACGCTGAAAAATTCGACATTGTCCAAATTTTAGCGAAATAACGCTAGAAAATGTTGCCAGTGAAGTGAAAGAGAAATTATAAAAGATATTGTAAGAATTAGACGACCGTAAGCGGTCATGAAAGAGATTCGGAATATAAACAGCTAACAGAGAAGGAGCCGTCGTGGTCGTGCAGACTAAGTGTCGGATTGGTAGACGAGGGATCCCGAGTTCAAATCCAGTCGGTCTCCGTTAATTTTTTCCGAATCTAATAGATATCTTTCAATCTCAGAAGTGGGATTCAGCCTATGTTACCTCAGAGAAGATTCAGCCTATGTTACCTGACAAGTCGATCGTTCAGGAGTGAACGGAAAAAGTCGGGGGTAGTACTCCAAAGTCGTTGTCGGTCGTTCAAGAGAAATGAACGGGAAAAAAGTCGTGGAGTAGTACTCCAAAGGAGTCGTGTCGGTCGTTCAAGAAAGTGATCGAAAGTCGGGAGCAGAAGCTCCAAGTTTCGGATAAAAATCCGATAGAGGAAGACTCGGTACATTCGGGACGAATGTAATACCAGAATGGCCGAACTGTAAGAATTAGACGACCGTAAGCGGTCATGAAAGAGATTCGGAATATAAACACTAACAGAGAGGAGCCGTCGTGGTCGTGCAGACTAAGTGTCGGATTGGTAGACGAGGGATCCCGAGTTCAAATCCAGTCGGTCTCCGTTAATTTTTTCCGAATCTAATAGATATCTTTCAATATATACATATTTATTATAGAATTTTAAAATTATGGAAGGGATATCTTTAGCAGCGTCAGAAATATATACGAAATAAATAAATAAATAATAAATAATAAATAATAAATGAATGTTGAAAGATATCTATTAGATTCGGAAAAAATTAACGGAGACCGACTGGATTTGAACTCGGGATCCCTCGTCTACCAATCCGACACTTAATCTGTACGACCACGACGGCTCCTCTTTGTTAGCTGTTTATATTCCGAATCTCTTTTATGACTGCTTACGGTCGTCTAATTCTTACATCTCGGCCATTCTGGCATTACATTCGTCCCGAATGTACCGAGTCTTCATCTATCGGAATTTTATTCGAAACTTGGAGCTTCTGCTCCCGAATTCGTTCACTTTTTGAACGATCGACATGACATTGGAGTATTTTACTCCCCGACTTTTTCCGTTCACTTTTGAACGATCAACACGACATTGGAGTATTTTAACTTCACGACTTTTTCCATTCACTTTTGAACGATCGACACGACATTGGAGTATTTTACTCCACGACTTTTTCCGTTCATTTCGAACAACACACAAACGACACACATAAAATCGACTGAATTCTCCCTGTCAGGTAACATAGGCTGTATCCTTTCTGAGGTAACACGGGCTGAATCCCACTTCTGAGATTGAAAGATATTTATTAGATTCGGAAAAAATTAACGGAGACCGACTGGATTTGAACTCGGGATCCCTCGTCTACCAATCCGACATTTAGTCTGCACGATCACGACGGCTCCTCTCTGTTAGCTGTTTATATTCCGAATCTCTTTTATGACCGCTTACGGTCGTCTAATTCTTACAATGTATAAATAAAAAAAATAAAAAATAAATAAAAATAATAATAAATGTAAAAATAAATGTAATAAAAATATAATGTAATAATAATAAATGTATCATCATGGCCAGTGCAGCGATTATATGTCTCCTAATCTCTATTGCAACTGTACCACTATACGTCTATATTACTCCATTATTCGATGTACTAACTATTATAATTCAATGGATATTGGAGCATAGCCAGTCTTTATGCTGCTTTGCATTGAAATGGAGGGGATAAAACGCTTGCTTTTCTTCGCTCCATGAAAAGGAAGGAGATGATAAGGCTTGTTCTACAATACGCATGTCGATGTCGCGAGTCACATAAGAATTGACAATTCAATTCAATCACAAACGAATGTAGGGAGAATATTTGATTGTGATTGGCCTATTCTTATGGCCCACGACACCGACACACGACGTATTGTAGAACAGGCCTAAGCGATAGCGTTTCGCTGCTTTTCATTAAGTGGAGTGGGAATAAAAGCTAGCTTTGCTTCGCTGCATGAAATTACAGCTTTAGGTCCATGAGACAGTCATAAACATAGTATACCTAGACCAAGTAAAGAGTGGGGATCGAGGTGTATGTAGAAAAAGATAAACTCTGTTTTATGCTTTCGCGTTTTCTCTCGTTCGCATATGCATATAAAACGTACATCTGTAAATGGGAATTGTAAGTAGAGGCGTATATTTTGTAGGCATGCATGAACTAGAGAGAACGCGAAGGCACAAAACGGAGTATATCCTTTTTGACATACACATCTATCCCCACTCCTCGAATAAAGACAAACGCTCGGTCATAGTATCAGGAGACACGGGGTGCTTTCCAACAACGTACACAGGCAACACCGTGTAATATAATATCTACACTGGTGCTTTCCATCTATGACACAGAGAGACAAAGAACGACACTGCGAAACACAGCTCGATTCTAAGTTTGGCCGTGTCGGACGTCAATAGCGCCGACATATCGAGCAAAATTATTTTTTTTAAGTGTGGTACTAATATACATTCCGGTCATTATTGTCATTTTGGATGCATTCCGTTGAATCCGGATTCTGTTTCTTGTATGATGCGCATAATGCATTTATCCTTGTTTAATGTATGATAAGGATAAATGATACATCATGTACATCATGCGAGAAACGGAACGCATCCTTTATTTGTAAAAAAATGTCTTCATCGCGTTCGAATAACGTAGTACCGAAATTTTTAGGTAATCAATATTCAGTTTTTTTTTTTATTTAAAGAACTATATAAGCTTAAAAACATTACGTATTTGTTGATGACCCATTATTAGTACATATTAGTACATATTCTATTGGATTAAGTTTTATTGCAGATGTTCTTTTGTCGGTATTGTAAAAAAATTATTCCTATATTAAATGATATTAAACATCATGCTTGTTTCAAAGAAAAAGAAGTTTTCCTTGAAGGAGAAAAGGAATTATATTCACCTGAAATGAATGAGATTCCATGTAATGTCAAATCGAAAAGATCATAGTTATTTTACAAATATAAAATAAAGCGCTTTGTAGCCAGCAATAAAATAATCAATACATATAATTTACTTAAATTTATTTCAATATGTATCAATAATTCTTAAAAAATGCATTGGCAATAATAGCTATATAAGGCCGGTTCTAACTTGGGAGCTCCGAGGGGGGGGGGGGGTAGAGGGGCAGAGGGATTCCGCGACGCGGGCACTCCATAAGCGATGGATGCGGGGTCCGCGGGGCAAGGGAGGGGGAAGTGCGTCACTAGGCGCGGGATCTGCGGAGCGAGGAGGTGGAATATGGCGCGGGGTCCGCGAAGCGAGGAGTGACGTCACCGATGCGGGGTCCGCCGCCGCCATCGCCGCCGCCGCCGCTGTCATCATGTTCTTTCTCTTACCATTTTTTCTTCTCTCTTTCTTTCTCTTCTCCCTTCCTTCCTCTTTTCTTAAGTTCTCTCTCTTTTCACCAAGATATCTTGTTTTGTCTTGATATTTTTTTGTAATTTTAATTTTTTAAATTAATTATTTTATTTAAAATTAATTATTTAAAATTTTAAATTATTTAAAATTATTTTATTTAAAATTAATTATTTAAAATTAATTATTTAAAATTAATTATTTTTTAAAAGAGATTTTTAAAAATATTACTTAGTAATTTATTATTATTATGAGTGATATTATTATTCGTGACAAGATGCGTCGGCACGCGACTCGTTATCGCAGCGCAACCTGAAACCGTTGAATTGAAAGAAAGAATGGAGAATAAACCGAATAATATTTATCATAATATACATTTATTGGTCATGTAACGCATAGTGTACAATATTATCTATTGCGTACGCTAATGATTCATAACCTATAATCGAAGTTTTGTCAAAAATGTCGCTCTCGCGCAAAGTTTTTATTGCAATATGTTTATCTGTGATACAATTCCGCCGTAAAAAGTTTATAAATTGTTTAAATTTTTCGCTGACACCATATATATTCTCATAGATCCTGTAATATACATGTTCGACGCAATGTTCAAGTTCAAATAGAAAGAATACGGTTGACGGCTTCATGTACAAGCATGTATCGCGCAATGTAAACTTTACAATATTTGTATTTCGCATTCGAACAAGTTCTATAATTAGATCATGAATCAACAATGATGAAGGAGCAATTGATTGCACAAGCTGCTCGATATCCACACGTTTCTCGATGAAGGTTTTCCACATTACATAAGGCAATAATATTTGATTGCCTCGATTATTACCAATACGTAATTTCACATAGGATACAGGTCCCATGTTGATTCCAATATCCAAATATTTATAAGCTGTGTATGTTACGTTATATTTGTAAGCTGTGGCAAATCTTCTTCCCAAGATACGAGATGTACAAGGTTCCGAAGATGATGAATTATGAAAAGATATACTGTAAGGAGAAGAATACATATAAGTAAGCTATTGTTACGTCCGTGTTCTGAACGAAAGATAATATCTCTCGTCAGGAGGAGAACTCGGGTGGACGCACGGAACCTCTCCTTTTCTCGCGGAGCGACGTCGTGATGCCGATCCGCGAGTCGAACGCGCGTTAAGGGGGGCAGGGATCGGGTCAGCGTCAGCGACGTTATTACCCTTACCTGCGCCCGCGCTATTCGGCGGTCCGTTTTAGGTCAGAGAACCGAATCTCTTTGACCAGGGATGGACCTAGTGCGATCCTGAGGGAGCCGGGAACGGCGCGGGGTCAAGTTTAGGAGAGAAAAAAAAATGTTTACTACCGAATTTTGATCAATTAATTTAATAAGAAATAATAAAAGTGAGCTACAATTTTCTGTTCGTGTACATAAAAAGGTTGAAGTATTGGTAACAAAGAGAAATCTTATACATAAAAAAATATAAAAAAAAAAAAACGAACGCGGGCCAGGAAAATCTCTTATAATCCCAGTTGCTCAAGTTGGGGTAAAAAATTGGTGATAGCGAACATGTCTATAGGATCGGGTTGCAGGTGTGGAGGAGGATTGGGGTGCGCGGTGCGGAATGCCTTAATCGGGACGAGGTAGGGGAGAGGATCACGGGAAATGTACATAGGGACAGTATCGGTTACTGCATGCCTGGAGATTTGGTCCCAGAATTGTTTGTCAGGTTTAAATTTTCTTGGGATGAAGAAGGTGCCGGGAGATGGATGGGCGGGAGAGCGAGGGAATTGACGGACGAGGTGAAAAAACTTCTCCACGTCGAAATTTTCCGGAGTACACCTGCTCTCGAATTCGGCTGCGGAACGGAGGGCCGAGGCGTATTGGTGGAGCGATGTGTTGGCTAGTTCCGGCTCTACTTCTACTAAGCGCTCCGCGAGTTCTTCGGCGTGGCATTCGCGACGAATCTGCTTATTTGCCTTCTCGCGACGGTGTCGCAATGCCCGTTTCGTTGGTCCGTTCCGAATGGCATTTGTTTGGTTCACTATATAAATGAAAGTCAGATAAGAGAGAAGTTGAGGAATCGAAATAAGGCAGCTTCACCGAATCAATCGGCTTGCCCGGTTGGAGTGTTGTGGAATTGGAGGAGGCAGCTTCACCGAGTTAATCGGCGGCTTGCCCGGTTAGAAGGTTGTGGAAATGAATATTGTGAAGTCAGGGAAGGCAGCTTCACCGAGTTAATCGGCGGCTTGCCAATTTGGAATGTTGGAGTGGTTTTAAGATAAATAAATTGAGAGAAATAAGTAAATAAGAGGTCGCGAACCAAACTGCCAGTTACCGCGGGAAAAATGATAAGCTTGGACTTACTTTTTGTTGTAGTGGCCGGTGGCGATGGTCTAGGAATGCAATTGCCCAGGCTGGATCGTTGAATTGTTCGAGAATAATAAAGTCGCGCACAGATTCTAACTGTAATAGTTACGGAAGGTGTCGACCTCGAATGTATCAGGAAGAAGAGAGCGATCCGCTCCGAGTCGCGGTTTTTAAAAGGTTCCGGAGGGATGGGAATATCTGAGGGCGTGATGGATTTCCGTGTTGGCTTGTCAAATGATAGTTTAGGAAAATTATGAATATAGAGGAAGGAGGGAAGCGGTGTCCTATGATTTGTGGTCGTTTTTCCATTTCCAGATTTCCCAGCGAATGATAGAATTAGTTTTTAGATAGATAGAATTTATTAATAAAAATTCTCCCGCTAGTTCACACTCTTAATCGCTCATTGGTGTGCCAGCCAACGGCCATTAATCAGTTTTTCTTGATTGGTGCTTTTTGTGTTTCCCCACCAATGTGGGGAGTGTCATTCCCGAACGATCCAACGCGTTTCTTATCCGTTAGGAATTTGCTTTTGTTAATATTAATTTTTTATATTGGTAAGTCGTAAACTTGTCGGCGCCGACAAGGCTGTTTACCAAGGATTTTTTGATAATGAGACATATCTCGGGAGAACGATTGTTTATTTAGAGTTTTTTTTTGTTTGATCGGGTTATTTTTGTTTGATCGTTCGAAGTGCCCGTTTATGGATTAGCAGCCGTTAAATTTTTCCTTCCCGAAAGAGAAGAATTTGTGAAGTACCCCGGACGTAACACCTCCCGACTTAGACAAATGTTGGGAGTGCACAACATTTGCAACAATAGGATAATAATTCTTCGCTTTCGGTCCCCTTTTTTTTGTGAAGAAGAAAGAAGGAACAGGCGACCACCAAAACCTCTTCCTTATTCCCTCGTTCTTCCTCGTCTTCGCTTACATTAATTAACGTTACATCGTTTTCTCGATACTGTTTAAAATTAAGTTGTGCGCATCATTCACTCTCTCCTTTCCTCTGGTTTTTTTTTCTGAAAAATATCTTAAATGTTTCATGTCTGACATTTGTTAATGCGTATTTTTTTTTTTTCGAAGTGGTTTATTTCTTCTTGTTGTGGAGAGTGAAGAATGAGCAAGACCTTGCATGCTGGGATGCTTGGATTAGATAAGAAGAATACTATTACTAGTGTTATCATTATTATCATCATTATTATTATTATTATTATTATTATGTAAAAAAAACAAATTCGGAAGAATTATAAAATTTTCGAAAGGGTTTATGGTAAATTTGGCTTAACTCTATTCCTTATATAGCGTTCAAGAGTAAGGAAATTTTTATATATATATATATATATATATATATATATATATATATATTACGTGAGTACCACCAGTCGCGTCCCGCTCGGCTTGAAATTATTTTTCCATATTCTGCATTCCAAGATGGTTTTTCTATCCTCTTCCCCCGGTTTTTTTTTTCCCTTTTTTTTTCGGGATCTTAATGCAAATGATCAAGCCGTGGTCATTAGGCGTGTTAGCGCTCTGTACCTGCCTCAGTCATTGTGTGTCGTCTGATTATATGGTATGTTTGTTATATTAAATAAGGTGACATTCGCATGACAATTTATTCGACTGGGCAATTATATAATTGTAGAATTATTATCCTGCCACTGACTTGTTAATATTATTATGCTGCGGTTCAGGATTGGTAATTGCAGTTGAGGAGAGAAAAATAAAAATAATAAGCGCTCTCGCTCTCCAGTAGGCACTCAAGCAACACCGATATGAATAAAGAATTAATCGTCTTACATTTCCTCTCTCTTCACGCCACAAAAGGAAAAAATTTAATATAGTAAGTTTAATAATAAAGGAAGTGGATGATATATGTATACAAGGAGCTTAAGTAATTATAATTAAATCATTAAATTATAATGTTTATGATTGTTCACTTAAACATTACTTTATTGACTAAATAAGTATACGAGATAGAAAAAAGGTATAGCTAACAGACGTAAGGATAGTATAATAAAACAAAGGTTGTATGATGTTGAGTAATAAACAACGGTTGTATAATTGAATATTTAAACAAAAGTTGTATAATTAACGAAGGTTGTATAATTGAGTAATAAAACAAAGATTGTTTAATTGAGTATATAAACAAAAAAAAGTTTTCTTTTTTTTTTTTTTTTTAGATTGCTGGGAAGGTATCCACGATTCGGGCCTCTTTCTCGACTCGTGCCTCCCCTAGGGATACCAATGCGTCACGAAGGTTCGTGACCCCCCAGTCGTCCTCGTGCGGCAAGACCAATTTGACCATTGCGGCCCCATTTTCCAATGGACGCACGATATTAATATATCCACTGCGTCTCTCAGCTAGGATTCGGCACAGAGCTCTCGTTTTCTTGGGCCAAAATCTAGTTGGTTTAGCCGGTCCTGTGTAGGCTAGTCCACAGGTAAGAGCCTGCCATCTTAACTCCTGGAAACGTCCTTCCAGGCGGAAGATTTGATGGAATGATCTCCACACCTGGCGTCCTATATCTCTGAGATCGATCCGGGCGGTCCTCTGGGCCGGGTTGACTCCCGTAATCAATCCCCTTTGCCATACGTCGCCGTCTTTTATGGCAACAGGCTTGTCTTCCTCTATGTCGTTGGGCCAGCAAGTGAGTTCTTTTGATTTGCGGTTCATTCGGAAATTAAGTTCTTCCGATAGATCTTGCAGAGCTGGTTCTCCATTTTTTAGCCGCACCCAAAACAAGAGCGGAGATTCTACTCGTAGGATCTTACACTCGAGACGCCCGCGAGTCAAACGGCTGGTATCGATAGCTTCCATTTTTCTCTTCTCCCTTTTATTTTTATGTTCTTCACTTCTAAAAAGTTTAATAATTGTTAGGTGGTTGAAAAGAGGGAATAGTAGATAGGAGAAGGAAAGGAAAGAGGTTGTTTTGTTGATATTATGTTTTTAGTTCGAACGAAAATCCTGGTTTTTCCTCTGGTGATAATAAAGGATATACTTGGTTTTCCGGGGTCTTACTATACAGGTCAGACTCTGGTGCGCTGGCCTGTTCGGGTTTTTGAACCCTTTTTGTGCCTAATAGTAATAAAAGATGAGTAATAGAGTCCCAGATGGCGCCCAGTAAATGTATGGACCATCCATATACGGTATGCAAAGCGTAACCATGTACGATCGTGTCTATCATTAATTTTATGATTCTCCCGGTGAGGTATATTCCAATTATCCCGGCGCTGATATTGCCGAAAATTAAGAATTTATTCCAAAATTCTTTCCATGCGGATGCAGCGATTTTTGTTATGGATGCTTCGTCTAATAAATTTGAAAATGATCCCCCGTTCAGGGAGATTGGTTGTCCCATCATCCGCCTGGCTACCGTGTTGAGCACCGCCGGTCGCTCAGCAGGGAACAATATGTGATCGCGTAGATCATTGAGATCATTTTCGGTGTATATTCCGCTTGTAGCGAGCGATCCAGGGTTAACATATTTCCACGTAGGTTTGGTCATAGGTTTCATAATTGTGGGCGGCAATGATTCCACAGGTTTAGGCATAAGTTTATACCATGAATCTCCTAGGTGATACATAGTAGGTGCGAAAGAGTTGCAATTTATTTGAGTCCTCTGTCGCAATAGTACATGGGTCTGCGGCGTTAAATAATAGGTTTCGTTTCCCCGCATGACTGGTAGCTGATTATAACAGTTGTCAGTTCTTGTGATTTTTACTTCCACGGGTACGCATTTTACGATGTGTATTACTTCTCCGGCTAACAGGGCCATATATCCAGGTCCTTTCATTAAGTAATAAGCAAAGATATCGGGTGTTTGAGTGGCTATAGCTAAAGCGTTTTTTAACATTCCCTGCTCTAGTTCACACTGTTGCAAAAGGATATTTCTGTATAATTGATGTATCTGCGTACGGATGTGCTTTTCGACGTATACGAATTTGGAATTCATGTAGGTGAATATGTCGAGGTTAGAGACACGCGTTCGTTGTTTGAAAATCGTTACGCCACGCGAGGTTTCGAAGATGATTAATTTAGGATGTTCGGTTCGAGTGAGTGTATAACCGCATGTTGCGTATTTTCCTTTGCTAGTCAAGGCGAAAGTTGTATCTTGTGCAGTTAATGAATAGACTATTAGTTGTTGTTCATTTACGTTATCTATTATTTTGTCTGCAATCCCACTGTACAATACTCCATAATTGTTGAATTTACAAGTGTCGGCGGGCACTGGATCCCAATAGGTCTCACCTCCCTCTATATCTGTGCAATGGGTGGTAGTGAGTTCACAGGCCACTCCGGATCTGAGTAGTACTCGATTGCTATTTATTCGTACGTCGGCTATATATTTTTGTAGTGAGATTTTTATGCTGGCGAGTACCACGACGTCAGTCCACGTGCCGTACGGATCCGAATACGTGCTCCCCTTGCACGATCCATCGGCGTCTACGTGTCCTGCCAATGTTACTGGTCGGGCAATGGTATGATTCGGTTTTAATCCAGTGATATATCCGTTATGTAACTGATAAGTTCCATAAGAATGCATTCGTTGGCATACTTCACGTGATGTTTCTTCTATATATGAATATTTGCCATTCAACACATCCATGGAATGGGAAAACATTCCGCATTTTTTTATTAATCTGTCTATTTCGACTTTGCATTGAATAACCTTTACTGACTCGAATTCGTTTATTTGTAGAAGTTGTATATAGACATTAGTTGAATTTACGTTCTGTGGCGGAATGTCGCATTCCTCGATATTTAGTAGAGATAAGGTTGTTAGATTTGTTGAGGGCGAGCCGCAGTCATAGCCTATTATCCCATGCGTTTTATGAAACCGGATTGTTAAAATTGTTATTATTACTGCCCAGCAATTATGGAGATCCATCTGGAAAAGGTTATTTTTTTTCTTGTTATTTATCTGGAGGTAATTTAATATGCGAAATTCGTAAACGATTAGGGTGGACAATTCGACTATTTTTCTTTATTCTAATTTTTACGTTATTTTTATTTAATATTTCTAATACTTCGTGTGGTCCGGTATACTGATCCCCAAATTTACCCGGTTTAGGTCCCTTTAATAGGAAAACATAATCCCCAGATTTAAAGGTTTGAGGGTTGATTTTTTTGTCATAATATTTCTTTGATTTATGTTTCGCCTCGATGATATTTTCACGCGCGTTCCCTCGAAGGTTATGGAGTAGAGTGACTAAAGTTACCAAATAGTCATCGTAACTAGTTAATTTATCTTCTGGTGCTAGAAATTTTTCCGAAGGTATTCTTGCAATTTTTCCAAATATTAATTCGTATGGAGTATGTTTTGTAGCTTCTTGTACACAGGTGTTATAATTAAACATTGCGAGGCTAACCCATCGGTCCCATTGTTCTTGTTCGTTTGCATATTGTTTAAGATACTCTCCTAGGGCGTGATGCGATCGCTCTAGAGATCCATTGGATTGAGGATGGAAGGCGGTTGTACGAAACTTACGAATTCTAAAAAGTTTTGCAATCTTTCTCATTAAGTCGCTGACAAAATTTCTTCCCTGATCGGTTAGTATTGCTTTGGGTGCTCCGAATATACAAATGAATTTATTAACAAAAGCCTCGGCTATTGTTTCAGAGGTTTGATTTGGTAGGGGAATTCCCATGCTGAATTTAGTCAGTTGATCTTGCAGTGTCAAAATGTATTCATTTCCTCTCTCAGTTTTTTGTAGAGGCCCGACAATATCCATTGCTACTTTGTCGAAGGCTGTTCCCGGAGTATCGGTAATTATCATGGGCTGTTTCGTTTTAACGCGTACTAACTTTTTCAGTTGACATTGTAAGCATTGCTGAATATACCGTTGGACGTCAGATTTTATATTTTCCCAATAGTAATTATGCTTAATTCTGTTATACGTTTTAGTAATGCCTCTATGTCCACCTGTAGGTGAGCAATGTGTTTCGCCTATTATAGAAGGGCGAAGATCTTTCGGAGGGTATTTTACTAATCCGTTACAAATAATTAATTTAGCTAATGAGTCGAGAAAGGTCATTTGTAATTGTGTCTTAATATTGCTCCAAGGAATATTGCAAATGAAATCCGTTTTAGCAATGCTAATAGTTTCTAATTTTAATTCCTCTGTTATTTTTCGTAATTCCATCAGAGTTTGCGTTATATAATTTAAAATCATTGTTGGCCCTTCTCTCGACCCTTCTTCAATGGGTAAGGCCACATGAAAGTAGTTTTTGCGTTTTATAACCTGCGGTCTACACAGAGCGAGTTTATTGAAGGTAGGCAATTCGTTGCGCTCGAGTAATTTTCGTGCTCCAGAATCCAATGGGTTTCCGTTGACATCGACAAAATATGCTATGTTATCTTTCCGCAAAAATAATAATTCGCGGGAATCGACAACATTGTTTTTTATTAGCTTATGGCCAATGATAGTTGGTTTAAGTTTATCTATACTGTTAAGCTCTTCGTTCTCTTCGTTAGTTATTTCGCTTCCTCCTTCGTCGTCACTCTCTTTTTCCGTGTCGCTTTTGTTGGCTTGATCCGCGATTTCTTTGGGTTGCATTGAATTTAAGTGTTTATTTCGTTCATTTATCGTTTGGCTGCGAGTGAGCATTCTTCTGGCTCTCGGTGGATCGTGTATTAATGCTTTCTCTGTCTGCTGCACTGGTAATTCATCCAGTTCTTCTTGTGTAAAGGGTATGGAATCCGTATTATCTTTAAACAGATGGTCGTCAGGTAATAAATTTTCTGTTTGCTCGTCATCTGAAAGATATAACTCGAAGTTTTCGTCCTCTTCTATTTCTTCCTCCTCGTCGGATTCTTCTAACATTTTAGAAATTATTTCTGCATCCTTTGCTTCGTTGGGATTCAAAGTTTTGCGACCAATAATCGCCTTGCAGTTCACTTCTTCGAAATTCACCGGATTCCTGGATAGCGCATCAGCATTTACGTTAGTTTTTCCTGCTTTGTATACGACATCGTAATCGTATTCGGCTAATTTTAATCTCCATCGTAATATTCTCATGTTGGTATCTTGAGCGTTTTTAAACCACAATAAAGGTTTATGATCTGTGACTAAAGTAAATTTTCGGCCGTATAAATATGGGCGGAAATGCTTAACACAGTATAATATAGCCAGCGCTTCCTTCTCGTATGTATCGTATTTTAATTCATTATCAGTTAGAGTTCGTGACGCATACGCGACTGGTCGGTCCTTATTTATTTCACCTTGCGACAATATTCCTCCTACGGCTACTCCGGAAGCGTCGGTGGTTAGGATAAAAGGCTTTGAAAAATCAGGATATTGCAACACGGGTTCTTCACATAATCTTTGTTTTAATTTTTCGAATGATTCTTCTTGTTCTTGTGTCCACTCGAAACGTACGTCATTTTTTAATAAATTTGTCAAGGGTTTTGCTAATTTAGAAAAATTAGAGATAAATCGTCTGTAATATCCCGCTAGTCCTAGAAATTGTTTAATGTTTCGGGGTGTCTTAGGTCTAGGAAATCGTCGTACGGCTTCTAATTTTTTTGGGTCGGGTTTAACTCCGTTTTTGTCTATGACGTGTCCCAAATAAGTTACTTCGGATTTTAAAAATTCACATTTGTCGAGCTGTAATTTTAAATTTGCTTCGCGTAGTTTATCTATTAAAAGATTATATTTTCTTTCATGCTCTTCTAATGATGACGCGTAGATAACTATATCGTCCATATAAACAAATAATTCCTTTCCTTGTAATCCTGATAAAACTAAATCCATTAATCGTTGGAAGATAGCAGGAGCATTTTTTAATCCAAATGGCATTCTATCAAATTCATAATGCCCAAAAGGTGTTGTGAAAGCGGTTTTATGGCTATCTGCTGGATTCATTTTTATTTGATGAAATCCTGAGGCTAGATCGCATACCGAAAAATATCGAGCTCCTCCCAATTGATCTAAGATATCGACTATATTTGGTAGTGGATACGCATCTCCGATAGTTTTGTCATTTAATGCCCGGAAATCTAATACCATTCTCCATCGAGATCTAATACCATATTTCCTTGGGAATCTTCTTTCTTGGGTACAATCCATATGGGCGTATTGTAAGACTGTGAAGGTTTTACTATGCCCCCCTCTAGCAGTTCTTCTACTTGTTTGTTTATTTCCTCTTTGTGAACTTGCGGAAATCTATACTGACGGGTGTTAATCGGCTGATCATCTGTTGTAGATATTTTATGTCGTAAAACATTAGTTGCTGTCAGTTTTTCCTCAGGTATATGAAACCTGTCTTGACTATTAATTATAAGATTTATCACATTCTCCTTTTCATAATTATTCAAGTGCTCTAGTCGTAATAATTCTATAATTTTTGTGAGCCTATCCTTTTGGTTTTCTTCCGATAGTATTAAGCATTTGATAGCTCCGTTTTCCTTGTTATTACTTTGTATCCCTTGTATAACTTTCTCTTTATGTTTTGATTTGCGCTTACGTATACATTCGTCTACTATCACTTGAGATTGATTTTGTCTTAATTTAAAAATTCTCGAGGACGGTTTTTTATTTTTCATTCCTAATTTGCCGAGGTTTATTTCATTCGACTTATTTATTTGTATTCTTTCCATAAGCTCTTTGACGGTAATATGAGAGGGTTCATTTTTTTTATTCATTTTTTCTGAGAACATCCCAACTCTTGGGAATTTATCGCCTTTTAGCGAGACTGAGGCATTAGTATTGTCGTTTTCGTTTAGGCAGAATCGTGTCGGATTACGTAGTGAGGTTTGGTAACTTCCCTCCTCGTAACCGATGGAGCTGGAAAATGCTCGAGAAGTGCGGAAACTTTCATCGGCAATTCCAGAATTAACCTTTGAAGTGATTCGACAATTTTCACCTCCAAGGAACTCAAAATTTTTTAAATTTTCGGACGAGGTTTGGTAACTTCCCTCTCCGAGGATTTTGGGATGGGAGGATATCTCAGAGGAGGTTTGGTAACTTCCCTCTTGCTGAGTATCGAAATTATGATTTCTCCTTTTGTTTCCTCTCATTTTAATTTCGTTTTTATTTTTGACCTTTAAATTTTTATTAATTTTATCTCTATTTATGGAAATTTTGATTTCTTTATTATTTATATTTCCGTCCTCTTTTGTCTTTGCATTTTCTCTTTCATTCTCATTTTTATTTTCATTTTTATTTTCGTTAACAATTTCAATATTCATAATCTCGTCTTCCTCTCTACTTATTTCATTTTCGTTTAACAATTCTTTTTTATGGTCAATATGTTTGGTCTCTCTTGGAAAGGAATTCGGGTGTGAAGTTGTTAATTCTTCGTGATAATCTAATGTCTTTATTCTGGTTTCACACAGGTCGACCATCTCATTCAGAGGTCTAAGATTTATGGTCGGCACCCTGACTTCTACTTCTTCGTCCCGCGTGTTTATGATATTTAAGTATGCTTTCCCCGAGACATTTTCCACGATCGTGTCCCCTAGATAGATTCCGTAAGTTATCTTCAATTTCGGTACATATCCAATTTTGACATTAGGGTTGCCAACTCTTACATAAAATAACGATTCTGATCTGGGTGATACTACTATAGTTTCTGGTGACAGAAAAGGTACTTGGATACCGGATACATCTATACATCCTTGTGCATAATCAATTTTCGATGATGTTTGTTTAAAGAAATCGTTGCCTAATATACCAGCTTGCGGTATCGGAAAGTCGTCGGGTACTATGTGGAAATTTACTGCGGTGTCGAAAAGGCTTAGCGTAGTTTCGCCGAGAGTAAAGACCGGATAATCGTTTATTCCGTTTAATTTTAGAATGTTACAATAATTAATGCGTACTCCCTCAGGTATAAAATTTTTTTTAATTATATTAGGTCCGGAACCGGTGTCTAACATAAGAGTTATGTGAGGGACTGTTTTTTGTATTTCTACCTGAACGGTCGGCACGCGACTGTGTTTATCGAGGTTTACCGCTACTGAGCGAGCGTTCGGAGCGTTTTTTATTGAGGCGCCGAAGATGTCGACGGGCGTGGAATCCGTTCGGTCCCCTGTTGCACGCCCGGCTTCGAGGGGCCGTTGGAGTTTACCGAATCTTTTGCCATTCTTCGATTATTACTTGCGATGCGCAATTCACAGTTTTCGAGGAGATGCCCTTGCGTTTTGCAATATCGGCAAAATGGTGTGTTACTATCGCTTGCAGTTCGATCCATTCTAGATCTGCAATCCCTAGCAGTGTGCCCTGCGGTGTTACAATTCTGGCAAATAATTCTGGCTTTATTTTCTGTCATGCGCAGTTCATTTTGCTTTTTCCAGCAGTTATTAGCTGAGTGTCCCTGTCTATCGCACTACTGGCAAATCAAGAGAGGCTTGTTTTGATTAGTACTACGGCATGACTTCGCGTTATGACCGGTTTTAGAGCACAATTGACAGACAATCGTATTTTCTCGTATCACGTTAACAGTTCGCCGTAATTGCGGGTCGCGCATTCGACATTTACTAGCATCGTGACCACGTTTTTTGCAAATCTGACATATTAGTATTTCGTAATTCTGCTGTGAATTTTGAATGAATTTTCTACAGTTGCTGGCTAAATGTCCGTCTTTATAACAAATTTGGCAAGTTTCGCGTTGTAAGTTTATTTTTGCGATATTACCACGCCGTAAATCTGACATCGCGCGTAATTCTCTTTCTATGCGTATCGCGTCGGCTACGGCTGCTTTAACATCCATCTGTGAATTTCTTAATATTCTCTGTTCGATCTCCGGTTTTAACCCCTTGATAAAGCATTTACACATGTCTCTTTCTAACGAATCTTTAATATTCTGTTCGGGAAGAGAAGGTCCCGAACTTCGATATGCTTCGAGTATTTGCTTCCCCAAAATTTTTACTCTATTCGCGTATGTTATTACATCTTCGTCGTTCCCTTGATAGACATCCCAATTCCCCTTGTAGTTGATAGACATTTTTCGAAGGACCGTAAATTTGTTTTAAATATTTAGTGATTTGAGCGACATTGTTAAAGTCTTGATCCTGAATAGTTCGACGTGCCTCTCCGATTATACGTTCTAATGATTTTAGCAAATTGAGGCTCAGCCTCGGGAAGCATAGATTTCGCCTCCTCGCAACCCTCGATAAAATAATTCAATGGAATATTTTGTCCATCGAAGTATGGAATGGCGTCGACGGCGTATTTTAGCGTAGCGAAAGGATTATTTTGTGCCATTTTTAAAGATTCTAGGTTTTTTGCCTTTTCGTCGAAATTATCGGAATTATTACTAGTTAATGACGTTTCGCGTGTGGAAATATTAGATTCAAACGTTTCGCAAACAGTTTCGAATCGCTCCTCCGCTATCGAAGTGTCCTCCAGAGAAAAAGTGACGTGTTTGGAAGCGAGGAATTTAGATGGAGTGGATGTGTGCACTGTTTTCGACGCGCCTGGCTTGGGTTTACCGCCACACTCTAAACCGAGTTTATAAAGTTCATCTACTTCGGACTTATTCGAACTTGACCTCGTACTCATTCCCGCTAAAGATCGCACCTTTTAAATCCCGGACGAGCCCCCAAATTTTTCAAGCTCTGTTACGTCCGTGTTCTGAACGAAAGATAATATCTCTCGTCAGGAGGAGGAGAACTCGGGTGGACGCACGGAACCTCTCCTTTTCTCGCGGAGCGACGTCGTGATGCCGATCCGCGAGTCGAACGCGCGTTAAGGGGGGCAGGGATCGGGTCAGCGTCAGCGACGTTATTACCCTTACCTGCGCCCGCGCTATTCGGCGGTCCGTTTTAGGTCAGAGAACCGAATCTCTTTGACCAGGGATGGACCTAGTGCGATCCTGAGGGAGCCGGGAACGGCGCGGGGTCAAGTTTAGGAGAGAAAAAAAAATGTTTACTACCGAATTTTGATCAATTAATTTAATAAGAAATAATAAAAGTGAGCTACAATTTTCTGTTCGTGTACATAAAAAGGTTGAAGTATTGGTAACAAAGAGAAATCTTATACATAAAAAAATATAAAAAAAAAAACGAACGCGGGCCAGGAAAATCTCTTATAATCCCAGTTGCTCAAGTTGGGGTAAAAAATTGGTGATAGCGAACATGTCTATAGGATCGGGTTGCAGGTGTGGAGGAGGATTGGGGTGCGCGGTGCGGAATGCCTTAATCGGGACGAGGTAGGGGAGAGGATCACGGGAAATGTACATAGGGACAGTATCGGTTACTGCATGCCTGGAGATTTGGTCCCAGAATTGTTTGTCAGGTTTAAATTTTCTTGGGATGAAGAAGGTGCCGGGAGGTGGATGGGCGGGAGAGCGAGGGAATTGACGGACGAGGTGAAAAAACTTCTCCACGTCGAAATTTTCCGGAGTACACCTGCTCTCGAATTCGGCTGCGGAACGGAGGGCCGAGGCGTATTGGTGGAGCGATGTGTTGGCTAGTTCCGGCTCTACTTCTACTAAGCGCTCCGCGAGTTCTTCGGCGTGGCATTCGCGACGAATCCGCTTATTTGCCTTCTCGCGACGGTGTCGCAATGCCCGTTTCGTTGGTCCGTTCCGAATGGCATTTGTTTGGTTCACTATATAAATGAAAGTCAGATAAGAGAGAAGTTGAGGAATCGAAATAAGGCAGCTTCACCGAATCAATCGGCGGCTTGCCCGGTTGGAGTGTTGTGGAATTGGAGGAGGCAGCTTCACCGAGTTAATCGGCGGCTTGCCCGGTTAGAAGGTTGTGGAAATGAATATTGTGAAGTCAGGGAAGGCAGCTTCACCGAGTTAATCGGCGGCTTGCCAATTTGGAATGTTGGAGTGGTTTTAAGATAAATAAATTGAGAGAAATAAGTAAATAAGAGGTCGCGAACCAAACTGCCAGTTACCGCGGGAAAAATGATAAGCTTGGACTTACTTTTTGTTGTAGTGGCCGGTGGCGATGGTCTAGGAATGCAATTGCCCAGGCTGGATCGTTGAATTGTTCGAGAATAATAAAGTCGCGCACAGATTCTAACTGTAATAGTTACGGAAGGTGTCGATCTCGAATGTATCAGGAAGAAGAGAGCGATCCGCTCCGAGTCGCGGTTTTTAAAAGGTTCCGGAGGGATGGGAATATCTGAGGGCGTGATGGATTTCCGTGTTGGCTTGTCAAATGATAGTTTAGGAAAATTATGAATATAGAGGAAGGAGGGAAGCGGTGTCCTATGATTTGTGGTCGTTTTTCCATTTCCAGATTTCCCAGCGAATGATAGAATTAGTTTTTAGATTATAACGGTCTCGCTTTTCCGCGCGGAGAGCGGTCAGTCGGTTACCAGGGGGAGAAGCGAGGACGTTAGAGACAGAAAGGCGAGATTAAAGTGTGAGACGAGATTGATAATAAATAACGATGTTTATTTAGCTAAAAGTGGTGCGATGGAATGCACCGAATCGTCGCGTTAAATGTTCGTGGCCGTAGACGGGCGAGGCGGCGATCGGCGTGCGGAGAATGCGTAAATACAAAATAAGAGATCGCTCGGGCGGTCGGCGCGATACTGATCGCGGTGCGCAGTTCGATGGCGCGGGGCGCGCGTGGCGGTGTCGCACGTGTTAGTCGCGGACCTTTAAATCGGCGATTTAAACGTGCACGCGTGTCGCGGGTATTGTCGCCAGGGTGGATATTTCGCGAGGTCGGCGGATCGTTGAGATCGGAGAACGGGTGTGCCCGTTCCCTGCCGAGAGTGCTCGGCTGACGGGGGGTAGGCCCCTCGTCTGTTTGCGTGAACGCCGAGTGTACTCGGCCAGCCGGGGAGAGCCCCAGCTGTGTGCGGAGAAGAAGGTGGCGGCGCCGAGTGTACTCGGCCGACCAGGGTGTACCCTGGTGCTCGGAGAGGTAGTATCGGGGAGAACCCCGGTACTCGGCGGTGAAATCTCGGAACGGCAGAGTCGGGTCGAGCGAACTCGACGCGCTGGGGAGACCCCAGCAACTCTCGGCTTGCCGTGCGAGCTACGGAGACGGCTTTCGGCCAGGCCAAGCGAACTTGGCGCGTTGGGGAGAGCCCCAACAATCTCAGGCTTGCTGCCGGTTTCGGAAGATCGTTTCCTCGAGGCGAGCTCTCGGAGACGATCTAGGAACAGGAGTAAACGGAGCGTGAGTGAGTGATTTTCTGTGGAGAGCGATGCCTTTTTATATCCGAGATCGACCTCGGTATTTTCGGTCGGATGGGTCGGATTGGTCGATCTCGGGGTTAGCATCCCTCTCCCCAGGAGCGGAAAAAAAGGATCGGGGAGATGATTGGTTTTTTGGGTAGGGAAGGAATTCGTAGGGAAGGTAGCGGCGGGGTGCGGGGTGGTTGCGCGCTTGTGGACGCGGTCGTGGCGCGGTGCGGGACGCTCGCTCGGTTGCGTGGCGCGGCGTCGGTGCGGTGCGGGACGCTTTCGCGTTCGGTGGTACGGTGCGTGGCGCGGCGCGGGGGGCGTTCGCGCTTGTTGACGCGACGCTTGGCGCGGTGCGGGGAAATACCACGAAAACATCGTGTTTTCGCGGTATTCTCCGACGCTTTCGGAGTTCGCGTGTACAAGAAATTAAAAAAGGAGGCATTGCTGCCTCTTTGCGGCCACTGCCGCACTCCGCCTGATGTTCGGCGGTCCCCGACGGATGGTCGGTCGGGGGAAATCCGGAGGAGGAACGGAGCGGAAGGATGCGCTCCGTTACAAGATAGATAGAATTTATTAATAAAAATTCTCCCGCTAGTTCACACTCTTAATCGCTCATTGGTGTGCCAGCCAACGGCCACTAATCAGTTTTTCTTGATTGTGCTTTTTGTGTTTCCCCACCAATGTGGGGAGTGTCATCCCCGAACGATCCAACGCGTTTCTTATCCGTTAGGAATTTGCTTTTGTTAATATTAATTTTTTATATTGGTAAGTCGTAAACTTGTCGGCGCCGACAAGGCTGTTTACCAAGGATTTTTTGATAATGAGACATATCTCGGGAGAATGATTGTTTATTTAGAGTTTTTTTTTGTTTGATCGGGTTATTTTTGTTTGATCGTTCGAAGTGCCCGTTTATGGATTAGCAGCCGTTAAATTTTTCCTTCCCGAAAGAGAAGAATTTGTGAAGTCCCCCGGACGTAACACTATTAATATATTAAAATATATAAAATGTATAAGAAAGATTTGTGATAATGAAATTTACTGTTTTTTGTACGCCTCATTCTGTTTAATCGAAGTGTAATAATTCACAGAGCTTCTTTTGTACATTTTTTCAAGAGGTGTTTTTTTTTATAGAGGTATAGATTGTCCGTCTTTCACAGAGCGATTAATGCAACAATGATTGTTAAAGTTCTTTTTAATTTGTATACCCCTCTATTCCTTTTTCGACGGTTTACGCGAGATGTGAAATATAACCCTCATTAAAATAGCAATTTTTGCATAAGCGCCGACAAATGGCAGCTGCGATGAGATTATACAGAATAAATCTACTTTAGGCACGTTTTCGTACATCATTCGATATATGATATAACTGTAGATACTGCAACATTTGCAATAATATTAGCGCCAATATATGGCTGCTACGATGAATTTCGCGTAAATATCTTTATCATGTCACAATGAGATCACCTCACGTATTGCAAATTTGCAAATCCACATAGGTCAACGGTACGAAATATATATATTTTTTAAGAACAATTGATGTTTTTCGCTATGAGATCGGACACGTGTTAAAATTACAAACTTGCAATTTCATGTAGGTTAATGGTATGAAATATGATATTAAGAACACGTTGGGCACGTCACAACGTGTCCTGCGATGAGATCATTGTGTTAAAAACGCAATTGTTGCATTTTCACATAAGTCAAGAATAAATTCTTTATATATCATTTGATACATTCTGAAATTAAATGCCACATGCGAAAATATTCTAAAGGAGATACAACCATCATTGGTAAGATATAATAAAAAGACTGTGACACGTTCTGTCATTAGTCAAATTGTAAGTTGAGAGTTGTACATCAAAGAAGATAATTAATATGGAGCAAACCGAGAGTGTTCTTTTGGAACAATCTATCCGATTGAATTCGAGAGAAGAGTACATCGCGTGAGAGCAACGATGCGACAAGTATATCGAGTCGCTAGAAGAGCATGGTCGAATTAAACGCCCGCGATTATCAATTAGTATTAGGCAATCATTGGTCGCACGGATAGCGTGACTCGAAAGATTCGGTACGCCAACGATTCGTGACCGCGGGTGCTGGATACAGCGCAGACCTCAGGTGACGCGAGATTAATACGGCGTTTGAAAGCCGTATTTTGACTGGTGCGGTCATTAATACGAAGCACATCGAACCTCGCCAATTTCTCGAGGATGCGAAGAACATTGTGTTTGAGCGTGTGTAAAATATCATGCAGAAACATAACAATATCAAGGTGAATACAGTATTTAATGGTGAATTTGTTGCGAATAATAAACGTGTAAATAAAAGTGTCAACACGAGAAACTGTAAATTCTTTCATTCGTCCAATTTACACGAGTGGTACGAGTTGCGCGTTATTGAGCCTACCTTGGCATCCCTAGAAGAATTTCAGGAACGCGATAGCGGATGGGCATTGTTGCGTATACTCAATTTGACTGTTAATATAAACAAACACAATCCTCTGCACGCAGGATGTTACATTCAGTTACCACGGGAAATTATGATGAAGAGAGCGGTGATTAACGTACAATCTACAGACAATGCGTGTTTTGCATGGTTAATGGTTGCGGCTCTGCATCCAATTGAAAGAAACACAGAATAAGAATCCTCGTATCCACATTATACGTCGGTACTCAATTTTCAAACATTGAGTTTCCAATGACGTTGGAACAAATTAAAAAGTTTGAATTTCTCAACAACATATCCATAAATGTATACTGCATCGAAAAGAAGAAAGAACTTTCGATCTTTCTGACATGTCTTACCAATACGAAGAAGGAAAAGCATGTCAATCTGCTATACGTGCAGGATCCGCGGGACCATAACGCGGGACATTTCGTGTGGATCAAAAATTTGTCCCGCCTCATAGGCATCAAAAAAGCACACAGGAAATTTTTTTGTGACCGGTAAGTATACATATTTTAATAAGTTGGGAAATATTTTATACTCGTTTAAAAAAAACTAAAATAATTATGTTTCTTGCAGATGTTTACACTATTTTAGCATGAGTGAAAAATTGGAGGCTCACATTATAGACTGTACAGAGATGAACGACTGTGCTATCAGATTATCGAGTGAGGACAACAAGTGGCTCAGTTTCAACAATTATAACAGGAAAGAACGAGTTCCGTTTATCGTATACGCGGACTTGGAATGCACCCTGGAGAAGACAGAAAATGAATATCCGAAAACATCAAGCTATGCGTACCAACACCATCGGGTATTTAACATAGGCTATTATGTACGCTGCTCGTACGATAACTCACTATCCACATATCGGTTTCGTCGCGATAAGGATTGCGTCGTGTGGTTTGCCGAGGAACTCAGAAATTTAGCGCATCGCGTAAAAACTATTTTGTTCCACTAATGTCCCTATGGCAAATTTTACGCGAGAAGATTGGGAAAAATTTAATAACGCTATGTACTGTTACGTGTGCGAAAAACCATTCGCTCTAGATGACATGCGGGTACACGATCATTGTCATCTAACTGGTCGATTTAGAGATCCCGCGCATTCAAATTGTAATTTAAATTACAAAGACTCGCGTTGCATTCCCATAGTTTTTCACAATTTATCCGGGTATGACGCGCATTTTATCATTACGGAAATAGCTACGGCATATGAAGGACGAATAGAATTACTTCCGATAACAAAAGAAAAATATATTTCGTTTACAAAAAATGTCAAAGAAGACGGAAGACAAAAATGATCAGAAAAATTGTGTTAAATTACGATTTATTGATTCATTCAAATTTCTCAATACCAATTTTAACAAACTGGCATCCTTCTTGAGTAAAGATAAGGTACAAATATTGCAATGCGAGTTTCAAAATTTATCGACACAAGATTTTAATTTACTGACGCGAAAAGGTATCTTTCCGTACGAATACATTGACTGCGTCGAAAAATTGAAGGAGTTATGTTTACCATAACGCAAATCATTTTACAGTTCATTGACAGGTGACACCGTGTCCGAGAGCGATTACGCGCACGCCGGCAACATATGGCAGCGGTTCTCCATCCAAACGCTCGGCGAATACAGTGATTTATATCTCAACACTGCCATCTTGTTGTTGGCTGATATCTTTAAAAATTTTCGTGATAGTTGCATCGCGAGTTATGGACTCCTGCGTACTATTATACCCTACCGGGTTTTACGTGGGACGTAATGTTGAAGCATACTCGTGTCAATTTCGAACTGCTCACCGACATCGATCATGTTCATCGAACGCGGTATACGCGGTGGTCTAAGTTAATGTTCCAGCCGATACGCACGAGCCAACAACAAGTACACGCAGTCATACGATCCATCGAAACCATCATCGTATCTTATGTACTTTGACGTTAACAATTTGTACGGTTGGGCAATGTGTCAACCATTGCTTTACACAAATTTTCGATGGATCGTCGACGTGTCCAATTTTAACGTAAACGCAACCACTGGATTATCGGTTACTCGCCTATCCGTTACATTCTCGAGGTAGATTTAGAATACCCGGAATATCTTTACGACGCGCACATTAATCTACCGTTTTGTCCAACGCGCGATAAACCATCCGGTAAGCGACAGGACAAACTCCTCGCAACCTCACCTTGTACGAGAAACGTTATGTCATACATTATCACCTACAGCAATGTATTCGTCACGGTCTTTGCGTTATAAAAATACATCGCGTATTACAATTTTCGCAATCTTCATGGCTCTGGGAGTATATCGAACTCAATACGAAATTTAGAACACTCGCTAAAAATGATTTCGAGAAAAATTTATATAAATTGATAAACAACGCGGTCTTTGGCAAAACCATGAAGAATATGCGCAATCACGTCGACGTTAAACTTTTTAACAAAATGGGAGGGAAGATATGGCGCGGAGGCAATGATCGCGAAACCAAATTTCCACAGTCCAAGCGTTTTTTCAGAGAACTTGATCGCGATCGAATTGCGTAAACTCGAGGTGAAGTTCGACAAACCAATCTATGTAGGTATGTGTCCTCGATATATCAAAGACATGTTTGTATGAATTTCATTACGATTACATGTCACTATTGTATGGCGAGAAATATAAAGTAATGTACATGGATACCGATAGTTTAATTTATCACATCGAGTGTGACTACGTCTACGATATCATGAAACGTGATATTGAAAGATTCGACACGATTATGCGGTTGATAATGTATATGGTATTCCACTTGCTAATAAAAAGATACCAGGTTTGATGAAGGACGAAAACAATTATGACTGAATTCGTAGGGTTTAGAGCAAAAATGTACGCCTTGCGTATTGATGGAAAAAATGATACGAAAAAAGTGAAAGGCATCAAGAGTAACGTAGTAACAAAATCGATAACATTTGATGATTACACACAGTTTGCGAGACGAGACTGAAATAACACGACAGTCTTGTATAAGATCAAAATTGCATAAAGTATATACGATATCCGAAACAAAAATTGCTCTAAGTCCGTACGATGATAAGCGATACATTGTATCCGACTCTACCGACACACTGCCATGGGGACATTATAAAATATCGTCATAATACATATCTTATAAATAAAAAACTCATTTATTTTGTATAATATATATTTATATATTGTAAATAAAAATTCATTTTACTTCTATAATAAATTGTACATATATAATGTATAATTGTAATACATGTATAAAGAAACTTGTAATAAATTTATTTTACACGTTATTTTTGTGTATCCATGAATTGTGCGAATTATCAAATCACAACCATTTAACATAAACCTCGTTCCCCCTTTTGCCTAATACTTTTTCAACGAGATACACGTCGAGGTTTACAACGCGATGCAATTCGTATTCGTAGAATCCTCCAGCGATTGATTTTCCATAATCTTGCAATAGATACGTCATGGGATTAGTTTTCTGAACTTTGATGATCTTAAACACCTCCATGGTCCAATTTGGTGTATAACCTTTTTCAAATATTGTCTTGAATTTACTCACATGTACCGAATCGCCTGTTTTGAATCGTGCGGGTGCAGCAATTTTTATGTGATTAAACACTGTGGTCAAGAGTTTGTCTGCGATTGCGGGGATAACGATGGGTCGCATATCGATAATTCGATGCTTTCGCGTATTATACGCCGAGACAAGACGTGTAACAAGTCGGGCCATCTATAATTGCCATTATGAGTAAACATCTTCCACATGTCATTTTTCAACGTGCGATTGAACCGTTCGACGATTGATGCTTTCATTACAGAATATGTTGAATAGTAATTAATATCGTATCTCTTTATGACTTTTTGTACATTTGCATTATAAAATTCCTTTCCTCTGTCGGTCTGCAAATTTTTCGGACATCTTCCATCGTCTCAATCATTATCTTTTCGCTCTTGCAACTTCGTCTCCACTCTTGGTCTTGAGCGGTACGGCCCATGCGTGCTTACTCAGCACATCGATAATAGTAAAGATATAGTGGTAACCTTTGTTGAATCGCGTATAAGGTCGCATTTCTACATCTGCCTGCCATAGGTCATCGTACCCGCATACTATGACACGTCTTCGTGGAAAATTTCTTTTCGCCGGAGCGTGCAGTTCCTCCACTAGCCACTGCTTCTCAGAATTTTTCTTCTTCTCGAACATCACGACACGAAAATAACACAAAATTTGGTGTATATTCTTATCTACGTACTCTCGGTGCGATGAGTAATCATCATTTGTCGAAGCTCGTTTAAAATAATCTGCATGTCCTTTTGGAACGTAATCAATTTCTTCTCGATTTCGTTCTGTCGATCCTTCAAAATTTGTACATTATGTTCCACGTACCGTTTGTTTATAACGTCGCCATCATCTACCGATAACACTACACGTCGAATTTTGCGTGACTTTGCATCAAAGTCGGCTGCGACCACGCAAAGAGCGTTATCACGCACGTAATTTCTGACTAATCCACTCCATTGGTAGTATGGTTCCGCTCCGCTTCTTCCAAGTGATGTCCCAAACTTGTTGATTGGCATTTCGACACTTGTTAAATGACTCATTTCCTTGACACGCGGTTCAATTTATAATGAGATCAGCTTCAACAAGTTCCTCGATAATTGACTGTATCTCATTGTCGTGAGCGTTGTGTCCAGCTTGGCGCGAAGCCTCGAGTAATCGGAGACGATCTACAAGTTCATTTGGATCATCCCAATGCACGTAATCGATGGCATTATCGTTTAGTGTCATGACACGTGATATACCTACCTTTTGGGGTAGAAGGGGTGCGATTACATATTTGTATTTGTATCCTTTATTACCCATAACTGGATTAAGCATATTATGATTACGTATATGCGCGTTTGTCAGTAGCAAAATATCTTTGTATTTCTGTTTATCTTCTTCAGTGTACAATTCATCGTCAGGTACTTTTTTAAAAATTAACTCGTAAAGACCTTCCGTTCCCAAGTATCTTATTCCGTTTATAAATATATTGTCATCTTTGCTTACATCGAAACACTTATCACCAAGCATCAATTCATCGTTGGTGAAACACCATAAATGTTATCTATATCTTTGTTTCCGGTTAAAATAGCTCCCATGTACTTTTGTCCTAGTGGACCGAAATGGTTTTGCAACGTTTCTAAACCTTCCGAGGTTTGTAACTGACGTTGAATAGACATCACCAGTGACTCGTTGGTAGTTTCAAAAACATCTTCGACAGGTAAAATATTGTTCGAAGGCTGTTCATATGGTGTTGCATGATGTGTGACATTAATCGGAACAGAGGTCATCTGATATATCCGATAAAGCGTTTGATCGTTTTCGTGGAATAGAAGTTATCAGTGAATCATCTAAATTTTGCGACCGTTTTCGTTTTGTCTCCCTTGTCACATTAGACTCCATCTTATAGTTAGGTTCTTCACCGCCAGTATTTTCAACAATTTGAATCAAAGGTTCGACAATCGGTTTGAACTGTCTTTCTAAAGCAATATCCTCTTCCATCTTACCCGTTTTTAAGGCGCGATACTTCTTGCGAATTGAATCGCTTGTTTTCGCAATCTGCTTTACTATCTTCTCGCGATCTCTAATCTCCTCGTTATTATCTATTTTCGTAAACGTTGTCTAGTCGACGTATCAATAACAAACTAACAACATTATAGTATCGCAAAATCGTTAAATTCTTTTCTGTATCGTCCATTAGCAAGCGTGCTGTCTTTGTCTATCACTACGAAACCATATTTTTGTTGCCAACAACTGCGACACAATTCACAGAAATCCTCGTAGGACATGTCAGTGTTTACGTGATTGTTGTATACATGTTTTAGATTGGTATCATCTTGTTTAAATAGAATCAACAGATTTGCATTGTCGCGTATAAGATGCTTGGGTATCTTTACATACGTCTGACAGAGATAAAAGCAATCAATGTCAGCGTGACGGCCCATTGCAAAGTACTCTCTTACTGTATCTTGCTTGTCGCACGCCATGTCATCAAAGATAAAGATGGAATTCGGAAGCGCTTCGCTCGGTGGAATGACGTCGCTATTATTGGAGAATGTAAAATAACCAATTTCTTCTATCGATGTTAATAAATTTTCCAAGTATCGATATTTCGATTGCTGCAGCGATTTAGAATATATGTACACGTTTTCAAAGCGTACACTATGTGGATTTTCCAGCAAACTTATCAACACATTTGTTTTGCCACAATTTGACGGTCCACATATGATATCACGTATAGAAATAGGAAGCATGTTTCCATGTTTGCGTGTTTTCCTTTCAAGTTGTACTTTGTCGTCTAAATTAATCACTCTGATCGTCTGTGATTGTCGCACGAATTGCATTTTGTCTCCCTACAACGACAATAACTGAAAACGGTGTAGAAAAAGCGGATCTTAATATTTATAGAGGAGTACGGAGCGAAACCGCTCAGTAATCAAAATGTTTCTTATCGTGTCAGATAGCTGCAATATTTACAATATAACATCCGAACAGTTACAATATATACCGAAAGTTGTTTTACTACGAGAATTTCAAAACTGCATAGATCTGTTATGGGACAAGCTGTCCGAGCATATAAAGACGGATTTGGAAGTTCGAACCTATCGTCGCTGCGACGAATATTATAACCAATCGTGGCAACGCACACACATCGACGGTCCAACACCGTTGATAAAGAATTGTGACGAATGTCAACGAGAGGCAGAGGTCTGTTAAATCGAGCGATAAATGCGCTTCCTTTCAAATTGCATATCCCCGGATATCAATTTTGCGGTCCTGGAACGCATTTAGAAAAGCAGTTGGCTAGAGGCGATCGAGGAATTAATATATTGGATGCTGCATGCCGCGAACACGATATAGCTTACTCACAAAGCAATGATCTCGCTAAACGACACGTAGCCGACAATATACTCGCCGCAAAAGCGCGAAAACGCATCACCGCGAGAGATTCGATTCTGGGTGAAAGAGCTGCCGCCGCAGCTGTCTGGGCGGCCATGAAGGCCAAGACAAAAATCGGCATGGGTTTGAAAATAAAGAAGAAGCCGATGAAGAAAGCAATGAATAAAAGAATAAAAGAATACTTCCAGTAGCGAAACGCGGTGGTATCTTACCTATCCTGCTATTGTTGAGAGTTCTCGGTTCATTGGTTGGTGGAGCGGCGGGAATCGCTAAGGCAGTGAACGATAACAAAGCTGTCAACGTCAACTAGAAGAATTGAAATGTTATAATCGTGCTATGGAAGGTCATGGACTTTATCTCCGTACAAGCGTGGACGAGGTGTCTCTTTAAGAAAAAAAAAACGCCAAAGAGACGTTAAAAATTCCTAAAGGTATAACTATCAACATACAACTACAATAATTGGCAACGCATTCCGTATTTTAGAGGTGTTTTTATGCGTACTACCTTACCTACAGGAGTACATCGAAACGAGAGCGGTATCTTGAATTTATTAGGTGTACAAAAAAGTTCTAAGTTTTAGATTTCATACACCCAAAATAACAATTTAAATTTTATATATCTTCCCGCCCTTTTGCGGTTTTAAAGCATTGACATTTGGCCTTCTAAAATGCCATACGGTTTGGCGTTTGATGCACATAACCTCAAAAATCAGTAGTATTCACGATGGCAACAACAAAAGAGCATATTCGATTTTCCATCCACTTCGCGTTTCACCTGAAGAAAAATGCTGCTGAAGCCACTGCAATGATTTGTGCTGCATGGAGAGAACGCTGTAAGTCATACTACATGTAAAAGATGGTATCAAAAATTTCGCTAAGGAGATTTCAGTCTTGAAGATGAACCGCGTGCTAGACGCCCTCAAAAGATTGAAACGGACGAATTGCAAGCACTGCTGGATATAAACTCTGCGCCAACTGAAAAGGAGCTTGCAGAACAGCTTGGCGTTACGCAGCAAACCATTTCTGTATGTTTACATACGATGGGAAAGGTTCAGAAGGAAGGCAGATGGGTTCCGCATGAATTGTCCTATGGGATGTGGCACTTGGTGGTCACCAGTTTATTGTCGCCTATTTGTGGTGGCGTGTTGTTGGCTGTTGATGTGTAGCTGGAATATTGTGCTTGGTGGGGTGGATAACGATTGTGTGTGTGCGTTGCGTCTCGAGAGTCTCGAGCGAGTGTGTGGCCTGCTGCACTGCGTCGCTCGTAATCGGCTGTGAAAGCTGGTTCTCGGTCCGAGGGGAATATCTATCCTCGACCAGCTGTGTGGCGGACCAACGGTGTGAGTGTTAGCACCAAGCAAAGCGGAAAGTTTTATCAGCCAAGTATCGCTATGCGTTGAATAATAGGAGCGCAAGCTGAAGGATATGTGAAGGTTGCATGCACACTAACAATCAAGGAACGCTGAGTTAATTAAAAGCCATTATATTTTTGTAAACGCAAAAGAAAATGCTACAAAGGCAGGCGGGACTTGATTTGGGTCCCGCGAGAGAAACGTGTGGGCGACTCGGTCGCGTCTGTCTCTGCGCGTGCGCGCGCAAGTTCCTGTAGCCGCTCCCTGCGCCTCTCACGAGCCCCGGCTCCTCCTCGGCGCGGCCGGGAAGTAAGTGTTGGAGGCTTGATCTGGGCCGGTGGTAGTCTGCGTGGCGGCTTCGGTATAGAAGCAGCAAGTGTCACGGCGTGGCGGTTGATGCTGCACGTGGCCGAGCTCGGTGGCGCAGAGTTGCCACGGCCTATCCTGTGGCGCGCCGAGTTCCAGAGAGCGGCCAGGAGTCGGTGGCCGCTCGGGTGCTGTTGCGCTCGAGGAAGTCGACGGCCTCGATACGTCCCCTGCGGGCGGAGTCGGTGGCCGGAGCAGGCTGTCCTCGGAGGAGGAAACCGACCCGAATAGGTCCAGAAATCGTTGCTTGCAGCGACCGGTTGGGCGCCTAGTTCGTCGTCCGGCGATTCGTCCCTCCTCGTCGGTGCACGGCGAGGGAGGTGTATGCCCAGGGATAGCGGCGTGGATGGCCACGCGGTCGGCGGCGGCGAGCGTTGTGGTGCCGGTGCCTTCTGGATGGTGGGCAGCGTCGATCGTCCCGGGGATGGCGAGTCGTCGTGGACGGCCCCTAGAGAGGAGGCACGCTGGCGAAGGTCCTCCTGTTGAGCAGCGGCTCCCCGAGTTGATGGAGATCGGCGTGCTGAGACTGCGGCCTGGAGCAGGTCGCCCGGACACAGGCGGATTGGGCGGCGTCGCTGGCCGCGAGAGACCTTCCTGGACGTGTGGCTGCGGCGTACACGGCTGACCGGAACACGTCCGTGAGGAGAGAGGCGAGATGGATATGGCGGCATTCACGGCCGTCAGAGGTAAAGCCGGAAGGATGGCGGCGTTCACGGCCGTCAGAGGTAGAGCCGGAAGGATCTGGCGGCGTTCACGGCCGTCAGAGGTAAGGCCGGTATGGCGGCGTTCACGGCCGTCAGAGGTAAGGCCGGAAGGGTATCCGCGGCGTTAACTGCCGCGGGGAGTACGACTGAATGTTGGTCGGTGATTTCCAGCAGGCAAAAACTGCCGTATGATGATCAATGAGACCAGGACTGGCCTCTAGAGCTCAGAGGGCGTCGCAGTGCAGCTCGTACCAGTAACTGGTTCGAGGCGACTGAGGCGAAGAGCGATGCCGAGTGCCGCTCTTATATAGCTCCGCTGTAGCGTTTCAGACACGAGAAAGTGATTTGTCGATTCGCCATCTAGTGGCGGGCGCGCGAACCACCATGCTGCGCGGGACTGCGCGCGACGGTGTGTCGATGGTGCGTTCGCGAGGCAGTGACCGCCATAGTCTGAAGACAACAAAAATCGTCGGCGTGACACTGCACTCACAAAGTCCCGGAAAAAAGATTTTCTGCACAAAATCATTATAGGCGATGAAAAGTGGATTCTTTATGATAATCCTAAACGAAAATCATGGGTTGACCCTGGTCAACCTTCGACATCGACGCCAAAGCCCAATATCCACGCCAAGAAGGTTTTACTCTGTATCTAGTGGGATTGGAAAGGTGTGTTGTATTATGAGTTGTTATAACCGGGTGAAATAATCACGGCAGACCGCTACCAACAACAATTGACCAATTCGAGCGATACATTAGAAGAAAAGAGGCCATTTACTGGCCAAGGACGTCGTAAAGTGATCTTGCTTCATGACAATGCTCGACCACATGTTGCGAAAGCGACTCAGGATATCTTTGCGTTAGGCTGGGAACTTCTCCCGCACGCGGCGTATAGCCCAGACATGGCGCCTTCCGATTACTATCTATTTCGGTCGCTGCAGCATCATTTGACCGATACACATTTCGTGATATTTGAAGAGATACGAAAATGCATTGATGACTTTATCGCTTCGAAGCCGGTGAGCTTCTATCGTCAAGGAATTCGCAAGCTACCCGAAAGATGGCAAAAGGTCGTTGATGCAAACGGGGAATATTTCGCTGATTAATATTTTTTTGTTTGTTTTTGAATAAAGATTGAATTTTACAAAAAAAAGCTCAGAACTTTTTTGTACACCTAATAGATAATGCTGAGGGACCAGGTACTCATTGGGTAGAGCAAAGAGAGGGGATCAAGCTATTTATTTTGATAGTTTTGGCAATCTTCGACCACCGAAGGAATTGGTACGATATCTAGAAAAGACATACATCGAATATAATCGCACAGCATATTAACGGTATGATCAAAGCAATTGTGGACAACTATGCCTGCAGTTTCTGAAGGCAATTGACAATCAATTTAAAAACCGACATTGCGTTGTATAAAGTTAGTATTCGATTAAATATGTCACTAACGTTTATATTGACCGGTAAGAATAGTCTGCTCTCGGTAAGCTACTTTCCAGCCATAGATTTGAGCGATTGATTACGAACTCGGTCTGGCAGATTTTGAAACGTACCACGCAATATCGAATATAACATTGTCTAATAACAAATTTTACTTTGACCAAGACGACAAAAAAATTGTCATTTCCGAAGGATCGTACGAACTGCATGATATAAGCAGATATTTAAAACGTGCAATATTACAATATCCTCGTCTCAACGATGTTGTGAAAAAGAAGATGCTCGAAAGAGAAGATGAAAGGAACGAGTACACTGATTACTCGAGCTAATAACAATACAATGAAGAGCGAGATCAAGTGCGCTTATTGAATAAATTTCATCAAACCTGACAACATTGGACCGCTGCTTGGATTTTCGTCGAATCGTATGGAGCCGCAACAATGGCACGAATCAGACATACCGATAAATATCATCAACGTAAATATTATTCGTATAGAATGCAATATGACCGCTGGTGCGTACACAGCAACGACAAGTGCATACATACGATACATGAGTTTTCACCGAGCCTGCCGCCAGGATATAAAATATCGGAAACGCCGACACAAATCATTTACCTTCCGATCATCGCACGGAGCATTACAGATTTAATGATACGCATTGATGGATCAAGACGGATTGCTCGATTTTCGCGGAGAGGAAATCAGGAATTAGATGCATATACTCAAACGACAGCGATAACAAGGGTGTTGAATGAAATGCTAGTGTTGAACGAGCAGGTGAAACAAATAAAGGACACAATTTTTGAGGCGACGACTAAGAATACTAAATCATACGGTAAAAAGAAACTTAACATATCCAACGTTAAATTTTTAAGATCATTAGGATTCATCGTTCGAAAATTGATTGATATCTTAAATATTGGAAATGAGCCGGTCTTTGACGATCGCATCATCAAGATTGAGACTCACACGTACAATCCGTACGCAAACACGACGTTTAGACATAACGATGAAATAAGAATATCTATATATCAGCAAGATTTGTACATCTTGCCATGCGAAAGCTTTCTCTATGTCGAAGGAAAATTGACGATAAAGAAGAAAAATAATGAATCAGTGACAACTCTTGGAAACAATTGTGTAGTATTTATGTTTGATAAAATTTGATACGAACTCAATGGTGTGGAGATTGATCGCAACAGAAACGTCGGAATAACCAATACAATCAAGAATTATGTATCGCTGACGTATGACAAGGTGCTAATTTTGCGAAACGCAGGATGGGATATTTCATCGACCATATCGGAAGGATACTTTAATTTTTGCGTACCACTCAATCTGTTGTTTGGCTTTTGCGAAGATTACAAACGTGTGGTTGTTAACGCTCGTCACGAATTGATACTGATACGAGCGCGCAGCGACAACAACTATATGGTGGGAGTTTTGACGATGGAACCGGAAATAGAATTATTCAAAGTACAGTGGCGATGCCTCATGTAATGTTGAATGAAATCAATAAACTATCTTTGTTGCGAGCTTTGGAAAGTGGGCGATATCTGAGCATGGGTTTTCGCTCGTGGGATTTATACGAGTATCCTTTATTACAAAGTACAACCAAACATTCATGAGCTATAAAAACGTCGACTCAGCTAGAGAAACCGCGTATGTTATCTTTGCTCTGCAGGCGGGCCGAAAGAATAACGTGTCTGAAGATGTTACAATATTCGATGACTGTAAATTGACCAATGTGAAACTTTATTTAAATTCCGAATTTTATCCGTACGACGACTTAAATCTAGATTTTAACAAAAATAGATACGCCATCCTTTTTGACATATATGCACATAAATCATATTACGGATATGATTGTTACGAAACGTTTTTCACCTTTAGGAACATTTTTGACAAAAGGACCTATTGTGGTCATTGATTGCTCGCGACAACGAGTCCATCAAGAGCGCTACTGTAGATGTACGAATAGAATTTGATTGTAAAGAAAATGTACCGCCGAATACTATTGTGTACCGAGTACCGCTTATTGTCTCATCTTGCACGATCGCGTTATTGAGTATTGCCCATTATCCAATGTAGTATGCAAGATTATAACAACGTTTGCAAATATCCCTTCTTTTTTAATATAAGAAAGGAATAAAAATCCGATATATTTGTCGATGGAGCGTAGTCTCAAAGGAATTGTTTTTTCATAATCGTTCGTTTGCGGATCTGCAAGGATTCGTCATCGGAAGGAGATTTGTCGTGAAGGAAGTGGCTGTGTTGAGAAAGGGGACAATTCTCTCTTATTATATTTTTGCAAGTCCTATACTATGGCATCTCCTTACAAAATCCAAATCTTGCGCTTCCTGGTTGATTGCAAATCATCATGGCTTGCGATGGGAAAACGGAATGATTCCATATAGCATGGCGGAACGTTTGATTACAACAGCTGTGATTGACGGAAGATGAAGCTTTCATATACGTTAAAGGATGTCAGAAAAAAGAATGGTTAACAAATATCGATAGCGATTATTTTAAATACATTTTGTAACGCGTATGATGTCACCATCGAAACCTTGGATATTGATTATAAAGATTTAGAATCATTGAATAATCTAGATGTTAACAATACTTTTCGATGTGTAAAACATTCGAAACATTGCGTGTTACAAAATGTATTTAAAATATTTAACTGGTGGTTACAATGCCAGAAAGAAAAATTTTAAAAATAAAAAATATTTAAACATTAATATGTTGTATTCCTTTACCCTATCCATGTATATATTGTAGTTTAGATGCTAAATATAAATATAAATGCAAAAACTGCTAGCTTAACACAAATGAAAGTACATACACATATATAACATATGAAATTGAGATATATAACATATGAAATTGAGATATATAAACGAAAGAGACCGAGACTTTTGTCAGTAATTGAGATATATAAACGAAAGAGAGAACGAGACTTCTGAATCTACTGTTAGAAATTAAAGATATTATGGCTGATAATAATGTTATATTAATTAACGATGAAGAAGTAATGGCAAATAATCAAAACGAAATCGAAGTGATAGATTTAGTGAATAAAGAAGTGATAGTAGCAAATCAAGAAGAAATTGAAGTGATTGATTTGGTAGATGAAGATAATATTGAGGATGAAGTTATGGACATTGAAGATGAAAATGACGATGATGATGATAATGTTGTTGATGACATTGATGATGATAGTGATGACAACGATGATGCAATGAATATTGATGAAGAAGTGCTCGAAGACTCTGATTATGACAGTGATGATACTGACTTTAATATGAGTTTCGAACATAAACTCTTGAATCAACGTGAAATTAATGCAGTAAATGAACTAAGAAGAATGTGCCGCATTACATTTTACTATTTAGCAGGAAATTCTAGTTCGAGATTTTGTACAGAATGTTTTGTGAGAATTAGAGACTTGTATTCGCATATTAATGTTCTTCGTATATACGAAATTGACTCTTTTGGCACAATGGAAGGACTATTTTGTACCGAGTGTAGAACTCCGCTATATCAAATAATGTTGTGTGATATGCGTTCTATATGTGTAAATTAAATAGAACACATAAATGCTACATATAAATTATAAAGATACGTATGAATATTTATTTTAAATTTACAATTTTTTAAATTTTAAATAACTTCTTTGTTTTTATTTGTTATAATCAGTGAAAAAAGAAGACGTTAACATAAATCTCGCGATGTCAACCCGTATTTTTAAAAGATAAGAAAGATGCAAAGCGTATCATGTATCAGCGGCAAGACGAAGGAGTGTCATCTTTAACCATCAGTAGATGTTCAGACTCGATTCATCAAGTATTAAGTGCAAGTTCTACTGATTGAATACTAAGTGCGTGCGAGTAACTTATGAAAGATATCTATTAGATTCGGAAAAAATTAACGGAGACCGACTGGATTTGAACTCGGGATCCCTCGTCTACCAATCCGACTAAGTGTCGGATTGGTAGACGAGGGATCCCGAGTTCAAATCCAGTTGGTCTCCGTTAATTTTTTCCGAATCTAATAGACCACTCTGAATCTCTTTCATGACCGCTTACGGTCGTCTAATTCTTACACTTATAAGGTAAATATTATAAAAGAAAAAAATTTAAATGAGTTAAATATAATATTAATTGTGAAGTAAAATCAAAAGATGAAACCGCCAACGAGCCAAGAAAGCGTGAAAGCAGTAGACGGAGTCATCCTGGAGGAGTATCCGGAAACTTACAAGCCACTTCTGCTGGGAACATGCGTAAAAGCTATAAACTCTGCCAGTGTCATCTACAGAGAAGATGATTCCTTTTCGAAGGATATGCGAAGACTGCTTTCATGCAGAAGTACAAGACTTTAATCGTGTTCGAGTAGCAATAACAAACTGGCACACATTACGTAAAGTAGTGCCACAAAATTATGAATTAAAAAGAAAATGTTTTATTTGTCATAAACTTTTAATGGAATATAATATAGCTTCAGATTGTCGCGAGTGTATTAAAGAGTTTATTAATAATGAAAAATATTATTGATTAGATGAGATAGATATATTACAAGACGAAGAAAATTAAATTTAAGATACTAAATAATATTTTATAATATTTTTTACATTTTATATTTTATATGTTATATTTTAAAATTTCAGTATTTTAGAATTTATTTTCTAATATATTGTATATGTTGTATTCTATCATATTACATTCTTAAATTTTTTTTTATATTTTGTTATGTTTCGTTATTTATGTTTAATAAAATATATTTCATTGACCTACGTAAAATTACAAGTTTGTAATTTTTAATACGTGTCCGATAAAATGATCTTACCGTTTTAAAGATATATATTTCATACTGTCAACCTATGTGGAATATTTTCGCATGTGATATCTAATTTCGGAGTGTATCAAATGATATATAAAGTAGATAAAAAATTAATAATATCAAACATAAAATTAAGAACAAAACTTCGATTATAGATTGTGAATCATTAGCGTACGCAATAGATAATATTGTACACTATGCATTACATGACCAATAAATGTATATTATAATAAATATTACTCGGTTTATTCTCCATTCTTCCTTTCAATTCAGCGGTTTCAGGTTGCGCTGGGATAACGAGTCGCGTGCCGACGCATCTTGTCGCGAATAATAATATCACTCATAATAATAAATTTAAATTACTAACTAATATTTAAAAACAATCTCCTTTAAAAAAATAATTAATTTTAAATAAATAATTAATTTTAAATAAAATAATTAATTTAAAAAATTAAAATTACAAAAAAATATCAAGACAAAACGAGATACCTTGGCGGAAAGAGGGAGAACTTAAGAAAAGAGGATGGAAGAGAGAAGAGGAAGGAAGAGAGAAGAAAAAATGGTAAGAGAGAGAACATGATGACAGCGGCGGCGGCGGCGGCGGCGGCGGCGGACCCCGCATCGGTGACGTCACCCCTCGCTTCGCGGACCCCGCGTCATATTCCACCTCCTCGCCCCGCGGACCCTGCGCCTAATGACGCACTTCCCCCCTCCCTTGACCCGCGGATCCCGCATCCATAGCTTATGGAGTGTTCCGCGTCGCGGAATCCCTCTGCCCCTCTACTTCCCTCGGAGCTCCCGAATTAGAACCGGTCTTATATAGCTACTGGCAATAATGGATGATAACGAAAAAAATGCGCTCATGTTTATGCGTGATGGTCTGCTCCTACGTCTTTTATGCTCTATAGTGAGCGTATTTAGTAATTTATGTGTTCCAATTAAACTCTATAACAGTGTCTCTCTGTGTCACACTAAACTCTCCTTGTTGAAAAGCACGATAGTGTCTCGGGTGTCAAGTCAATCGAGAACATTACCATGTGACTTTATGCAAGTCGGCGAGATGCGAGCATTCGAAATTATCGGCTCTCAATAACAGCTAAACCGATCAAATTCTAAGTAGGCTTGATCGATAATTTGAGTTCGGCTTACATAATAAAAGTATTTTTATTTTCCTGCTATGTGCCCTACGAGCGGAGATATTGCTACGCAAAGTTCGATTTGGAAATTTTTACTTTAAGAAACATCATTATCCTTTGTACGGCTGCAATGTCTGTCGCGAGATGTCACTATTTCTTATCGACCCAGCAGATCATCAGACTGTCAGGAAATCAATCATCATGTTCGCTGAGTCCTGCAGTGACTCTGACTCGGCCTTTTATCCGCAGGGTCGATAAGTCTAATAATGTAATAAATACGCGTGCATTAGTGTCGGTTCACAATAGGTGATTTAAGCTTTAAGAAATAAGAAATTGACTAATTATAATTATAATCAAATATGAAAAGAATAATCGACTATGATTGGTTAATTTCTTACAATTTAAAGATTAAATACTTATTGTGGACCGACACTTATGATCCGATTTATGATGTCTTTGGAATGTCTTAAAGACGTCTTATTTTTCAATAAATGACATTTTTAGACGTTTTTCAAACGTTTTTCATACGTCTTTCAGACGTCTTATTTGGAGTCTTTTGGACTATTCTATAATGACATAAAAATTAATTATACGAAAAGTATTGACAAGAGGAAGAATACGAGGCAGAATTACTTAATAAATTGATACATCATTAATATAATAGTTACACAACTTTGATTTATCTATTGTAATCAGAAATCAATTTTGTTATTAGAAATGTTGTGTAGATATTAAATCATTGATTGTTTATTCTCACGTCGGCTGAAAAAGACGTTACACATTATTTATCTGAATATTGCGATAAATATTACCATAGCCTCAATTGTCTAGTGGATAAGATGCTTGCCCGGAAAGCGGGCGATCCAGGTTCGATCCTTGGCTGAGGTGATATTTTTCGCAATATATATTTTTGATGGGGGGGGATAATAAAATGGATTTTAATCGATATCAATAATATTGATCATCAAATTATTATAGAGCCACTACGTTGAAAGTCTGCTAAAAAAGTGGCACATAGCTTTGATAATATAAAAATTATTTGAATTTATTTTCATATTATAAAGACATTAGCAACCAAGATCCTGCTTGCCGACTAAATGCCATGTCTCGCGTTGTAGTGTATGTTTGTTAAATTATTGACATATCGATTTATCAAGTAATTCCAGCTTCTGTCTCGTATTCTTCTTCTTGTCAATACGTTTTCGAATAATTTCATCTTAATTGCGTTCTTGTATATTATAATAATATAAAATATTGGAGTATTAGATAAACTGATTGCCAATATTTTTATATATTACATTATATTGAAATTGGTCATGTCATTTATTCCAATCAATAAATATGTAGTTGCTTCTCGATAAATGTCACAGTCGGTAATATAAATAATTATGTTTGGAACTGTCATTTAAAATTTTTAGAGGTTATATTGATGACAGATAGGTTATAGAACATATGTCTTAGAAAAGATGTCTTTAAGACATCAAAAAGACGTCTTTCTGATATAGTCTTAAAAAACGAAATTTTTACATAAAACATCTTCAAAACATCTTTAAACATCTTTAAACATTTTTTAAACATTTTTTGCAAAGATCTTTAAGACACCTTATGTTCCAATTTTATATTTTGTGTTGCCTAGGAATTCACAAAAGTGATTAATATCATATTTTATCTCTTATCTCTCATTCGTGTAGTCCAAACTGTCGTAATTTATATTTCCTATAAATGATATGTAAGTTGCTATTGGATTTATGAATGTCATATATACACAGAAATTAGAACACATAAAAATGTGCTATATACGGAAAATAATAAGTTAATAAAATCATTTTATTAATTTTCATATGGTTCTTATATTTTACCCTAATAGCACTCGTCTATTCTAAGAACATCCCATGGGATATTATACAAGTATATTCGAGATATCCTCCGAACATTCGAAATACGTACTGCGATATATTGTAGAATATATTTAAATCGTTACTACCGCTCACTAACTTAATCTCTAGTATATACTGGAGAATATCCCGCAGTATGGCCATAGGATGAAAATGGTTTAAAAACAATATATCATGTAGGGCATGCATAAGGGTACACAGCCATATAGATCGTGAAAATCTATAATATACATGACACCTTACGGAAAAAAATGAAAAAAAATGAGAGAAAATAATGAAACATTTTTTTATCTTATATCATTGCATGTTTTTAAAACGGTCATCCAACCTACTTGGGATCCTGCTCGATGCTGCTTAACTTCTATAATGGGATGAAACCTGCAACTGAAATAATGATATAGTGAACAAGGAAGTTTGACATAAAATATGATAAATCCGGTTAATAAATGTTATTATATCGTCATATAAATAATCTTAATTTTAAAATCTCGATTGCATATGTAATTCTTGTGGATAATTTAATTACATATATAGATGCGTGAATTTATATTGTGTTTAATGAGAATTATTTTTATTATGAAAATTGTTTATAAATTGTTGAATATATTTTGTTTATTTGTTTATGAATTTGTCAATAATTGTATTAAATATGGAAAATATGGAATTAAATATGGAAAATTTTTCTTATTTATACATTACAGTTAATTAAGAAAGATAATAATTAACAATGTTATTTAATTATTTATTCTTTAAAAATGATGATTAAATAACATCAATATCAAGAGACACGAATAATGTCTCGATGCCAAATTCACGCGCAGCGAAGTCGCGTAGAATGACGGCGAGACACCCGTGACATGAACTTGGCGTTGAGATACTACCCGTGTTTCTTGATTACGCGAGACTCCGAGATGAACTCGGCTTACATTTTCATATTTCAGCAATGGCTAAATCGAATGAGCTCTAACTTAATCAATAGCGAAGCATCAAATTATATAATAAAAGTATTTATAGTTTTTCTCTATGTGCCTTATGAATAGAGATATTGCAACGCAAAGTCAAAATATTCAAATTTTAAGAAACGTCTATTAGGCCTATTCTCTAACTTCTTAACAACAGTTTCACTAGCTAGTGATGTCGTTACGCAGCTTTTTTCCCATATATTATACTTGCGTAATGACAACGTAACGCTACAATACTGTCGTTAAGAAGTTAGAAAATAGGCCTACACGCCGTCAGATATCTCTCTAACTTTTTCTCTCTCACTATCTGTCCTTTTCTCTCTCAGTAACCCAATGTAACTTTCCTAATTTTGACACTAGGAGATAGCATTCCTATTCTTGAGGCCAAGTTCACTCGGAGCGAAGTTGTGTAGAAGTCGGCAGCGAGATGATGTTGTAGCCAGATCTACAACCAATAATAAAATAATAACCAATAATAAAAGTAGTCCGCATGTCAACAAAATTAGGTCGCATGAATCTCGAAAAGTTTTTCGAAAGATGACACAAATGTGTGACCGCCGAAATTGCGACTAGTCTTTCGAAAAACCGCAGAAATGCATCACGCGAGAACATTGCGAAAAAGCCTATCAGCAAATTCCTAAATTTGATGATCAAACCGAGCGTAATATTGATTAATCAATATCACGCAACCGATCGACGCAATCGATCAGAATGCTGATGCTCGGGCATCGATCAGACTATAACCGGTTACACAAGGCGGAATCGAGAGAGTCAAGAGTCAAGAGTCAAGAGTCAAGAGTCAAAAGTCAAAAGTAAAGAATAACGTGTCGTTCGGTATCGTTATTATAATTATCGCGCAAGATATTACACGAGCACAGCGAAGTTCACGCGAGCCGTACTATCAGTGTCTCAGGTGACATATTCGGTCGACGGCCGCCAGAGTAACGTGATACGCGCCCGCCGATGTTTAACCGTGTGTGAAAGAAATAAAATAAGCAATACTAAATCCAAGAAATTGTGCAATTGTTAAATAAACCAAGTAACATAAAGAAAGTGTGTTAGTGATTTCAAGAAGATTTCCTTCCATTCTTTTGATCCTGCTCGGAGTCCCAACTCCTTAGGCTTAACGAACCCGACTATCTCTAATATTATCGTTGTAGCCCATCCGGGGTACAACATTTTGGTGGCAGCGGTGGGATTGTCAAAACCATCCCCAAGAACAACAACTTGAGAGGATCATCGTTAATCAAGCCAGCAGAATCAAACGAGTAAGCCCCGACGCATTGTATTACGGGCAGAAGAAGAAAAAATTTTTTCTTCTTGAAGAAACAAGATAAGACCTGCAGTAATACAATACATTACAAGCAGGCAGAAGAATCAAATTCTCAATATAAAGAAAATACAAGACCTGTAGAAAACAGGCGGACGGAAAAGGCCCCGTCAAAAAATAAGCCGCCCACGAAATTGTGTCAAGTGTACAGTGCAATATTAGTAGAGTGCCGACCTACGACAACGAGTGTCCAGTGGCAGCTGAGCCACGACCAGAGAATCCACGAGCACCGAGAGCCAACCAGCGCTGACCGTGTACAACGATACCAGACAGCAAGGACGCTTCACCGACACGCACTACTACACGCAGCTAACTGACACGCCAGCACAAGCAGCGACTATGCGAGCGTATACGATTTATCTACTAATGTAAGTCCGAAAAATTATATTTTAAAAAGGCGAATGTCCGCAGCGAAGGACAGCGTAGCAAATGCGACTTGGCCAAAATCGCGGTCAATAAATAATCCTATAAAATTTCCGCATACTATCTCCGCGTTAAATACCGCGAGAAACGCATTAAAAGAAATACGCGATAACGTGCGCCGCGTACTACAATACGAAAGTGACGAAGACGTCCATGTAATAACCGAACGCGAATTTCCGTACGACGAAAAAGATTACAGCTTGCTCGAACCGAACGACACCGACTCTCACATTAACACACACGTACAAGCGCGAAAACACATACACACGAATTTACGAGACGGAAGCATATTTAATTCTTTTAATATATACCAATCTTTAATAAACGAAATGACTCACTCACCTGTCGAACAACAGAATGAAATCGACAACGAAATTTTACAACTACGACATTCGGTCGAGAGACATGGACCACAAGAAAGTCGAACGAACCGCCGCGTCACAATCGACACACCGCCCGATAACAGTCTCCTTTGAGAATTAATGGATGAAATACGCGATCTCCGTGTGCAAGTCAACGGATTAAGCCGGCAAACACAATTGCCTATGGGCGAACAAACGAGAATATCTCAGGATTTTCTGCCGCACCCGTTAGATCTAACTTATGGACGTTCGTATCGAGATATACGAAACCAGCCGGGAAATGCACTGGCATTCCTCACACTGAAAGACGCGCGTAACATGATCCCAGAGATCGACGGCACGTCACGAGGACGCGTGTACGAATTTCTAAACGCAAGTATGCGATAAAAAATATACATCCCGCTGATGAACATTCTCTATTAGAAGTCATTCTTTGCACTAAATTCAAAGGCAAGGCCATGATGGATTTCCGTACGCGAGATATAATAAACTTCGAACAATTAAAACGAGAAAAGGAATATTTGAGCAAACGAAGCACCGCACATTTACAACTCGAATTCAACTCGCTCAAACAAAAACCAAACAAGAAAGGCATTTCGATAACTGACGAAATGTAGCCAGGGAGCTCATCGCAAAAAAAAAAAAAAAAGAATGAAATACTAAAAGGATCACACCGATATAATAAATAAAACAGAAAAAATTAAATTAAAAGTTATACAAGACGCAACAGACCTGACGGAATTAACAAAAAAATTAAATAACATGAAAAACGAAATAAACATAACGAGATATCCCCTTTTTCACAAAAACACTTTGTATATCCTGTATCAATTAGCAGCTCATTACTAATAATCATTGTTATCGCAACAATAATAATTGTCATGAGAAAGAAAAAACAAAATGAAATAATAACTCACGCAATGTAGATCGCGCCGTTAGAATAAGCGAAAGTATTCGATTCTAAGTAAACGATTATACCAAAAAATGTATATCGGAAAAAACAAAAAATTATGTAAAAAGCGAAAACTTCGTACCTCCGTTTTCTTTTACTAACAGGGGGGGGATGTTGTAGCCAGATCTACAACCAATAATAAAATAATAACCAATAATAAAAGTAGTCCGCATGGCAACAAAATTAGGTCGCATGAATCTCGAAAAGTCTTTCAAAAGATGACACAAATGTGTGACCGCCGAAATTGCGACCAGTCTTTCGAAAGACTTTTCGAGATTCATGCGACCTAATTTTGTTGCCATGCGGACTACTTTTATTATTGGTTATTATTTTATTATTGGTTGTAGATCTGGCTACAACAATACCCATGAGGCGCTAATGAACGTCTCTATATGACAGCGATAATTTTTTTTATTTGATATGTCTTTGACAGATGTCCTTCATATGAAGTTGTATGTATTGATTAATAAAATTGATTAATAAAATATAAAATATAACGCGTGTTACATATAATAAGAAGGGAGGGTGTGCGTCACGGCGGGGCCCGACCACGAACCAGTCGTGAAAACTCGTAATTATTTTGCGAAAAAATACCACCTCAGCCAGGAATCGAACCTGGATCTCCTGCTTACCGGGCAGGCATCTTATCCTTTCGACTACCGAGGCATGTGATGATATTTATCGCAAATAACGTGTTTAGAATAACACGTCAACAATACAATGATACATATATATATATATATATATATATTACAATATACATATATACATGTATTCTTTCGAATCTCCACCACCGGTACTCCAGAGAGATGATAGTCCTATTCTCTCGATGGATGCAGGTCGGACTGCAGCGGCGACACCCTCCAACGCCATTGGCAAATATACAAATAATCCTCCTGGAGCATGACAGGAGAGATTGCATCAAGCATATAATAGTAAGTAATACTATAATATAATACATCAAAGAAATAGTCAAATCGATCCACCAAAATAAGTAATTTTACATTAAATTTTAAGAAAATGTTGATTAAAATTTATGTCAAAATGTATCCAATTATATAAATATTCACTTAAATATATTAATGGTATTATTATCTACAATCATGATTTATAATATATATATATATATATATATATATATATATATATATATATATTGTAAGAATTAGACGACCGTAAGCGGTCATGAAAGAGATTCGGAATATAAACAGCTAACAGAGAGGAGCCGTCGTGGTCGTGCAGACTAAGTGTCGGATTGGTAGACGAGGGATCCCGAGTTCAAATCCAGTCGGTCTCCGTTAATTTTTTCCGAATCTAATAGATATCTTTCAATCTCAGAAGTGGGATTCAGCCTATGTTACCTCAGAGAAGATTCAGCCTATGTTACCTGACAAGTCGATCGTTCAAAAGTGAACGGAAAAAGTCGGGGGTAGTACTCCAAAATCGTGTCGGTCGTTCAAGAGAAATGAACGGAAAAAAGTCGCGGAGTAGTACTCCAAAGGAGTCGTGTCGGTCGTTCAAGAAGTGATCGAGGTCGGGAGCAGAAGCTCCAAGTTTCGGATAAAAGTTCGATAGAGGAAGACTCGGTACATTTGGGACGAATGTAATACCAGAATGGCCGAATTGTAAGAATTAGACGACTGTAAGGTCATGAAAGAGATTCGGAATATAAACAGCTAACAGAGAGGAGCCGTCGTGGTCGTGCAGACTAAGTGTCGGATTGGTAGACGAGGGATCCCGAGTTCAAATCCAGTCGGTCTCCGTTAATTTTTTCCGAATCTAATAGATATCTTTCAATCTATATATATATATATATATATATTATTAGGTGTACAAAAAAATTCTGAGCTTTTTTTTGTAAAATTCAATCTTTATTCAAAAACAAACAAAAAAATATTAATCAGCGAAATATTCCCCGTTTGCATCAACGACCTTTTGCCATCTTTCGTAGCTTGCGAATTCCTTAACGATAGAAGCTCATCGGCTTCGAAGCGATAAAGTCATCAATGCATTTTCGTATCTCTTCAAATCTCACGAAATGTGTATCGGTCAAATGATGCTGCAGCGACCGAAATAGGTAGTAATCGGAAGGCGCCATGTCTGGGCTATATGCCGCGTGCGGGAGAAGTTCCCAGCCTAACGCAAAGATATGGTCCTGAGTCGCTTTCGCAACATGTGGTCGAGCATTGTCCTGAAGCAAGATCACTTTACGACGTCCTTGGCCAGTAAATGGCCTCTTTTCTTCTAATGCATCTAATGCATGTATGTAAACGTACGGAAATGATTTGCTGCATAACGTCAAGCTGTTCTGCAAGCTCCTTTTCAGTTTGCGCAGAGTTATATCCAGCAATGCTTGCAATTCGTCCGTTTCAATCTTTTGAGGGCGTCCAGCACGCGGTTCATTTTCTGAAGACTGAAATCTCCTTGGTGAAATTTTTGATACCATCTTTTACATGTAGTATGACTTACAGCGTTCTCATATGCAGCACAAATCATTGCAGTGGCTTCAGCAGCATTTTTCTTTAGATGAAACGCGAAGTGGATGGAAAATCGAATATGCTCTTTTGTTATTGCCATCGTGAACACTACTGATTTTTGAAGTTATGTGCATCAAACGCCAAACCGTATGGCATTTTAGAAGGCCAAGTATCAACGCTTTAAAACCGCAAAAGGGCGGGAAGATATATAAAATTTAAATTGTTATTTCGGTTGTATGAAATCTAAAGCTCAGGACTTTTTTGTACACCTAATATAATGATATTAATTCGTTATTCCACTTAGTAAAGTATGTAATGTGAAAATAAATTTTTAAAAATTAATATAAGCATCGGACCGTTAACGATCCGAGTTTGCATGATGAACGATGTTACACTCGTACATCGTCGTTTTGAATCTTCGAACGTACACATTATGATGATCGAATCGACGCTACGCCGTATATTTAATCTCGCCGAATGTATTAATGTAACGTTCAATCAAGACAGACTCATCGATATGATCGATGAAAAGTATACGCGATTCTCCAACATTGCGTCTATTATAACAAATCCCGAGGAGATGTGATACGCGATAGCGATATTTTCGATAGGCATTAACTCGTCGATTGCGAACTATTAGCTTTAGTTTTTAGTATGTATGAAAAAAAGACGATGTAACAAAAATGTGAACAAAAATGTTTTCACGCTTAAAAATATGATTTCAATCAAAACAAACCTATTTCCTATCTTAAAATAAAATAATATTCCGGTTAGGATATTATTTATTGGTATAACATCAATAAAAAAAGAGTAATATCTCTTTTTTTCTTACTGAATTCATTTCATTTTTTATAGTTTCCCATTTTCCACGTCGCTGCCAAAATTTATTGCTTTCTACGTGAGAATTTGACTTGAGACTTGAGAATTGAACTTGGCCAAATAGAAATGAGCACGTTTCAGTATTTGTTAAAAAAAACAAGAAAAAAATTAAGAGAGGAGAAGTGTCCATTTATCGATTAATACATTATTTTCATTGAATGGCATTGATTTTTCGAGATTGTTCGAAATTAACATTGCGACACGTACATTTGTTTGCAGCCAGAGTATCGGCTTTTTTTTCTTTCTTTTCCTACGTCAATTTCTACAAAAAATAGTTTTTCTAGCAGCTCTTCCTAGACAAAAAAGACCCTCCCCCTCCCCCCTCTCAAAAATACATTCTAAAGGACCATTAACAAAACATTCCCTTCTCCTCGTGCCTATCAGTTACCCCCTTTCCTTTATTCCCGCGTCTCCGAGTTCCGCACACCCACACCCCGCTCGGAGCCCCTGGGTTAGAACCGGCCTAGTATACCTACTGGCCGTATTGCAGAAATCTGATGACAGTCAGAAACGGTTCGCAGGTCTTGCATCCGTAATACGCCTTTCGAAATTTCAGATACATGTCATACAGCACGGCAAACTTTTTACACTCGAAATCTAGATTCATATCGTCGTAGGGATAGAACTCGGAATTCAAATAGAGTTTTACATTAGTCAACTTGCAATCGAATTTAGAAACGTCTTCCAATAGTTTTTTCCTTCCGATCTGTAGCGCGAAGATCACGTATCGCGGTTTTTCCAATTGCGTCCAAATCGCCGCTTTTATCGCCCACGAATGCTTGGTCGTACTTTGTAACAGCTTTGGAAATTCGTATAAATCCCACGAATGAAAGTCTATGCTTAGATATCGTCCGCTGTCCAACTTTCGCAGAAGCGACAATTTGTTGATGTCATTCAGTATCATGTGCGGCATTCGCCACTGTATTCTCAACAGCGTGATCTTTGGTCTCTGATTCAGATGCGCCACGACGCAATTGTTATTGTTGCGAGCGCGTATCAGAATGAGTTCGTGTCGCGCGTTTATCACTATGCGCTTGTAATCCTCGCAGAAACCGAGAAATATGTTGAGAGACGCAAAAGTTGAAATCGTCCAACGCTATAGGCGGTATCTCCCATCTGGTGTTCTGTAAAGCTCTATCTTTCTCGTAGCTGATACGTAATTTTTCATCAAGATCGTTCTGACGTTTCTGCTCTTATCGATCTCCACGTCATTTGATCCACTCGTATCGAATCTCGTCGAACATAATGCGACGCAATTGTTGACTAGCTTCGTTCTCGTACCTTCCTTCGCCATACCTTCTTTCGCGCTCTCTCTCGTCGCGAACTTTTTCTCGATGTACATCCCGCACGTGGCGTACAGCCCAGACATGGCGCCTTCCGATTACTACCTATTCGCTGCAGCATCATTTGGCTGATACACATTTCGTGAGATTTGAAGAGATACGAAAATGCATTGATGACTTTATCGCTTCGAAGCCGGTGAGCTTTTCAAGGAATTCGTAAGCTATCCGAAAGATGGCAAAAGATCGTTGATGCAAACGGGGAATATTTCGCTGATTAATATTTTTTTGTTTGTTTTTGAATAAAGATTGAATTTTACAAAAAAAAGCTCAAAACTTTTTTGTACATCTAATATATATATATATATATATATAATATATATATATATATTTAATATATATTATTTTATTTAATATATATTTTTATTATATTTAATATATATAATTATATTTTTTTTAATATTACATATGCCAGCCATTTTCAATTGGAGCTTGAAAACATACTGCAACTGCCATTTTATAATCTTGAAACAATTAGAAAGCACACGAAACTAAAACGGAACGATAGCCGCAGTACACTTCCATTACGTCATAGCATGATCACTCGGAGAAAAGGAATGCATTCTAAAGGTCTCTAGTTGCAGCAGTAGCCGCAACAGGAAGTACGTCAAAATCAATGACGTCATAGAATTCAAGGCAGTACTTTCGTAGTTCTTTCTAGAGATACTATAATCAGAGATTGGCCACGAAAAAGCAACTTTTGGTCCGCCATCTTTTAACTATTCTCTTATTTTCAAATTAACTACATTAATCACTTAATTAATCACATTAACTACATTAATCTTAAATTGTAATATTATAATTTAAAAACATAAGCGTTTTAAAGGTAATAAAATATGTATATTTATAAAACTTTAGTTTACATAATTATATTACTTATTTATTAATATATCCTTTAATTTTAACAATTTTAAATTTATTTATTTTTTTTTGCTATTTATCTTTTTCAACACAAGAGCAAAAATTAATATAATACTATTATACTACTGTTACACTATAATATTTTTAATTTTTTGATTCACAATTGTCAAAATGATCCTCTGTGAAATCAATACAATAAGAACTATTCACAAAGTTAGCGCAGCGAGAGAACCCATTGCGGAAAAACGTCAACAATAAAGTTTGAGGAAATTTCGAGAGATGCAAATATCGATGTCATGCCTTTTTTTAGAAAGGATTATTATACATATTTATTATTATTATAAATAAACTTTATTACAATATAAAATAAAATTTAAGTAAAAAAATGAACATCCATCCATTTTTTATATTAATTTATCACAATTAATTAATTTATAACTATATTTTGCAATTTTAGTATTTCTAATTTAATAATATTTTAGTATTTCTTATTTAATAATATATTATCACGCTTTCCACGTGTTTAATACACATGCACAATACACTTAAATCAATGCACATGCAAAGTAAAAAATATCTCTATTGGTTGAGATGAAGTGAATTGATGAGTGAGAATGAGCTGGTGTATATTTCTTTCACTCTACTAAAACACGTTATTGGTTAGAATGAGATGGTGTGTATTTTTTCTTTCTCGTAGGATTTAGCCAAAACATGGCGGATCAGAGTCTCTGATTGGCGAATCAGAGGGTTAATCATGTAACTTTTCCCCTAGGGCGGAAATGTGAAAAGTGAAAAGTTTCACGTGAACTTACGATCATGTACGATTTTGGAATCATGTAAAGCCAGCGGCACACGATGCTTCTTTTCCTGCTGATTTGCTAGCTGGATTTGCGTGCTCGTGAGCTCTTGTTTCTGATTGGTATATTCTTTTGAATCTAAAAAAATATACCAATCGAAGACAAGAGTTCCACAAGCACGCGAATCCAGCTAGCAAACCAGCAAGAAAAAAAGCATTGTGTGCCGCTGGCTTAACTCTCTCAAACATGAAAATGTGAATTTTTCACGTAAACTTTTTCGCCATGTACTTTGGTGACAGAAAGGCGGAAATTTAGGGAATTAATAAATATGCTTCGGAATTAAAGAATATTAGGACTGCGTTAGGATTAAGTGTACGTAGTACAATTGGTTATTAAAACATGTATATAATACTGTACCAATAAAATAATTTTCATTAGCTATAAAACCTATGAAAATTATGTTTCATGATTTCACTTTCCACGCATCCAAGCTATATACATAAGTACGTGAAAAATTTCACGTGAAATGTCAAGGTGTGAAAAATGAAAAGTGAAAAATTTTACGTAAAGTTATGATTGACGTGGCCAGTCTCTGACTGTAGTGTCTCTAACTGCTCTCTATACCAGAACGCTATTTGTAGTACTGACAGTACTTCATAGTACTCGGAATGAATAAAGGAATGCATCCTAAGTCGATATGACAGATTTCCTAACCCTGGATAATGCAACTTTAAGAGATAAGTTGATCTTTGACCATTGAGTGAGTAGGACGTCTTTTGTCCCCACATGAATTTTTGTGTTGCGTCATGCAATTTGTTAAGGATAAAGAGAAAGCTAAACGTGGATAAAGAGAAAGTTGAACTAGAATATAGAAGAATATAGATAAATTTATAAAGGATATAAGTAAAGAAAAAAGGGAAAGAAACAAGAACCAGGGGAGATAGAGAATCCTGTGTCATATAACTCTGGGGTTGAAAACACGTAATCAGGGATTTATCTGGCACTCTCCAGAAAGGAGAGTGCCAGATAAATCTTTCTCCGGAGAGAACTTTCAAAAATAAAAAAAATAAAAAAAAAATCTTAACGATTAATATCTCGGTTCGCGGGGCAAAGCAACGCCCTTTTTTTGCAAGATTTTTTTATTTTGTATAAAAATGCGTCGAATGAGTTTAATGTTATCAAAATCGGAGGTGAAGCCCCTTAAATTAAATAATTATCAAAATTAAACAATTTTACATTATATTTTAACTAACTTTTAACGTTCATAACCTAAAATTAACACGTCGAATGATTTTATATTCAATTTTAAACGATATCTTTCATCCCTGATTTATACCGATATATCTTGATATATCCATAAATTCGTACAAATAATTGAGTATAATTATTATGTTATACTGTTTCATATACACCAACGCTACACTTTCAAATACCTGTTCTATCTCCGAACATTTTTACGAGAATCTATGAAAACTCCTGCTATATTTCACGTCAAAAAAAAAACATAATGACACATCTATTGATATCAAACATTAAACTAAATATATACTTATTGTATAACTTTTTAATATTACTTATTATATAACTTTTTAATATTTTTGTTTCTTCTTTTACTATGATTGTAGCTAAATCTTATATTACGGAAACATTGATACTCGTTATTTTTTTCAACGATTTCATTGGATCATATAAGATGCTTAGCGAAAGTGACGAAGGAGTTGTATCGGACCTTGATCAAACTTTTGCAAAAGACTTGCATAATTTGCCCCATGTTTTAAAATTTATCCATAAACTATGTAATCGTATTGATGAACAACAGAAGACAATCGACCAACTACGAAAAGAAGTAAAAAAAAAGATATATATCTTCTAAAATTAATTCTTATTTCCTTTTTTTTAGATCCGATTAAATTCAGCTTTTCTTTCATATTTGTATTTCTCTTACTTTTTTTTTCCATTGTCCTTTTTTTCTGCGTTAAATTACACTTTCAATTTTCTGACCTATCTTTTACAGAAAAACTCACCTTGTATAAAAACCTATATAGATTGTGGAATTCAAACCAATCTTTTCGATTTTAATGAATTATCACAGGATTGGGATGTTAACCATGATATTGAATCATCTAGTATAGTAGAGCAAGTGAAACGAGCAGCGGAATCAGCTTTATTACAGACTGGTTTTGTTTATGAACAAACATCGGGAATGTATTATGATTATACTACTGGATATTATTATGATACAGTATGTATTATGTAAATTTAGTGGATGTTAAAATATATATAATATTATAACGTTTTAATTTCTCATAATCTCATAATATCATAAAAATATTATGAAAATAAAACCAATGATGTTATTTATGATTGTAGAAACAAGGTTTATATTATGATGGAAATACTGGAACATATTATTACTATGACGAGTCTAGTAATACTTATCAATTCCACAGTCAGATCTATGTAAATAATATTCCTACGCATTCTTTAATTTTACCAGAAAAGAAAAAATATGAAAAAACATACAAGGTATGATTTAAGTTTCATGTACTTTTATCATATGTTTAGTATTTTGCAGAAAAAAAAATTTATCTTGAATTAGAGGTTTCGAATATAATTTATCATTAAAACTAATAAAAATTCGTTCATGATATTGAATAAGGGATTTTTCTAATGTAATAGAAAAAAAACAGACAAACTTTATGTAATTATACTTTTGATTTACACGCATCTCTCTTGTAGGATAACATAAAAAAGCGAAAATTTAAAAATGAAGAAGAAAATTCTCAGAAAGAGGAAGATAAAGAACCTGAAGAGGGTGAATGTTCCGAAAGTGAAAGAGAAACTGACAATACTTCGTATGAAATTATTCCTGATGTATCGACGAGTAGTGAAAGCGATGATGAAGATCAAGGTTTATTATTTGTACATTCGATTCTTAGTTCTTTATGCTATTGATTTTTTTTTTTTGTATATATCTTGTCATTTTGTTATTCATAAAGCAAGTTCAACGTTTATGATATAAAATTTTAACAAATTTTCTTGCGATAAAATCTTTTTATTACATTGTATTAAGGTACATTTCAAATTTTGTCATCATTAACATTAATCTAACTAATTTATGATCGTATATTAAATTTTATAATAATATAGAAATACACTTGATCTTTATAGTGATTAATTTAATAATTCAATTTTTTTTCCACATACTGTCCAATTATTTTTACAGAAGCAATTTTCTATTGATATCTTAATATAAACCTATGTATCATTATCTCTGATTTTTTCGAAAATAAATTTTAATCTTTTCTCAAATCTTGTTAAAAATTCTTTTTTGACACTTTATTGTAAGAATTGCGATTTTATGTTTGATTCAAATTGGTACTACAAAATATTTAATATGATAAAAGCTCAATATTTTCAGAAAGATTATATTTTTTTTATACGTATAAATTTTCAAGTCCGATAATCATTTTGATTTCAGATTTAGCGAAAAATTATCCACCATGTATGAGAATTATTGTCAAAGAAACAGACTTGGAAGAATTAAAATTAGGTTCTCTTTTTCTTGTAACATATACGGGAGGTTCGCTAGGCCGAGAAGGAGATCACTCGGTGCTAATACCGGATATAAATATTAGTAAGGTATACGAAAGAGATAAATTTACGTAATGAATGAATAATTTTATTTTTCAATAAGATTATGAACAATTTCCGTAATTAAAAAAATGTCTCCTCTATACTACGATAATAGTATATATTTACAGTATCACGCACGTTTTGTATACAACGAAACTAGAAAACGATACCAAGTGATAGATTCTGGCTCGAGAAATGGTACGTTTATAGATGGCAAAAGACTATCGGTTGCTAAACAGGAATCCAAACCTCATGAAATAATACATGGCTCGGTTATTAAAATTGGCGGAACAAAGTTATTATGTCATATTCATAATGGAAATGAAACTTGTGGTCATTGTGAACCAGGTCTTGTTCAACGAAACGTTAATCTTAGCGAAAATAAAGCTTCGAAGAAAAAACTTTATAAGGAAGAATTGCGACGTTTGAAATACAAATTTGGAATTGACAAAGATAATGTAGCATTTAATTGTCAATTATCTTCGAATTATCAAGACAGAGCGCAAGCTAGAAGATTATATGTAGGTTCCTCAGATCCTCATGCTAAGACGCAACAAAGTTCTATTCACACGTAAGTATCTCACTAGAAAACTATCGGTATTTGTCTAAAGCCGGCAGCATACGATGCTTTTTTGCTTACATCATACTCTCATACTCATCTCGCTATCTTGTACATTTTGCTGCAACAATGTTGTGCAGGATTTTTTTTTTTTTATGATAGACTCGGTGCTATTTTTCTTACATAGTTCTGTATTGATTCATTGCAAGAGCCAATCGAAATACAGTTTCAAATTACTTAATCAAAATTTTCACATAATTTTTGCAAAAATTCAGTTGCACTTATTCGATGATATACCGCAGCAGCGATGGCTCACTCCATATTTATTCGGATCCAGTGTTTTTCGAGTACAAAGATCTAGCTGATCGGTCAGTGCAAACCACACAATGTGAAATCAAAGCAATACTGCCAGTACAGCTGTTCCCATAGCAATGAGCAATGCTTTTTCAGTAAATAACCTAGTAACTGAAAAAGCAACTGAAAATCATATGCAGATTTAACTTTGATAAAGAGTGACCGCAAGAATCATTTGTTTGGTCATCCTCGAAAGTGAGCTTGAATTTAGTCCTAAACGATAGTTTATGATAAGACATTAACTCACTAAAAGTTTGGAATTGAGCATATTTTTAATTCTTGAGATATGAGACCTCAAAGTTGTTCTTATACACTAGCTACCTTATGGTAAGATATCACACTGAATCTATTAATGCTTATGCAAAAATCATTAGACTGATCTTTTTCAAACATTGCAAAAGCGGATATAGCATCATAAGATGATAATTCATCAAATAAAAATTATTTTATAATTTGTTTAACTGGTTAATTGTTAAACAATAATTGTTTAAATAAATTATAAAATCATTTCTATTATATGGATAGTGTATAAGTGCAACTTTGAAGTCTCACATTTTAGGAACTAAAAGTATGTTCAACTCCAAACTTTTAGAGAGTTAATGTCTTATCATGAACTATCGTTTAGGACTGAATTCAAGTTCATTTTCGAGGGTGACCAAACAGGCGATTCTTGCGGTATTTTTGCGGTCATTCTTTCATATACATCTTAGTACTATCTTCCATTAATTAAGTCTTCTATATTCAACATATATTGATTTGGAGAGAAATATACAGTTAACGATTGTAATTAAGGGTAAAACAAGAAACTACTAGGAGTGCCAAAATGAGGTCTCGGCTCACCAAGAATCAGGTAGAAGAGGAATTTGTACTGTGTACGAAAAAGGAGAATGTACGCAAACATATATGTATTTCTTCTTTGTTTGCAGTTCCCCTTCTACTTGATCCTCAGTGAGCCGAAATCCCATTCTGGCACCTATGCTGACTATTACACGTCTTTTCTTTTTAGCTAAATTAGTTGCACTAGTTCAGAGTTTATCTTTCTTCTTCTTATAGTATAAAAAAAGAAAGATAAATAACCTGTGAATTAATACCAGTTTAGTCAAAAAGAACAAATCTTATGTTAAAATATTGCGTGTTGCTGATCCAAATTTTGTTTTTTCCTTTTTTTTTTCACAAGCTGAGCTCAATAAGAAAAGGAAAAGTTAGGAAAATTTTAAATCCATTTCTCTTGCATTTTTCTTATTTCATATAAAAGTTGTAGCATTTCGAGAGAATCACATGATAATAATATTGATTTACTTGTTGATGACGCCACTATTGAAATTTTTTTTAATCGCCATTTTTTAAATTATTTTTTGTTATATAATATTGTTTTAGTTATAGTTTTAGTTTTACTCTGGAAAAAGAAAAGAAATATTAAAGTACAAATCAAAAAGTCAATGGTTTATGAAATATTTTTTATATTTTATTCTCGCATAGTCTGACATAAAATATGAAATATTTAATGAATTATTCATTTTTTTATAATTATACTTTAATATTTTTATGCATAGAATAATAAGAGATATTCAATCAGTGCGAAGAAGTAATTTAATTATTTTAAAAAATATATACAATTAGCGAAATGCGAGTACACACTTTTTTAAAGACAACTACATATTTTCTCCACTAATTCTCCACTAATGAGATTTGTTTCATTACTTCATTATTGTATAAAAGTATTAAATACCGCTATTAAAGAATTAGTAATTTGAGATTTTATGATGTTATATGTTGAAATATGCCAAAATGAAACAAAGTATTTTTAAATTATTGATTTTTTTTACATTTGTACCTTAATCATTTTTTATTCAGAATAATTAGAGAAATCGTACTGCGTAAAGCTATATAATTCCATTTTTTAAAAATGGAATTATAAAAAAATTTCAACAGTAACGCCATCTGCGAATATATTACTATCGTAGTTATGTAGCCCCTTCGAAATCCTACAATTTTTGTATTGAAACATTTTCCTTTAAAATACATTGTTTAAGAGATATTTGAAATCGTCATTTAAAACAAGACCTATACATAAGATTTTATATATGTGTATTAGAATACATATAAATCTTAATTAAGTTATGTATATATTTATTTCATTACAGATCAATAACAAAGGACAACATAGGATTTAAATTACTTTCGAAGATGGGTTGGTCCGAAGGTCGCTCTTTGGGCAAGGATGGAGATGGAAGAACGGAACCTGTAAGTCTTCTTTATTTCCATTAAACTTGTTTTAATTATCACAATTGATATGATCACAAAAAATATGTAAGCATGCAATGATTGTAAAAGTTTTCAAAAGTCTTGCGTTTTTAGTTTTTTAAATGATGAAATATTTGTTACAAGAAATCTATAGAATTTTGCTAGATTTATCACCGATATAAATCCGATGGATAATTTAGATATCACACAGTAATATAATAATTCAATGAGAAAGAAATCCTCTATTAAAAAAACGCATGTTAACATTGAAATTCGAAAGTCTCGAATCTCTCAAAGCTTATCGTTGCCTTTTTCCCGCGATGCTGATTAATTTTCTCGTTGCACTTACTTCGTAAGTGGCTGTCATCACCGAGATTGTTTTTATACATTTTGACAATTATACACTATATGTATCACGCGGTTAATAATATAATAGTATTATATTTTTGCTCCTTCCATTTAAAAAAGGTAATAGCGCGCACTATGCGCGTCTCTGTTGTCTATTTAGATAAAAAATTCCTTGCGATTTCATAGTGTTTGATGCCAAAAAAATATATCGAAACGACTTTACATATACCTAAAGAAAAATTATTTTTAAAAAATCGAGGCTCGAAAATCTTCCTTTCAAAATGACCCAGCAAACGAGAAATAATTGAAAAATATTGAAAATTATTCATTGAAGCAATGTCGAAGTTTTTGGATTTTTTGAATCTATTTTCTATTCGTAATCCATTTGAATCATTAATTATAGATTGGCTATTTACTTTTTGTATCCTATCCAGTATGCATAGAAATGAAATGTGCGACTAATCCATTTGAATAAATACAGATTAGCCAGTTGCTTTTTGTATTTCATGCAATGAATATCAAAATGAAACTTGCTACCAATTCGTTTCAATTCGTAATTGTGGATTGGTCATTTGCTTTTATTATCCACTCGAATCCACGAATTTTGTATATAATTATAAGCACAGGGAATAGATTCATATTTTCATTTTTGAATTCTCCTGAATCCACCAGAATCCACATTCCCAAGTAGCAAGATAACGTCATCGATAAACGACGATGATTTAAAGTCGTTTTTTGTCATTCGATGTCGGTATACTAAATAATGACGTAAAATAAACGTAACATTTGTCACGAAATATTATCGTTATAAATATATCATCATTTTTAAGTCATTTTTAATGAATAAATAATGAAATAGCATTATTAATTACTATCTTTCTTAATTAACTATAATATATAAATAAGAAGAAATTTCCCATATTTAACACAATTATTATAATTAAATTCACAATAAACAAGTAAACAAAATATATACAACGATTTATAAACAATTTTCATAAAAAAATGACTCTCATTAAACATAATATAGGTTCACTGCTCTATATATGTGATTAAATTAAATCTACAAGAATTACATATGCAATCGAGATTTTAAAATTGAGACTATTTATACGAGAATATAGCAACATTCATTAACCAGATCTATTCATATTTATATATCATATTCAAAATTCTGTATTCACTTATATCATCATTTCAGTAGCAGATCTCATTCCAATATAGAAGTTAAGTAACATCGAGCAAGATCCCAAGTAGAATGGGTAACCGTTTTAGAAACATGCGGTGGTAGAAAAAAGATAAAAGATGTTTCATCACTTTTTCTCATTTTTTTTCATTTTTTCATTTTTTTCACTTATTTTCCGTAAGGAGTGTTACGTATATTATAGATTTTTGGTACTAGCGGTCAATATCGGAACGCAACCGTAATTTTATCGTCATAAATATCACGTCATCGGTCTGTGATTTATAAACGTCATTATGATTTCCTTTTTGACGACTTTTACTATATAACGTGAGCTTGGTGATTAATGACGTAAAATGGACGTTATAATGGACGTTAATGACATCTTGCTATTTAGATTATTGTAACTAGACGTATAGGAAACGGATTCAGTGTGTTCAGTATCTACAAAATTAAATATCTTTTTCACGGATTTGAAAACTTTATTCATACGGATTTATTCAATCCAATTTGTTCTCGTTTGCTGGGGAGATACATGTGTTGTCACATATATTAGGCAAAAGATTTGTCACAATTTTCACCACGTTTTGTGCCAAAAAATTATAATTTTAAAACAAATCTTTCATTTACGATCTATACGAATAAGATACAAGCATGCGTGAGTGCTGAAAGCAATAAAAGATAAAGAAAAGAGAAACGGATGCGCGGTCTCGTGTCATTAGTCGATCACGGAAAATTCGTAATCTCTTCTTTCTTTTGTATCTTTAGTCGTAGCGCGTTCAATATCAATTTAGTCCTGATCGCCCGTCGTATCGCATTTCGACGGCGACAAAATGAACGCCGTCGCGCACGCGCGATACTAGTAGTAGAGCATTTGTATGATAACGAGAGTAACTCTGCGAAATGCGAAATGGCAAAAGAAGAGACCGCGCGAATCGCAGACCGTGAACAGGAGAAAGGTGCCCCGAGGTAATGAATGCAAATGTATTGAAATCCAAATCATTATTTTGTCTAGACGCATCGTATGTCCCATTACATATATCAGGATACGTCGGGATATAGTCGACGATGCTCGTATGCATAACAGAATTAAGGGATAGAATAAGGGGAAAGCTATTATTTTCTCTCATCTATACTCGTGTCCACTGTTGTCTCATTACCCATTTACTTATTCTATTATCCCAGCAATCTCCTCTCCGTCCGTTTTTTTTTTCTCCAAATTTGTTTACTATTCTAACCGTTTTTTCGATATAGAAAATAGATATAGAAACGTTTGGACTTTTTACTCGTAAGAAAGTAACGAAAAGAAAGAGCTGTTAAAGACTGTAAGGTATTTGTATTTTCTATATAACATAAATCTTTCATGTAAATTTCTTTGATTTTCATGTAAATGAAATATACATATAAAACGCAGTATGTTTTTCGCGATATGTCGAATAAGAACTTAAAATTTTTTTAATTTACACTTAAGATTTTTATTTATATTCGATAATTTTTAATTACTAGTAAAACTAAAAAATATTATTTGACTTTTTTGTGTCTAAAATATTTACAAAAGCATGATGGAATATTATACATTCCATCTTTTTCTTGTCAATCTTTTAAATATTTCCTTAATTTTTTAACTATAAATATGCGTACAATGTATCGTATACTTTGAAGAATTCAAACTATCATTTTTAATGATGTTTTAATTAATTAATATATTTTTGATTGTAAACAAATTAAAAGAAGAAAATATGATTTTTTACAAATTAATTGAACTAATACACGTAAACTAATGAAACTAAGAAATGAATTAAAATAAAAAACTATTAGATATGCTTTATATTACAATATATTGTTTATTAAAAATTTATCACATGATCTTTTTTCCAGAAGGAAATTTTAAACATATAGAAATTTCAAATTTTTTAAATTTAAAATTCGTTATCACTGATTTAGAAAACATTATATATAAATGTTGACAAAAAATTTCCTTTGTGACCAGCCAATTCTCGTTATCTTTATTATATTTGAATTTGAATTATCACAAAAACTATCTTGACTTTTTTCTTTTAGTGGTAATATATTTTTTCTGTATTAGACCTAATTACATATAACATGAGAATAATTAATATTATTGTAAAAAAATTATATTTTATGAAAATTTATCTAAATAGAAGGACACACAAAACATGAAAGATTACAAAATAAGCGCTATTGATCCTAAAATAAATCCTGGATGGAACTTATGTCAGTGCAGAAATATTATACGTAGAAATATTAAGAAAGTAGAAATATTAATCATGAAATAGAAATATTAATAATTGCAATAGTTTTGATACATTGCAAAAACTAGTTTGTTGAAATAAATTTAGAGTTATTCTGATTTATCGATCTTATCCATGCACTCATTCACTATCACTTATTATTGTCGACAACTACTCTGCTTTTATATTAAATTAATTTTTTTAAGTCATTTTTTAAGTTATTTTTTTAACGTATACCACTTATACGATTACGCCGCAAGATAGTACCTGTACTATCTTTAAGTGCATTTCAAAAACATGACCTATATCGTAAACGATAGAGAAAAGCTAGGAACAAAATGCGGAAGAAAAACACTTGCTGGAACATACGTCTCGTTGAAAGCTCGTAAACTCAACATTGTAAAATTCGCGAATTACGATTGCTAGTAAACCACGAGGTATAAAACCGATGTGGGCTGTGTGATCTACGCAAAGCCATGCTATACTTTAACGACTAAAATCTCAGCGGATTCATTTATCTAAGTGCCTCACTGGGCAGAGCTAGTGCTATTTGATATAAATCTCACTGCAATTCTTATCTCCTATGAGTAAAATTCTAAACAGAAATATAATTTTTAGAAATTTTGTAGAAATATAATAAATATATAATAAATTTTATTTGCCTAATTGTGTCAGGACTTCTTAAAACTTGTGATTAAATTGAAAGTAAAAATTAAATTGAAATGCATTAATTTATGAAAAGCAGAAAGAACGATGGTATATGATGGTAATTTAAAAACATTGGTGAAATGAAATGCTTCGGTAAATGATAATTATAAAAAAAATTTCTTATTTTATTAAATGACAATTGTACTTAAGATTTCAGAATATTTTATATATTGCAAGCAACATATTTGTAAAGAAATAATTGTAGACTGCATTTAGAAACTGCAATTAATTTTATTTTATAGAGTTTCCTGAGAGAATATCGACTGCTATTTCACAGATAGGGCGCAAGCAAGTATATCTCCAATGGTTCGTTTTACGATTTACATCCATTCCCGTATTACACCTATTTATGGTGGATTTACAATCCTTAGGAAAAAAACTCGTTTGACTAATGATACGATATATACTTTCGTTGTTTATTAAAGTAATAAAGAGTCTTCGAATTTCAAAGTCACAAGTTTTGAATCACAAAGTATATTTATAGAAAAAATATTTGTTTTCGATATCCCTTTCTCTGTATTATCTTTTTACCGATTAAAATTGTCGATATTTCAATGCAAATATGATATAACGTATAACATATCTGTAACTAATACGAGAAACTAAGAGAAAATAAATTAGCCGTAAAAAAATTTTTTTATAAGACAATTAATTAATATATAAGAAAGTTTGCATTCAATAAAATAAAATCAACGAATTAAGTTAGGACACACTTAAACGTTTAATTTAAATTATCATTTACTTGAAACATCGTCCGCGTAATTGCAATCGCATAATATATCTTTTTATAACTGAAATATTTTGCATTAATTTTGGAATTAAGAAAGATATTTTAAAAGGGTATATATTATTTGCGCTTATATAAAACAACATAGTTACATGCGCGCAAATAATTTGTTCTTATCATTCTATCTCTTCGCATGGATTAATTCACGAAAATTTGTCACCTCAATTTGTTCACCTCTTATTACACCGCATCTTTTCTTACTGATTACGTAATCTGTTTATTCATCGTATCTTTCTTTTTCAACGAAAATAAGCAGCGATATAAACAAGGAAAAAGAAAATGAGAGATTTGCTTTGCACAGCAAAAACAGACAGCACGAAACATGAATATATATCTATCTATAATTTAACAAATAATGAATAATGAATAAAAAGAGAATTTATTCACAAACATTTGAGTAGGTTTTTTTCATATTTTATCTTTGTATCGTTTATTATAATTTGTTATTTATTATTATTTGGTCATTTTATGTCATAAATTTCGCTCATGCTTATCGTAAGATATTTTATTTTACTATAATATATAAAAAATTCAATATAAAATGTTTTTAAAAAATTTTTAATCTTGTTTAATTGTCTTACCTTTAAGACAACATACATTTGTACCTATACTTTCATTTTATAAATTGATATAGATTTAGATCTTAAGGAGAATGTTTGGAATGCATTACTTCTGAAAACAAATAGGCCGTATAAGAGCAAATCACAAATGTTGACTCACATTCCGCGCACTTGTTATTGCCATCTATCTTTCCTTTCTTCTTATCTTCTTCATGCTGTCCATTTCTTTCCTATATGCTTTTTATTTTGGCAATAACGAAAATAGCATCATCAAAAACAAGAAAATAGAAATATAACGCGTGCGTCTATCGCAAGAATGCTTACAAACTTACAAACTTGACAAATTACAAACGACAAATTAATCTTTTATATTCTAATGTAACTTTCGATTTACGATATCAAAGTAAAATTCATTTTGTTTTAATCTAATTTTGACAATTTTCTAGGGATAATTTAAAAAATTGTGAAATAGTTATTTTATCCATTATGAAAATTAGTACATTTACAGATCGCCTAAGTATTACAATTTTATATTTTCGTAACAAGTCGTTTATTCTCCATACGTCTTACATAAAAAATATTTCTTTAGAAAACATTAAACATTAAAAAAATCGATAAATAATTAAAGTGAACAATAATTTATATATGTTAAAATAAAGAAAAGTAAAATAAAAGAGCCAAATTAAGTCATGAAAAGAAAAAACCTACTTAAAGATATACAGAAATTGAATAAATAAAGAAAAGACAAATCTTGATACAGTAAAGCGTTCAAAAAAGTGATAGGAGGCAACAGGTGGGAACTTATAGTCAAATAAATCCAAAGTAACGTAGCTGTCTAGATATTGACTTGTTTAATAGTATAGATATATATATATATATATTAAATAAGACGCAATCTTTTTTATTCTATTTATTCTTTTTAATTTTGTAATTATTTTTTAAAGATATTTTCCTTCCCTCTTTTCTTTGAATGCGCGCATACGCGTGTATAATTTTTTGCAAAAGCTTATCACAATATTATATAAAAATGCTTATAATTTTTAAATAGTAAGAAATATAAAATGTTAAATGTTTAGATTTTACGTACATATATAAAGATTAAAAATGTGGAATACTACTGATCGCTTTCCACGTAATATGAGATTAACACGATTCTCCTGGAAAAATATGTAGAAGCAAAACGAAATTAACCGGAACTTAGTTACGGGGAAGCAAATACGAGTATATAATTCTGTGCATACATGAAGTCTGTATACCCAGCGCACACGTGTGTGTGTGTGTGTGTGTGTGTGTGTGTGTGTGTGTGTGTGTGTGTGTGTGTGTGTGTGTATGTGTGTGTGTTAGTTTAACAGCAGCATTGCCATACATGTATACGTTTGTTTACATGTCGGTTGTCCATAACGTTAATTAGCTAGGAATATACAAGGAATATACAGGAATATTCAGTCAGAAGCGGTCGATTGGTCCAGACGGGATGTATGTATGTATGTGTGTGTGTGTGTGTGTGTGTGGTGTGTGTGTGTGTGTGTGTGTGTGTGGTGTGTGTGTGCGTGCGTGCGTGCGTGCGTGCGTGCGTGCGTGCGTGCGTGCGTGCGTGCGTGCGTGCGTGCGTGCGTGCGTGCGTGCGTGCGTGCGTGCGTGCGTGTGTGTGTGTGTGTGTGTGTGTGTGTGTGTGTGTGTGTGTGTGTGTGTGTGTGTGTGTGTGTGTGTGCTCGCACACATAAACGTTGGTCGAGTCGCCTGGTATCGACACACAAATATGTACAATGAAAGATTTATTAATTACAGCGCGCAATGTTCAATACATATGTCTCAGTCATAACAGTCTCAACATAAACCATATACGACCAAGCATTATCAGATCAAACAACGCGACACAATGAAGAAAATTATTGTTTTTGCACGATTCGTTTTCAATTCACATACATCTATTTTTTATACACTTATTTTTACGTAAAATACGTATTTCTTTATTCGTTTTTTTTTTCATCTTACATAACATTCTTCGTGATATTTCAAACGTAAAAACGAAAAATGAAGATATAACGTGTAAAATAGTCGCACTGTATTATGCTATCAATAAATCATCTTTTATTATCGATTTGTTTACTTTTTATAATTAAATATTGTTAATTGCCGTTTTATATTTGTATATCTTCTTTAATACAGTTAGTAGTGTCAATACACGAATTTCGTACGTATTATATAGGAGCCTTCGGTTGTTCTATCGCCGCTAGACGGCTTCCGTCTGGGTAAACATACCGTTGTACACCGAATAGTCTAGCCGATAGGACCGATCACCTAGGGACATCCATCACAAGATTATCACAGAGGTACACTCGCACGCAATTGGAACGTGTGATGCCTATATATTTATGTACGCTTAATAATGCGTAAACTTTTGTTAATGCTCTTCGCTTATATCTCCATTTTTTTATTCATATTTATTCATATTTATTTGCTATGTATATTCTTACATTCTTGTACATTATACATTGTACATTTTCTATGTACTTGAGATAAGAGTTATCTTTTTATTAAAATTAACTTATCATTTATAGTTGGTACATTCGCAGAGTAGCAAAAACCATATATTCATCACGCACGCGTAATTTGGCTGTAGTACGTCTCGTCTTTATCGAATTTAATTCAGAAGTACAGTTTGTGTAAATCGCCAATATATATTCTAATCTAATAGATTTCATCTAAGTATTTGTATAGCTCACAAAATTCATAAACAAACAATTATTAACTTTTATGTAATGATTATAATAATCACTCAAATTTAAAAATAGCTACATTTTTTTCTATCCTTTTTCTATCTTTTTGCATATCTTACTCAAACAATCTATCGCGCAGCATCTATCAGCATCGCGTGCACAATAGATAATTCATATATATCAAACATAATTAAATAAATTTTAATTGATTTAAAATCATTACATTTGATCATTACATAATATTTAGAATTTGCAAGATCTTTTCTTCCAATAATTTAAAATAGGCTTTTTCAAGAAAATTATCACCTCTTTGAATATTATATATGTATGAAAATCTCGATTGTAAAAAGTATATGTGCGTGCGTGCGTGCGTGCGTGCGTGCGTGCGTGCGTGCGTGCGTGCGTGCGTGCGTGCGTGCGTGCGTGCGTGCGTGCGTGCGTGCGTGCGTGCGTGCGTGCGTGCGTGCGTGCGTGCGTGCGTGCGTGCGTGCGTGCGTGCGTGCGTGCGTGCGTGCGTGCGTGCGTGCGTGCGTGCGTGCGTGCGTGCGTGCGTGCGTGCGTGCGTGCGTGCGTGCGTGCGTGCGTGCGTGCGTGCGTGCGTGCGTGAAGATTTAAAAAATATGAAAGAAAGAAAGATTCGACGGTTATCTCACAGTCGAACATAATGCAGTCAACGTATATGCCATGGCAATGACATTGGCAGAGGGGTAAAGAAAATGACAAACAAGTGGAAGTGAAGAACGAGAAGAAGAAGAAGGAAGAGCAAGAAAAAAAGAAGGAGGAAAAGAGAGGTAGAAAGAGGAGTAGCAGGAGGATGGGGACGATGAGGTGGAGGTGGTGGAGGAAAAAGAGAAAGAGGAAGAGGAGAAGGAAGAGAAGGCGATGGGAATAGCGACTGCGGTCGACGGTGGATGCAGACATGCAGCGTTGTAAACGAGCAAAGTTTCAAATCCAATATGCGCTGTCCAGCATGGATGCTTGGAGCCCATATTCAAGCTGTCAAGGTGCAGCACACGTGCGTCCACGTCGTTTCCCGGTGTGCCAGACGGGTAAACCGGGACAAACTTTTGAACTAGCACAGACTGTCTGGCACCCTACCACCATGTCTCAGAGAACCCGCGAATTCCTAATATGTTATTGTACGTCGACACCATTTTGTTCGCACAATCGACTACAATAGCGTCTGGGTTCTTGACTCAAGGATTTCTTTCCTTTTTTTTTATCGAGCGTATCAAAAGTTTTCCCGGGGAATGCCAACTGGTAGATTAATCACACAACTGTATATTCTTTCGTTGTACAAACTTAATCGAAGAAATATGAAAAACCTCTAACAAACAAATGTTTGCAACACAAGTACGCACTCTTTTGTATTTGCCCTATTATTTATATTTATTAACAAATCCAATGAACGTATTGTTTCCAACAATGAGTTACTCGTTCGTATTATCTAGAGTTTCATGTTTTTGCGGACGTGTGTGTTGTGTATGTGTATGTATGTGCGCGTCGCGTTCGTGTGCGTGCGTGCGTGCGCGCGTGCGTGCGTGCGTGCGTGTACATATCGCATAATCGGTACATCTCGACAAGTTAGTGTATGCATACGCATTAAATATATCTAGATTTGAATGATGTATTGAAAGAGGAGAGTAAAAAGATACGCGGCAGACGTCACGACGTCTGCATCATTTAATCACTATGCATTGCCTTTACTGATTATATTGTTCAATGTAACAAATTGTATTTGATTATATTGTTCAATCAGTATGGCGTATTTATCTATTTGCTACATTCTTAATTTTTTTCCTTTATAAAATTAAATAAAATTTTGTAAATTTAGGTGTATCATTCAATTCGTTAATTTATAAAAAAAATTTCAAAAATAATAAGATTTAAATTTATGTATACTTCTTATCTTGAAGCCTGTTCGTCAAAATTTTTCTGTCAAATTCTCCTAAGATTTCATAAATTTAAAAAAATTGAATAAAATTGAAACTATATAAATTTAATAGTGTTTTTTTTTGCTTTTTAATCTATCAATAATGTACATTTGAATATATATGATATATCATAAACATAACTAAACATTTTGGCTTATCTCTTTTAATAAATTTCTGAAACATAAGTTATAATGTTGCGATAGAATATAATTATTTAATAATCCGATTATACTATAACATAATTGTTATATAAATGTCTCTCTCTCCCTCCTCTTCCTTTCCTTCTTCTTTTCCCTCTCTTCCTCTTTCGTTTCATCCTCTTTTCTCTAATATCAATCAATCTATTGCACAATCTAAATCGTAATGCTAATAATTATTCTGTTCGATAATTTCGCAATATATGTCGCAATATCAAAAGAAATATCAAAATATTTTTTCTCGAAGATTGTTAAAAATAAATTGATATTTATATTGATTATAGACTTTGTATTCTCGATGGCTCCTTGATACTAGATACTTGATACTTGATACGTGTTTAAAGAATTGAATTACAGATTTAGAATAAATATTGTATTTGTTAATCAATAACTAGTACTTTTTTTAAATAATTAAAATAAAAAATAAATAATGCTAAAATAAAACTAATAATAATAATAATAAATACAGCTTTCTTTTTCTACAAATCCGCGTTTTTCATCAAAGTAATGCAAATAAGAGGAAACTGGAGCGAAATATAATATAAATATATTCATATACATGCGTAAATGCATACACAAAAATTAATGAATTACGAATTATAAAATACATGACTATGTTAAAATAATTCTTTATTTTAATTTATTTTTCACTCGTCAGTTTTCATTTTGTTCTTTTGAACTAAATATGTATGAAATAAAATAGTACATGTAATTACATTTTTTTAGAGCCCAAATAAAAAATTGATCAAAATGCAATCCAAAGAATTGTATATGTTAGATTAGTTATACAACAGAAATTGCTGAAAAATCTTCTGTAATATTATCTGTTGACCACAATATCTTTTCGAGATTCATAATATCCAATTTTCAATAATTATAATATATTAAATGATGAAAGATGTAATAAAAAATTGCTACGTCTGTTACAGTTACCTCTCATGTATAATCACAACAAAGTTGGTCTTGGATCCAATAAAATGGACTTTCCCAACATTGAACTGGATTCCAATGTGGAAAAGAAACAAACGGTATGGCGGAAAACACAAAAACGTTACAAGGAAATAATGGATTAACTTCTTATAAAAAATTAACTTATGATAACAAACTTGTTCCATACAAACAGTTGGAAATAAAAATCCAATCATTTCTTTATATTAGAAAAATAAAATGTATTATTTGTTATTATCTGTCTAACGGTATTGTAAATTTGTCCAAATACAAGAATGATTTTGAATTTAAAAAAGTAATTTTGTAACAAAAGTAACACAGTACAGAGATGTACTCGATTAATTACTATAGCTATCTCATTTTTGTATATATGTATATATATATATATATATATATATATATATATAATAATGGACAATATTATTAATAATTACTTTGGTGCTTGTGAGATAATTATCTTTAAATTTCTGCCTCTCTCTCTCTTTCTCTCTCTCTCTCTCTCTCTCTCTCTCTCTCTCTCTCTCTCTCTTTCTCTCGCCAAAAATATATTTATCATTCAAATTTTATATCCTTATAATGTTAATATATTTATTTTGCTGCTTTTTCTAAGAATAAAAACAATTGTAATTCTTTTTGCACAAAACGATTATTCGACAACCTTCAATTATCAATCATCAATTATCATTCGATATTTGAAAATAAGAAATTCGAAAACATCAAATCAAATATTATGTTAATATATGTTTAAGAAAATTTTGGAAAATGTCATTGTGGCTAAAATTCGTTTTCTCGTTTCTTATGATAAAAAAATCAATTTTATATATCATTGGGTATATGTGAAGTTTAATAGCATCCACTTGCAGGCCTGGTATTATTTCTCCGTTTTAGGTTATATGTTTTCACACTAATTTAACAAAACATATGAGAAAAGTTTATTTTTTTATTTATTTTTTATTTAATCTGATCTCGCTTTAGAATTAAAAAAGTAACAGAAAAAATAATTAATCGTTCCTTTTTAAGAAATGATTACGAATTATTGTTTCAAAAATTAGTAACGATAACTAGTTACTTTTTTGATTCGATAAGGAATTACTAAAAGATATTTATTAGATTCGGAAAAATAAAGAGATCGACTTGATTTGAACGGGATCCCTTGCTTACTATCAAGACACTTAGTTTGCACGACTGCAACGGCTCCCCTCTCTTAGCTGTTTATATTCTGAATCTCTTTCATGACCGCTTACGGTCGTCTATTTCTTACATTACTTTTAAAAAGTAACTTTCCCAATCCTGCGCATTTCCATTGCATTTAATCCATACTGATTAAGTTTTCTTTTTCGGAAATTTGTGTCGTATTTTATGTATTACTTGCATTAAGCTTGATACTAGCAATTTTTCTACATTTCTCTGTAATTTCGTGCATTTTTTTCCTTTTAATAATAAAATTAATAACACATAGTAAATCATTTTGATATATTCTTGTGTGTATATATCTCTATAAATATCGCAGCGAGGTGTTTACAAAAACGTACCACATTAACAATTAGTATAATAGAAAAGAATTGTAGCAGATATAGGCTTTGAGTGTCACGTGATGGTAATATAATAAATCGATGTTAACAAATAACTCCCGTTTGTTGTCTTCCAGCCATTTTTTGGTCCTCTATTGAACTAGTAGACAAGCCTCATTTCTGTCAATACTAATAGAGAGATACATCCTTGATGTATCTCTCTATTAGTATTGACAGAAAAAATATAGAGACTCAATTTTGAATTTGGCCATTTTCAGTTATCCCCATTTTCTCGAAATGATTCATCCATTTGACAATCAAGAATTAGATTTATCACGTCTCTTTCTTTTGTCTGTCTCGGTTAAATTAAAAATTACATAAATTTATTTATTATCAATGTTGATTCATATTATCACTATTAATGTACATACATTGTCGATCATGTTCATACACTGCGGAATATATAGAACAATTGAAGAGACAGTTGGAGAAAATTGAAAATGATGAAAATTACTTGTTGTGTATTTGTGTCGCATCGATAGCAGAATGCGTTGATGGGTTAATTATTTTGATTTTGAAAATTATCAGAATATTATATTCCATTATTTTAAATATCATATTAAATACATATATTGCGTACAATGAGACAATACAAGTGAGACAAATTGTGGTCGCGGTTTCATCGTGCAATTCGAGACAATGTCAACGAGCCTCGTGAGATAGCGGATCAAATTCGCGATCATTGTTCATTATCATTACTAAACGTATCTGAGAAATATACTTTAATGTCACCTGCGCGCATTTGAAAACCGCAGAACTACGATTAATGCAATTCTATATAATTTTGGTATATACATAAAAAAGTATATGAATATCGATTTGAAAATAAATCACAATATATAAAACACATTTAAATTCATATTTATTATACGATATAATATCGTATTGCAATATATATATATATATATATATATATATATATATATATACAGGGTGTTTTATTTTAAGTGATCGATTATCTCGCGAATCAATGATTTTATGGAAAAATTTTTCGAATGAAAGTTGCATGACTTGAAGGAGGACACATGATGGAAATGTGGACTTGACCTTGAGTGATCTTGTCAAAATTAAGTCAAGGTCATTAATGTTTTTTTAAATGGAAATCCCTATTTTTTATTACATATTCTTGTAGTTTATCTCGAGAGCTTTCCAAAACACTATAATAAAGTTACGTTTCATTAAGTACTTTCCGAGTTATGAAGTTACAGTACCGCCGGCGTTATTCATGTACACATGCGCCTTAGTTGACCGGATCAGTGATCGGTCTTGCCTTAGTTGGCTGGATCAGTGATCGGTCTTGCATTAGTTGGCTAGATCAGTGATCGATCTTGCCTTATAACTTAGCAAGTACTTAATGAAAAGTAACTTTATTATAATGTTTTGGAAAGCTCTTGAGATAAACTACAAGAATATGTAATAAAAAATAGGTTTCCATTTAAAAAAACATTAATGACCTTGATCTGATTTTGACAAGGTCACTCAAGGTCAAGTCATTCACATTTCCATCATGTGTCCCCCTTTAAGCAACTTTCGTTCGAAAAATTTTTCAAATCATCAATTCGCGAGATAATCGACCATATCACTTAAAATAAAACACCCTGTGTGTGTGTGTGTGTGTGTGTGTGTGTGTGTGTGTGTGTGTACACACACACACATATATATATATATATATATAAAAAATATAATAATCACATCTATTTATTACAATGTGCGTGCATGCATGCAATAAACGGATGTGATTGTTATACATTGTATCCTAATATTTTGTATATTGTGTATAATTAAAAGAAATATTTATACGTATTACGTTATTACGTATATAAGAAGGTCACATACTACATGTTATAATTGGAATGAATAAATTAGTCTTAGTAATAATAATAACAATACTTTATTATGAATAACCTGATGAAATGATGTGAAATCCAAATTGCGTGCATATAGACAAAAGAAGAAACTGGTGAACAAATATAATTTCATAGAGCTAATGACAGCAATAATAAAACGTGTTTTTACAACCAGCAAGTGTAATAATGCAACTACCATATGTGTTTAGTAAGTAGTAATATAATGTTTCTAACTGCGTTGTAAAACTCATTCGTATCATTCGTATAGTTTATAAAATTTTTAATATTTAGTATCTAGCACCAATATTAAACATTAATTGTAAACAGGTTTTCCCATAGAAGAAACTTTCTCAAATTATTACTTCTATGATCTTTCTAAGCTAATCAATTAAAATACAATTTGCATTTCAAAATTGATGCATGGCTACTCCGTTTTGTGAATTCCTCTTTGGAATGAAATGGTTTTATGCACGTGAGAAAATGTAGAAAAATACATAGTAACGCTAAAGTGTCAGAAAAAAGATTTCGATAGACTAATTAACGCTAATAATGAAATATTAATTACGACAAAGACGTTATTTAAAATACATGTACACTGCGTACAAGCGTTATAAAATATAAACATTCGTAATCAATATTGATAAAAAATTGGATTAGATTGGAAAAGATTTTACAAATAAAAATTATATGATGTTTGATCGATAAACCGGATGTCGACCGTAGCACCAATAGAAACAACAAAGGTTTCGATTCTGGCTGAATAATAAGCCGTAGCCGTTGTTAGCGTTTGTCCACTGTGTTGTCCATGTTCTAATAGACAAGTGAATACACTCACACATGTTCATGTACGTAGGTGTGCATACCTTTACGCGGCTTGTAATTGCAGGGGCTAGGAATGCGGATGCACGCATGAAGTAGCAGCCGGTAGATAGTACAGGATACGCTTTGCAATGTACCACGAGCATTTATGTATGTCCCTATTATTGAAGAGCATGCATGGAGTATGTGCTCACGTTAATTAACGATGGAGAAACAAATGCTTGTCGCGAACTTAGTCTTAATTGTAATTATATGCAGCTTTTCACTAATACGCAATAAAGTATATGTAAGTATACATACGTACATATTATATATTACGCATATTATATTCTTTCACGTGGAATATTTATATGGAGTACAGTAAAATATGTGCATGAATTTCATATATCCTGAGTTCAACTACCTCAAGAAGGGTATGTGCACGTGTCCGCTATTACTGAAGACGTGTCACAATAACATTGATAAATAGATTATACAAGTCACTAATTCGTCACACGCGGTACATGAATTGCTCCCACAGAATCACATGTGCCTACGAAAGGGCCGCCCAATCTATGACAAGTGGATCTTCCTGTTTTGTAGACTGATCTATGCTCCATCATATTGGACTGGATTTTATTCAAGCTAGAAAACAATGTTTCTCATCAAACTTTCGTATTTTGTTTTCTACACTTTGATTTTGATAAGAAACTATCGACACTTAAGCTGTCTTTTAATATCATACTGTCTCTTCACTTGTAAAAAATTTATAACTTAGACATATATATCTTATATGTCAGTAATATGAGACATATAACAGTTCGATCAATATCATATTAATAAGTCCAAATATCAATTGTGTTTTAATGGTCCATCGAATAATAAAACACGTATGCGTATCGTAAGATATATCGATATTATACAATTGTTAAACAGGACATAACTTAAAAATCATGTAATTATTAGCTTGTGTATACGCACGCGTATGTTTTTGAAAGAACTATGTGCATCTTTGACAAATAAACTGATAATCGCCTTTTATGATAGAAGCGTGCAAAAATTGTTTTTGAGGAAAATTAGCACAACTTTTATTAAAAACTAATCAAAAATCTTCAAAAGTTTTGTATTCATGCAATATGATTTAAAAATATATTTAAAATATTTGCTAAAAATAAGTGAATTATTTATTAATATTGATTCTACAATCTTTTCGATCAATGGAATTCTCTTTCCTATTGTTAAAACATTTTCTGAATATCGTTCTTGCAACAACTAATAGATAAAACGACTGTTATAATTATATAAAAAAGAAAAACCACAAAACATGTACAAATCTGTAGAAATTCGTGAGTAGTAACTAACTCGTTCATTCAACACACATTATAAGATTAAAATAGTTTCAATCGCCGAATGAAACGAATTCAAGGAAGATAAGACACATTCTCTCCAACATAAAAATTTCTGACCTATTGAAAACAAAAATATCGGCATAGATGGAAATAAGACATAAAGAACAGATAGAATAACAAGTGTTAAATAGTTGTGAGAGAGAGAGAGAGAGAGAGAGAGAGAGAGAGAGAGAGAATAGAATAAAGAAATATATATTCTACAGACGTCATCAACGTTATCAATTTTATTTTGATTGAACATTAATCAAGCTAGAAACTATGATATAGTATAGAAACTATGTAATAAACTTTTTATATTCATATACCATATTTCCGATGTAATAATAATATAATAATATACATCACACGCATACGCGCATGCATGCACATATGACATATATGAGAAACTCATTTATTCAAACAAATTTCTCATCTCTTATCGTTAGTAGATTTATCTCCTTTTCCGAAGGCATTATCATTTCTTCGCCACATTATTTAAATAATCTTATACGCTTGATTTTTTAAAATATTTTTTATAGCTTAAAATAAGTTAGAGAATCGGAAATTTGTCAATTCGTCAAACACGCTAGCGAATCAGAGATGTACAGCGGTCAAAAGCGGCGCATCAAACCGATTTACGAGTCGCTCGCATAATTAACGACAGTTACATCAGTGGAAGTTAAAATCCCATGACGCGATTCGGCGGCATATGTTATGAGTATATCGTGCACGTAGCCTTCGTCAGTGCTCTCACATCACATGTACATACGCGCATGTAAAGCAGCGCGTATAACATAGATACGATAACATAATACGATAGCTATGTAGCGCAGAGTTACGCAAACCCAATAGTACGTCTGACGGCCGTCTAGACGGGGCTACATGAATGCGGCACATCGCCGCGTGTGTAATCCCGCGTACGCACGATCATACGTACTATACGTACTTACACGTGACTAACGCTCGTCGTCATCGCCGATGTAACGCCATGCATATAGCGTTGCGAAAGCAAGTTACGTGGCATGACTGCGTACTCTCGCTCTCGCGCTCGCTCTTGCATTCGTTCTCATGCTTGTGCTTACTCTCGCTCTCGTTCTCTTTCTCAAGTTCCTTCGCACTAACCGGAAGGATATTCTATCTGATGAGATATCCTCAACGTCCCAAATTGCTCAGGATTAGATAGCTTCATTCAAGAATATCCTAGAGTGCATGTTCGTTATGTCCTTTTTTCCAAAGTTAATTGATTAATGCTCATTACTATTCTTATTTTAGAGACATTTTCTTATGTTCCTCTTATTTCTTAAGTTAGATGCATAGTACACGATATCGTATTTTTATATTTTGATACATAAAATATTTTACATATATTTTGGTACATCTTATATATGTTATTATAAATATCATATCTCATCGATTACAATTGCAATGCTTTTATTATATCAAACGATGTTTTATAAACGATGTATTATATCAAACGTTTTATAATGTTTACAACACCTGTTTGAACATATGAAGTTGAATGTAAATGTGCGGTTAACTAAACAAACACATAAATAAAAAAAAATAAGAAGGGAGAGTGTGCGTCACGGCGGGGCCCGACCACGAACCAGTCGTGAAAACTCGACTAATTATTTTGCGACGTAATTATTTTGCGAAAAAATACTATCTTAGCCAGGAATCGAACCTGGATTTCCTGCTTACTGGGCAGACATCTTTTCCTTTCGACTATCGAGGCATGTGATGATATTTTATCGCAAATAATGTATTTAGAATAATATGTCAACAATACAATGATACACATATATACATATATTACAATATACATATATACATGTATTCTCTCGAATCCCCACGACCGGTACTCCAGAGAGATGATGGTTCTAGTCTCTCGATGGATGCAGATCGGACTGCAGCGGCGACACCCTCCAACGCCATTGGCAAATATACAAATAATTCTCCTGGTGCGCGACAGGAGAGATTACATCAAGCATGGCTCGAGTCCCCGAATAAGAAGGGAGGGTGTGCGTCACGGCGGGGCCCGACCAGTCGTGAAAACTCGTAATTATTTTGCGAAAAAATATCACCTCAGCCAGGAATCGAATCTGGATCTCCTGCTTACCGGGCAGGCATCTTATCCTTTCGACTACCGAGGCATGTAATGATATTTTATCGTAAATAACGTGTTTAGAATAACACGTCACAACACACTGATACACATATATACATATATTACAATATACATATATACATGTATTCTCAAAAAAAAAAAAATAAAAATAGTTGTAAATGTGAATTATGGGTTTAGGTTAAGAGAATAGTTTTTGTGTAAATATAACTCAATGGAGGTCAAACCGGATGAGAGACATTAATTTTACAAAAAAAGAGTACATAAATAAAAGAAATAATATCAGAAAAAAGGAGAGAGAATATATAATGCGCCTATTTCTTACCTCGAACACCTACAATATCTAGAATCAATTACTAACGAATGAGGTATGAACCAGTTTGCATGAAAAACTCGGACAGTTGTACTCGCTGGTCATGAATAATAATCGTAATTATCCGATATTGATTGACTCATGATTACTGACTCTTGTGGACCACGAGTCGTGATATAATCAATCCGATCCTTTTCTCATCTCATTATCGCACCTCTTTATCATCATTCTCTTTCACTCTTTATCCCTTTCTTTCTCCTTCTTGGAAAATTAAAAATATTCTTAGTTATCACCATATTCATACTTAGGAAGATCAACCAACTTGCATTCTTTGTATATTTCATTTTATATATCTTTCACAAAAACGATTAATTTCAATACTTATATCGAATGTATGATCGGCAATTATTAAAAACTCAAAATAAATATCTTTTAAAAGAGCAAAATTGTATAATTTTATGACTTTTGATATTTAATTATACATAATTGATTATGTATTTACATAATTATTTTTTTACAAAATAAATATTTACATAGTATGATGATTTTCATTTTTGGCTAAACTTAACAATAAACAAGACATTTTCCAAAAAGACATAGAAATGTATCATAATGAATATATAATTTAAGTGATATATCCAAAGAATTGTCCATAGAATTGTTATATTAAATGATGTAATTCAAATTCTTAATATTTCTTCTTAGAACAATTGTTATAAAAATTTCGTTCGATCCTTAAAGTTAAAATTGAATATTTGTTAACATTGTAAACAGCTATGATATTAATTTAATTTATTTATTTAATTAGATCTTTTATGACAAGTGAACATTACATGTAACATAACATTTCTTGATTATTGATTACAAGTTTAATTTTAATATTCTTGATTTCATTCATCAAGTGTACTTCTCAAGTCGTGTAAAGAAGTGCAAGAGTATTCTGTACTGTAGCTAATGATTCCGTCTGAGTGGGAAATTGACCACTGGGATGTTGAAGACCACTAGGATGTTGATCGACTGTTGATCGAGAAAAGAAAAATAAGAAGAATAGAGAAAAAGAAAGAGAGAGAGAGAGAGAGAGAGAGAGAGAGAGAGAGAAAGAGAGAGAGAGATCTCTATGTCTCGTAGACAGAGGTGGGCAATATTTGAAATACATGTATTTGAATACATTTTGAAATACGTATTTAAATATATTTTGTATTTTGTATTTTGTATTTAAATCCTTTTTTTAAGTGTATTTTGTATTTTGTATTTAAATACTTTTTTTTAGAGTATTTTATATTTTGAATTTTATTTATAAATACATTTAAATTTTGTAAAACGATCAACCAAGCATTCAAGCGACCAACCATCGTATCTACTATCTTTGCAGTAGCTGAATTCGTTGAAATTATTACATATGAAGATAAATCCATTGGTTTCAACCAATCATGGCTCGAAAAGAAATAAATTTTGAAAAGAATATCGATGGCAGTCTACTAATGTTGCATCATGCATAGAATGAGTACTCCGTGGTGTAGTGCATCCGGCCTTAGTGATCGCAAAAGAATCATTTATTTACATATTCGCACCACCACAGCGAATTAGCGTAATATTAGATACGTCGTACAACAAATTTTTAAGCGTATTGATTGGCTGCAGGATAGAGCAATTCTCCAGTTTTTAGAAACTTTTTTACCCTGCAGCCAATCAACACGCTTAAAAACATTTGTCATACGACAAATGTAATAGTATCCTTAGAGCCTATCCAGACAAACTTGCGTAGCAGTATAATCATATGCATAAGAAAAATTATCGCATTTTAGATGTGTCTTTATGATAGAAATGCGATTGGATAATTTTATGCGTATGATTATGCTGCTATACAAGTTTGTCAGGATAGAACCTTATTTGAGTTTTTTTTACGCAGACGTAGATCTGTCGGTGGTTTGATTTTTTTTATAGACTGCCATCGACCGTCCCGAAACGTGTGCATAAATAAATTTGATATCGTGTATAACTTATATCAGACTAAAGATTAAGATTGATAATTAGATTGAAATTTGATCAATCTAAACAAAGTTTACCAAACTTGAGATTGATTTTCTTCTTTCTCATTGGTTAAATTCTAATCTAATCTCAATCTCAATCTTTAGTCTGATAAGTGTAATGATGAAGGCTCAAGTGTAATGATGAAACAATAATGTAAATGAAATGATGAAGCAATAGTGAAAGTGTAATGAAACATTTCTGTATAAATTAAAATCGCGTCGGTAAATATAATTAATATATTAACCAGAGGTGGGCAGTATTTGAAATATATATATTTGAAATACGTAAATACATTTTGTATTTTGTATTTAAATACTTTTTTTTGAGTATTTTGTATTTAAATACAATATTTAATGTATTTTGCCCACCTCTGCTCGTAGACTACCAAATACTTTTTAGTTTTTCAATAGTATCTATGTGTGGAAAACGCATTCTTCGCACAAGTTTCCTGTATGTGTACGAATAATTTCATAAAATAAAAATGACTTTGTTTTATTCACTTATGATTTAGTTTATTTTAATGAATAATTCCAAATTAAATTTAACACTTTATTTCATTTAACAAAATTATAAGTACATAAAAATTTGTTTCTTAACCAATCAAATAATTATCAGTAAATTAAACTATTATTTTTTTTTATTAAAGTAAATATATCTAGAGTAAATATATCTAGAGATGATATATCAACTAAGAAATGCTGAATAACTATTAGTCTATGCTATTTAAAGTTTACATGATGAATACTAATTATAGTGGAAAGATCCAATGTTATAACCGTAAAATTTGGATATTTAAATAAAATCACGCAGAGCAATAAGATCCAAAAATAATCAAAGGCACTTTACGATATTGATATTAAGAACGATTTTGCAAGAATATAATTAATGCGTTATCAGAAAAATATAAAGAAAATATAAAAGAAAATTAATCGAAAAATATTTTTCATCTTGAATCGTATAATGTAAATAAAAAGAAACAAAGTAAAAAAAAAATATATAATATATATTTATATATATTTATATAGATATTTATATTAATTAAATTAAATGTGTGGTGTGTGTGTGTGTGTGTGTGTGTGTGTATGTGTGTGTGTGTGAGCACGCGCGCGCACAGGAAATAACAAAATTAATAATAAAATAAAAATTTCCCTATACAAAATAAATAATGTTGACTAAAAATAGAAAGTCACAGTCTACCACTATACAGTTAGAAATAAAGATAATATAATTATAATTTACATTTAGATATGCAAATAAAAGAGGATAAAAAATAAAAGAGGAATAATAGAAAAATAGCTTGTGATAGATGCATTGCGGCAAAAAGAACATACACACGTCGATAAGACATATCGAGAACATCCAAGTAGAAGGAACTTCAAGGACGCTACGGAACAGGGTAGAAACAATCAAGTTTTGAAGGGTTGACTCGAGCGGGGGCATCAAAGGTTGAATGAAGGGGCGAGCGGTTTCAACAACCCCACTGAGTGGCTATTAGGCACCCCAAGCCAAGCAAGAGCAATTTGCTATAATCATTACCATTCAAGATCTCCGAGCCAAGAGAGCTCGTTTCTCCGTTCGTCTCTTGCTCTCTTCGGCTAAAAACCTATAGCTTATGCAAGTACCATTATCAATGGCGGGTGATGTCTAACCGCAATTATACATCTACGCTAAAGTAACGCGACATTTAACGTATAATTCATATACTATGATTTCCGAAAATAATATATACAAATAAAATATCGAAAGATAAAAATAAATAAAAAAAACCTTTTGAATAAAAAAGAAAGGCTTATATACACTTTACATTTAACGTTTTATTCGTAAAAGATTTATATATTTTGTGCAATGTTAAACTACACGTGAACTACAAATATTCTATATTCTATTAAAGGAAAAGTAAACAAAATGAAAGAAGAAAGAGGTAAATAAAGCGATGGCGAAGTACATAGCAAGAATAACAGCGTAGAATGAAGGAGACAGGTGTACCGTGGATGTAACTGAAAACTATATGTGTCATCTTTGAGAAATATCTTAACATCTTTTCTTTTAATGTTCTTTTCTTCTCTCACATTTTCCATTCTTTTATCCGCTTCTCATGTGCAAATTCTCAGGAGCAAATTATCGACAATGAAGTTGTCCGAGAAAATGCATGTTTCGCATGAAAAATAATCATGGAATAAGAATATTCTCTTGATACATACAAACTTTAAAAAAAAGTGTGTGTGTGTGTGTGTGTGTGTGTGTGTGTGTGTGTGTGTGTGTGTGTGTGTGTGCATAATGCGTGCTCACACGCGTGTGTGTAAATATATGTATAAAATAATAAGTAATCCAGATAGATAAGAAAGTAATTATTAGAATAACTTAACAAATATATATATATATATATATATATATATATATACTTGTTATATACAATATAATTGTTACATACAATATAATTTCGACGAATTTCTATCCGTATATATGTATATATTGTCGAGTTCAAAAGTAATTCGAATCTACGTCTACTTGCTTACTGATTACGAAACATGACGTTTCGTGTAGACGTTTCGCGCCGCCCTAAAAATCTGCTCCATTCGGTGACGTCGGTCTCGATGACTCGAGTTGAGAGATGAGTTTAGACTGTCGGTAGACATGACAAAACAACGATATATTCAGTCTCGTTTCGCTTGCTGACCGCAGTCGGCGAATAGCTGTCTTTGCACAGATGCTACTTTCAAAAAGACTTGCGAAAAAAGAAGAGAAGACGAATAGAAGATGAAATGTATTTATTAGAAATTTACAAACTCTTCTGATATAGGAATGAAGACGAATTTGATTGATACCCATTTTCGCTGATTATTGATACATTTTTGTTTCTGTTCTAAAATTATGATGAGTTATTTTCATCTCAGTACTGCTTTTTTATGATTTTGGTTGTCCCGTATAATCTCAATCTATCGACCTGGATTTTGGAAGAATTTGAAAAACACATGAATGTCAGATACAAAAATATCTACATTTGACGTATATTCTTTCTGTACGGATTGTATAAAATCTTATAGATATAATAAATATAAAGTTACGATATTCAACAAAGATAGATACACACACACACACACACACACACACACACACACACGCGCGCGCGCATGTACATACTCACTCGCGCGTGTGCGTACACGCACATAAGTTTCGTAATTATTACTTGAGTTTTTTTTCATTGACTTATTTTGATTTTTGTGGTCAAACTACATTACGCAGATTCTATGTCCGTGCATGTTACATGCGAATTAAGGCCCCTGAGTAGTCACTGCGGCCATATTGGAATCATGATGCCACAGGCGAGAAATGACACAGTAAAGTTTATTGCGCTAATTTTGCAAATAAAGAGATATTTTATTAAAATAACACCTGATATTAGCCTGATAGTTTTAAGATTGTGAAAATGGGCGGCTGCTATTCTTTCCCTTCCTAATAGTCAATAAATAGCTATAAAAGGCACGTGAAATGAAGTCTGTTCAGGCAGAAAACACACAATTTGACAACTATTGAAAGAAGTGGAAAAAATGCTTTCACATGTAATGTCCAAAAATAATTTTAGATGCCGCCCATTTTTACAAATCTGCTAAATACAAAACAAGTCACATCTGCGATTAAGCACATAATAATTTATTATCTTTAACGAAACTATTTAATCAAGGCATTTTTTAACAGTAACCAAACATTTTGTTTTATACAAACAGCAAGTTAGTTGTTTCTACAAAATATATTTTCTTGTTTTGTTCTAGAGATCAAATAATTTTGTACTTAGATTTTATATGTAAAATAAATATTTTTTGTTAATTTTTTTATGTATATTAAATTTTATTTCATGTAAAATAAAAAATCCTTGATTGAGTGTAATTTAACTTTGTTATAAAGTAAAATATGGAATTTATATAACAAAAAAGAATATAATAATTTAAATAAACTTATTTTATTCTGTCAATCAAATAATTTGATTATTCGTAATTATTTGAAAATACCGTATAATCTAGCACATGGTGTGCCACTAAAAAGTAAGCAATATGCAACTTTCATTTATTTCATTCTTTCGAGTTGCTCAATTGTATAGACTTTTTATGTAGCATATGATATATATGTACTTGTAGAAATACATACTTAATATTTTATATGAACATTACGTTTAGTAGTGTAAATGTAACAAAATTTCGTATATAATGAAACTATTATTTTTATAAATATGAATCTTGTAAATGATTGGGTGCATGTGTTAATTAAAGCTCTGGCTATATAAAGAACAAAAATTCATTTTGTTAATATCTTTATTAATGCGTTATAATTAACAAAACAAATAAAAACAAAATGTAAATAACAAAAAATATTTACATTAAAAATAATAATTTATACTAACTGAATAATTTTATTCAATACATTTACCGAACCGAATTTTAGCCAAATTATTATATTGTTTCAGTAAGATTTTGATTCACAGAACAAAACATTTTTCCTAATATAGAAGAATGCATAATAAATTCGGGTTCCGCCGAATCTGTACTATTCGCTGTATGTGCGAACGAGCTTAAGAAAATCTCTTTGAGTGATATAATAAAGCAACGTAGAAGGAAGAATGGAAGAAAGGAATAAAAATAACAAGAAAACATTATGTGCTTTCTTCTTACAACATGTTGGAGAGGATGAGTTGTTATTGCCATTAGTTTACTTGCTTGCGATACATATTATTTATATTATGATCAAACTTTTCAAGTTTTGTATATCAGATTCAACATTAATTCAAAATTAATGTTATATTTATAAATAATTATAATTATAATATGTATAACTTATAATATGTATAACTTATAAATAATTAATGTTATATCTTCTGTTTCTATTAACTATACAGACAATGCGTGCTCATTCGCAATTGCAATTTGATTTTATACAAATCGAAGATAAAATTGATTGGATACGATTGATTTCTTTGACGTATGTACGACGTGGTACAACAAACGATGACGCATCATTTAATGACTTTCCTTATCCTGTTGTTCCATTTAATGCGGAGAATCAGAATACAATTAATTTAATTTATTTAAGAATGTTACATATATATTTATGTATGTATCATATACGTACAAATTATAAAGAATATGGAAATGTCACATGGGGAAAATCAACTATTGAAATCTTTCTAAGTTACTATGATAGATAGATAAGTTTGTTATTATCAATGAAATAATATATGACTACTTTATTTTTCCAAAGCCTAATATTCTACATTATGTGCACTATACTATTCGTAAACT